>NW_027271862.1:545000-1060989 GCF_040938485.1 Diadema antillarum | reverse complement strand
TACCATAAACAAGTGGGACTGTTTCACGTCGATAAAACGCGCAAAAACATGCATCAAATTGCACCATTTGCAACATCAAAATGCAAAAAGTTCTTACTGTGGGAGGGGGGACACCCCCCTCCCACACCCTCCCCTACCCCCTCGCTCGCTCCGCTCGCCCGGGCTCAGTCGCGTTCATGATATTCAGTGAAAAGAATTAATACAAGAAGTGTATCTAAATTATATCATTTTATAGGCAAATTGTTCAATGATAATCTACATCAAAATAAACTGCTACCATAAACAAGTGGGACTGTTTCACGTCGATAAAACGCGCAAAAACATGCATCAAATTGCACCATTTACAACATCCAAATGCAAAAAGTTCTTACCGTGGGAGGGGGGACACCCCCCTCCCACACCCTCCCCCCCTCCTCGCTCGCTCCGCTCGCTCGGGCTCGGTCGCTTCGCTCCCTCGCAGACTAACCGCCCCCCCCCCCCCTAAGATGAAACCCTGGCTACGCCGTTGGGGGATATCTCCTTTCAATTAACCCTTACTCTGATTGGTTTGCCTTCATAAATTTAGTACACTAAAAGTCTTGGGGAATGAGGATTTTTTTTTTTTTTTTTGCTTTTTAAGCGCCATTTTTAAACATTGCTATATTTTTAAGTAGGGTCCAATGAAAGTTGATCGGATACATCCTCAGATAAAGCAAAATGATACCTTTCCATTGATAGTCTTCACTTTTAACATAACTAGGAATATTCTTGAACTGTTTTGCATTCTTTTGTTTGTTCTTAGCAGCTTTGATATCTCATTTTAACGAGAATTGAGTTAGCTCCTTTAATTGCAGTACAAGCCCCTTCATTTCATTTCAATTCGTTTCATTTCATTCATTTACAATTTAAAATTCAACATAAAGAATGGAATTGCTGTCAGATATGTACATTGGCGGATCCAGGAATTCCGAAGAGGGGGGGGGGGGGGGGGGGAAACGCAAACTAACTGGTGCCACTTCCAGGTTTAGTCAACTGGCAAGGGAAAAAAAAAGCTCCCGTGCAGTTTCGTCGGCTGACTTGAGAAAGCAAGCAAGCAAGCAAGCAATTAAGCAAGAAAAAAAGAATAAAGAAAAAGGCTTCAGCGCAATTCTTTTTTGTTTAATTTGATTTGATTATTTAGACCTATCGAGTGGTTCCTGTATTGTACATGCACATGGGTATACATGTATATACATCCTCTCTATGGTGCAAAAATCAAAGGGGCGCAGGCACACTCCATCCTTTCATTTTGTTTCCCTTTATTAAAAAAAAAATAAATAAAGGGGGAGCGCGCCCTGTGCCCCCCCCCCGTGCGTCACTGCATTTATAAAGTATGAGTATAATATGTTATACATTCAGTTGAAATCAATAGGCCTACAACATTGTAATAAATAATGATCAAACCTTCCAGTTTAGGTCTATCTTTAATTAGAATTTATCTTTATACTTCAAACTGAATTAAAATTGAGAACTTGCTGTTGAAAATAATTCTACGAGCTTCAATCGTGTATTTGCTGGCTGTCCTATTGCACACGTAAATAGTTGTTATTCTCGTAGTTAGGGGCTTACTCCTCATCACCAATGACTGTCAAACTGAAAAGGGGTTGCCTCTATTCCGTAGGGGCTACCCCTTAGCCTGCAATTCACAGTGCTTATAATATGATAACTATATAGGCATATTCCAGGTTATCAATTTCGACCGAACAAAAACAGTAGGCCCAATTTCAATTTTATGTTTAAAAAAAAAAGGAGAGGAAGACAGACAGACAAGGAACGAAAAAAAATATGTTGCAGCTTGATCGGGCCATTCAGGGAGCCATAAATTGCACATTGACCTCTTCGAATTATACTGGTAATCATGCACTTGCTGCGGATGTTGTCACTGATGTCACTGTATTTCTTGGAGCGCAGATATGAATATTACGGGGGTTGGGGGTAACTTTCCTACTTTTTTCACCCTAGACTGCATGACAAGCACCAAAGGGTACAGAAGAGCTAGCTTCCATAGGGCCTACTGTTTGGCAAGCTCTCGCTTTTCACCTCCCTGCCTGGAGGTGAGGGTCACATCCAGTCGACACCTTCCCGCAGGCGTTTTTTTTTTTTTTTTTTTTTTTTTTTTTTTTTTACGGCACAGATTGGGGCACGGCGCGTACTGGTATTTTAACCTATGGGAAACACGTTGGGTTAGGGTTAGGCTTAGGGTTAGGGTTAGGCTTAGGCTTAGGCTTAGGCTTAGGGTTAGGATTAGGGTCCCCAATCTGTGCTGTCTATGAAAAAAAAAAAACACGCTTCCCGCAGGTGGTCCACGTAAATTTTTATTTTGTCCTAAATAAGAACACGAAGAAAAAAAACGAAAAACCCTACGTCAACCCGCTTTGCGTGTTGCTGACGAGCGCCATCAACGACGAATCGAGACTAGTAGAAAAACGATCAGCTAGGCTATCAATCCAAAATGGACAAGTCACTTGACGATATTATTCGAGAAAAGAAGATTCCAGCCGGTCGATTTGGCAGGTAAGCTAAATATTCC
Organism: Diadema antillarum; assembly: GCF_040938485.1. Taxonomy (NCBI): domain Eukaryota; kingdom Metazoa; phylum Echinodermata; class Echinoidea; order Diadematoida; family Diadematidae; genus Diadema; species Diadema antillarum. The sequence goes on along the minus strand of NW_027271862.1, from coordinate 1,058,441 downwards.
ATGTGTATCAATTATCAATGGCATTATAGACTTTTCAAATGTAGCTTTTTGTCAGAATGTCAACGGAACTTCCTTCAAGTACGACAGATGAGCTGCTGCTGCCTGCGGCATCAACATGCAGACTGCGAATGCATGCGTGGGTCCCACATACGCATACAAGTGTACTGTACGAAGCGAAGGTCTTGGTGCATGAAGCTTCCTTTAATTATCCTATGGCGTGATGGGATGTGAGAAATGCCTCTTCAATTGGTGGAAATGCTGGACAGTAGAAACTAAACGTTCTACCTGGTACATTGCTTAACAATATAAGCAACACCCGTATGACATTGTGTTGTTTACCTTGTTAGAATAATGCTACTTTCGCTGTTATCAGTTGGTTTTATATTCTAACTATTTTGAACTTAGAATCTGCCTTTTAGAAACGAAAATAGATTCTAACGTATGGAAACCAAACAGCGAAAGTAGTATAATTTACCTATTAAAGTAAATTAGGCCTAGGCCCTAACCGTGTTAGTGTTGCTTAGAAGTTTGTCTATCAAGTATTAGTAGTTCTATTTAGGATTCAACCTCTTCTTTTTCCTCTTCTTTTTTTTATCAATTCACGAATAATTCCATTTCACTCTTTCTCAATCTCAGTACTGACAGTAGGCCAGCCGTATGTTGTTAATGTCAAATGATCTGAACTTATAGAATAAGAACAGGCATACTCATGAAATAGGCCCCACCACTGCGTGTCCGTACTAAAAATACTACGGCAGCAGACAGCCCCACCGTGTGGCATTCATCAGTAGGTAAGCACGGTGGTGGGGCTTCCTTCCACAGTATATAATACTCGTGAATGCGGCCCCACCAAATGGCGTTTACGCGAGATTGAATACAGCGGTGGGGCCGATTGCCACAGCATATTGTAGCATCTTTCTCCCGTTTTTTGCTTTGATATATTCAACTTTTTATTCTCGGAAGGACTCCCTAAATGTCCCTCGACTAATTTAACGGCCAATTTAACCATAATAAATACATCCCTACCTAACCCTAAATCCTAACCCTCACCCTAACCCTAACCCTAGGACCTACCCTTGCTTGCTAACGCACGGGTGCACGCGCACTGCGGTGGGGCCTATTTCACGATTTTGCCATAACAACATAATTACACAACGACTCCTCGCGAAAGGTTTTTTACTTTGGTAGATTGATTGGTAGAGACTCCATGCTAGGTTATTGCGTACGACAATAACAAGGAATTTGTTATTACAAGGTATGTAGATAATGTCAGTGAACATCGGTAGACCCACAGACAGACCTTGTTATAACTTAGACAAGATTTTACCTTATGAGATTTTTTAAAAGTAATCAATTTAGTGAAGCTTAAATTTGCCTACTAGGATTGTGAAAATGACATATTCGAGGCCGAACGGGGTGAAGCACCGCACCTGGCCTTATTCGGCTTTAGTCCTTATGGCCAGTGACTAAACATCCCCCCCCCCCCCCCACACACCCACTGTGGTGTATACAATTATCACAGAATTGAAGTTTTGTGTATCTTCTGTTTTTGTCCACATTTGTTTTCCAACTCTAGGGGAAGAGGAGGCGGAAGAGGAGGAGGATTTCGGGGCAGGGGCCGTGGTGGCGGTGGACTGAGCACAGGTCGTAGCCAAGGCATTGGAACAGCGCCATCAAGAGGAAACCTAAGGGGCCAGAGCCGAGGGAGGGGTGGCTGGCAAAACACGCAACCAAGGCAGTTCCAGCAGAGTGCAAGCATCACCGATGCAAGACAGAAACTCATTCAGAAGGCGCACCAGGGTGATGCCAGGGATCGTCTGGCCAAGAAGGCGCGGCAGACAGACGCAAGGCTGAAGTTGGCGGCCAGACGCAAGAGCGGAGATGGACTGCCACCACAGGCTCAGGGCAACGATGGTGCAAAGATTGGAAAGAGTCCAAATTCTAGCGGAACCATATCAAGAACAGTCCCAAATGTAGGTTTCAAGATTGCAATGGACACATGCAACAGGCAAAAAAGAAAGAAAGAAAGAAAACAAGTATTAATACCTGAAATCGTCATCTGTTTGTGGATTGATTAAGATTCAGAAAAATCTTTGTGAATGAGAGAACATAGAGTCAGTGTCACCAGAAAAAAAGAATGTGTAATGTATTTTCATGAGATGTCTGTGCTAGAAGAGACATGATGACATACTATTGTACAAATCTATGTCATACCTAAGCTTCAGTAATGTTTTCATACTCCTAGGTCTTTGTATTAAATGATTGGATATAAAGTACTGTAGTTTGAGTGTTGTTTCCAATTCTTAGATACCATTGATTTATTTGGAACGAGTCAATATGATGTGTTGTCTTAGAAGGGAATATATTCATTAATAGTATGTACCTAGATCTGTTTATAAGAATGTGAACTACATGTTAGAAGGATGACATGCACTCTTAAACCATTCTGTTTTGCTCCTGTAGCTAAGCTCTACACAGTTTACAGTACGCAACCCTCCCCGAGTGCAGAACAAAACTCAGATCACCATACCCAATCCCCAGCAGCCTCCTCCCCAGCAGCATCTGTCTCTCGCGTCCCCTTCTCAGCGCTCGTCCAACCCCCTGCTTGCTGGGGCCAGTACCCTCAGGGTCACAAAGGCTGTTGCCCAGCCTCAAAAGGTAAGTTGTTTGTGTGATTTTAATTTGTAATATCATTGTGCCAGACTTTGATTCAGAAATGTTTTTAAATATGTGATGACAAATAATGGGAGGGAAAATATTGTGTGGGCTAGTCAAAATGCTTTGAGAGTATCACATACAGTACCTGAAGAACGGAATTTAGTCATTTTTAACAGCTAGCGATTCGTAAGCATACACAACCTTATCATGTAGTGTCTGGATTTAAGTGTCTGGATCTAAATCATAAGTGTCTAATTTTGATATGTTAACTTTGCTCACCGTGGTGGTAGTGTCACTGCCCGGAAAGCAGTAGATGACAGGTTGAAGATCTGTGGTTTCTTTTTCCAACACAGATCAGCAATGGCGATCTCGCAAATTTCATTTGTTGGAGAGGGACAAATGGAAGAAAATTCAAACGTCGATGACTACATTGTTCCAAACATTGACATTAGATTTAATTTCAGCACACATAATTCTGCCATGCAAAGTGGTGTCACTCATAAGCATCTTCATGCACATTATTAAGCCCATCATTTTTTTCCCCTCGAGATAATAAAGAAGTAATGACTATCATCACACTTCTGTCCCCATTTTAGAGGCCAGCCATGGACTACCCCCATTACAGGGATGATTTACTGGGGGCACGGCCGCCCAATCCACCCAAGGTTCAGCGCAGGATGCCTGAGGATCGTCTAGGTTCAGAGAGTTCGTGGGTATGGGTAGAATCAAGATGCATCCAAAACTTTGCCTGATACTTGGTATGCCACCCTCTGAGACAGGTGGTCTTGGTGAAACTCGTCCAAAAACTGTAGATCAAATGAATATTCGGCGGGAACACTTTTGTTTTGTCTCTCTAGATCCAGTTTCAGTATATTGTTTCAAATTTGATTGTTACTGAAACACAAAAGAGTTTATTATGTAAATGAGATTAGACTCAGAAAGAAGACTTTTTACGGCAATTTCTATGTCTCAGTGTTTTTCTCACCCCCAAGGAAGCAGGTATTAGAAATCTAATTGTACACAGTCATTGTGCACTAAGTTTCCATTTGAAGATCACATTGAATGATTTAGCTACCTGATGTGATCAATTTTCCAGTTTTAAACGTCAGAACAAATTTTTCTTCTAAATACGATTTTTTTTTTTATTCCTGTGCATCAGCATGTCTCTTTCTGACCTGTAGAGTTTGACACCCTGCTACATACCCTCTTCACAGTCAATCCCCATTTCACATGCACTAACTTATCCTGCCCATTGAATATGCACCACTCAGATTTCCTCCAGAATTCACGCGCAGCCAGCAACACATTCTGCTCCGCAAGGAACAAGACTCATCATCTCCAATCTTCAGAAGTCGGTCACAGGAGACGACATCACGGTAAGATTCTCTCCCTCTCTTTTCATCTCTCTCTCTCTCTCCCTCTCTCTATGCCTGTTCAATCTCTCTAGCTTTCCCACTTTTGTTCTTTATTTGCTAAACTGTTAATTGTGTACAGTTAAGAAGTTCAATATAAAGAGAATGACATGTCAAAGGTGATAATTATTTTGAAGTTTCATACACTTGTATGGTTTTGCAAAAGATTTTGAGACTGGATCAAAGCTTGTGAGTTGTATCTCTTTTCTTGCAATGTGATGATATTTCTCTTTTGCTGTCACATACATGTATGTCACATCACTGTGGTTGACAGAATATATTCAAATCTGTAAGATTCAAAACAAGTTTATTGTGTCTCTTATGTTACTCTCATACTGCAACGATTAAACAGAGAGTAGTACAGTGTATTCCATGTATTTTGTCCTTCGTATGTAGTGTAGATTTAGACTAGTCCAGCATCGATGGAAATGTATTAAAAAGTAAGATTTGATAACAGGTATGACACTATCTTGGTTTTGTTACCTCAGGAGCTGTTTGGGGCAATCGGGGAGCTGCGCAAGGCCCGCATGGTGCGGCAGGGACTGGCCGAAGTGGTGTACCTGAATCGGACCGACGCCCTACAGGCCATCAACACATACCACAATCGGGAACTAGATGGCATGCCCATGCAGTGCAAGCTGGACACCAGCACCATCCCAGAGGCCTCTTCGGGGGCCAGAATCATGCCCAACTCCCTCAGTGACAGATTCAAGTGAGTTCCCCTGTTTTCCATGTCCCTCTCGCTATCTCCTCCTCTGTTTGTCTGTTTCTTGTCTGTCTGTTCGTCTCTGTCTGTCTGTTGGTTTGTGTGTTCGTGTCTATGTCTATCTTTCTTTGTCTTGAATTTGCAGATTGAAAAGTGATCCTAATTTGAGGATGACTGTGTGAATAGTATCCCAGCCCCAGTACAATTTTTAGATTTGTGATACTGTTGTATAAGCTGTTATTTTTGTGTACAGATATTTCTGCGAAGGAGGAGGTCACAGACATTTTCGCGAGATGTTGTTTACACGAATTGACATCGACGCTATCTCAAATGTATTACTCCAGGGCATGGCTACAATTTCACGTATTAAATTCCCGATCCAACTGTGATTCACAAAATATGTGAAAATTAAACTCTCGCAAAAATAACAGCTTATACTGTAAAATGTATGTGAGGCATAGTATAATAGAGGAGCCACAGGCCATTCAGTTATAAACAACCTAATAAGACAGCCTTTTCGTACACCAAGTTCTACAGAAAGTGAAGTGGCAAGTGCTTACTCCTTACGGCTGGAAGAAAGAAAGATGAGAAAGTGAACTATTTTAGTCTCCAGTACTTGTGGTCATGCAAATATTTCTATTGAGGAAATGATTTTGTTGACAAAGCGAGGGGATTTTTGCAAACTACATCCCTTGTGCCACCAAAGGCATACACGAAAAAGGATGAATCATAGATCAGGTAATTGTTTTGAGAAAACCAGAAGGAAAACAGTCAAGAGAAGTGCAACAGTATTGTGAGAGATCCTATGTCATGATGGCAGTCACTGAAGTGGTATTTTCCTCTCAAGTGGTCGACGTACAGTCAACCTCGCATAAGTTGAATCTATTTGGACTGAAGAAATAGCTTCGACTTAGAGAAAATTCGATTTATGAGGGATTAAATTCAATAGCATATAGAGAGGGGGGACTTGAAAAGACCTTCAACTTAAGCGATTATTCGACTTAAGTGAGGTCGACTTAAGCAAGGTTGACTGTATATGGTCTTTTTTGAGCATCTGTACTGGAGACTTATTTTGCCCACCAAGCTGACTCACTACATCAAGTACGTTGTAGACATGAAGTACCAGGTACAGAAATTGTGGGGAAATCCCTAACGTGGAAGGCTGTAAAAGCATAGAAATGTTGTGTTTTTGTATCTGTTTTTTGTTTTTTGCATTCCATTGTACATGTAGCTGTATTAAAACACCTTCAGAGTCAAAGTTTGAATGATTATGATTTTGTAACTCTTCTCTATTAACATTGCAGGACAATGAGGAGTGAAAACAACCCAAAGTTGCCATTTGAAACCATGCCCAAGGGGGGCATTCCCACTGGCATTGATCCGGGTGTGGTCCAGCAGGCTCTCTTCAAGAAAGGCGCAACAAGTGTTAGTCAAAAGCCTGTAGTCTTTACTGTCAAAATCTAAGTATGGAATCCCATTTTGGCAATGGAAGAGTGTAGGTATGAAGTACTTTTCAGAAATATACAGCAAGACTGCACTCATATTTCGTTGTGAGCCAGCACACGTGTACATAGTTCCCAAGAGATGCAATGGGGGCCCTTCACCACTCTCTGTTGCAAGGATTTGATGTGCACCATTATACAAGCAGCTCGCATTTCAAAATGTTTGAAATATTTCCCTCACAAGACACAGTGGCCAAACATGTACGAGTCCAGTAGGATACCATCGTACCAGGTCTAAAGCATTTTGGGTTGTGTATGTCATCAATATCATCATCACTATACAATTTTTCGTTTATTTTCTTTTTTGTAATCAATGTTAAACTTGGTGAGAAACGTGGTTAAGACATATTCTAGTAAGCTGGTCGAGTCTCCATGTGTATTTGTCCTTGGGGCGCCCTTTCTTGACTGAATCGAATCCTACTCCATTGGAGTGAGTGAAAATCAGGTGCAAGAAACCTTAAACGTTGTTCTTAACTTAAATAGTTGTATTGATTTATGGTTGTATTCATAACCAGAAGGAATAATTAGGAGTCTCCTTGCCTTGATATGCCCCCTACACGCCATCAGCACATACTCCTGTATATCAAGAAGAATGTGTTAACTGAAAAACTTTTAAAGTTACTATTAAAAATAAGATTGCATGGAAAAAAATCAGAAAGCCATCTATGTGCGTATTTCCTTGATTTTCTAAGATACCATTTCTAAAGCTGATTTTCTGATATGCAAGATGTACTCGTATTTTTTGTAAATTTGAATATACTGAAATGTTTGACTTTACTTATCTTTTTTTCTTTGCACCATTTATGAAATAACAAACTTAACCGTTAAAGATGCTACTAGCAAATTGAATGTGAGCCTTTCAGATGAATCCATCAACATACTTTTAAATTGAATGCACTCTTTGCTATCAGGGTCCATCCATCACATGACAAAGATAATATCCATCATAATGTATGCTGTCCAGTGTCAGTGTATGGATTTCAGATTGTTATGGAATTCTTTGATGTATGCCAAATTTATCTGAGAGAAGTGGCGGTGCATTGGCTTTGTTGTTTTCCAAGAATATGAGCAGTTAGCCCGTTGAAGACTGGTCCTAAGCATATTCAAGCAGTTGTCTATGGAAAATGTGTGTTATAGCAAAATCAGCTCATCTTCAATGGGTTAAGAAGATTCAGTGGCAGAATGAAATATTGTATCTGAGAGGATTTTTTTTTTCTGACATCAAAATAAAAAGATAATCTGTGAGAACATGCAAAAATGTACAGATGCACATAGTTACCCGTCACATGCATTCTCTATGACGCTGTAGACCCATGTGCAAGTGTCCCTCTTCAGTTTTCAAATTGTCAAAAGTTGTTGTCATAAAAGACTGTACCCAGCATGATATTGCCTGCAAAGATATAGTGGCATTTGCTCTTCACTTTCCATCATCCCATGACTGGCAACACAATCAGAGCAGTCTGTGGAGAATTTGCATTCTTATTTGCTGCCGAAGGTTTTTATGTTGCTGGTCCCTTTTCATCCAACATTTTCTTGTGGACATTGATCAACAATTAAGTTGTGCAAATTCACCCACACTGTCAAATCAAAGTTTAGCTGAAAGAGGAGATTAATGCTGTGGAATTTGCTCATGCAGAGTAGAGCGGAAGTATTTTATGCTGCATCAACAACAACAGCAACAAACAACAACAGCAACAATACATCCATGATCTTATTTGTTTCTCCTCAGCTCATGATAATTGGCAGTAACTTCTCTTTATACATGTACTAGGGTTTTGTTTTTGTTTTGTTTTGTCTTTTTCCTCATCAGCCTTGTCAAATGGGATATATTCTGTGTTCCTGTGTGTAACAACATGTGCGAAAGACATACAATGTCTATAATTATGGTACTTTCCACAAACAGTGTCTACAGTGATGTTTAATGACCCCTCCCCCACTCTACTTACCCCCACCGAGAAAAATATGATGAAAACAATAATAGCAAAACAAATGAAGAAATCAATCCCATCTTCATGTTGTCAAAAGGAGTAGACAGACAAAAAAAGAATTGTACGCATGATGTAACCATTTTACCCATGTATGACCATCTCGATCTCTTCCTAGTGTATTATTGATGACGTAAGAGTGTTTGATGTAATTTTAGGTCTCTTGTGTCAAGGTTGTACTCTTAACGGTTACAGCGACCAAACACAGCAGCAGAACCCCTTGATAGACCTCTTGGCTATGTGCTGGCAGTAACGTGAGCTATTTGATACATCCCTGAAGTGGATGCATTCATGAAAGTCGCTCTCGTAGTGTCGTTGATAAAATCATATCTGTTACAAAAACCATCCAGATTCGCGCACAGCACCATTGATATTAGCAATTGATGCACAATATCTCTTGATACTGATACTGATTAGGGGGATTTATCTACAATTGCATGAATTTAACGGCATATTCAAATACACACATTTGCTACAGGCTAATGCTCATTTAGCATCACCATTCACATTTTTTCTCTTTGTTTCGTTATGTGTGGTACAAATGTACTGTTGACCTTTTTTATCATAACCTTCCTTGCCAACGTGTTATTTGATTTCTTGTTTTGTGAAGGCTGTTAAATTGAAGCTTTGCCATGAAGGAAATGGTAGCGTACTACCATTGTATTACTCGGGCTTTACAACATTGATGATGTAAATACTCTTGACTATTCCACAAATTTCGTTGTTTTTGCCTTGTTTGGAACATCAGAATCATCAGGATAGCATCATTAGATTGATGCATAGTGGCATGGTATTGGAATTAATTGTCCGCTCAACTGGTACAAGTGTATGTAGCATGCGAGGCCCAACAACATTTTTGACATATTTTTGGACTCCCACTTGCACCCATAGTCATCTAGTCTGGATTAGCTATTACGAAGTGTAAATTGCATTATTACATGATAGAGTTTCTAGTCTCAAGCAGAAATATTAAAGGTATGTACATGCATGTAATTATGAAATATGACGTGACAGTTGCATGCCTCTTGCTCTACCATGGGCCAGATCACTGATATTCCTGCATGGATGTAAACACGGGCATGGATGAAAACACTTGGTACAAATTCATTGTTAAGATGAGTATGGGACCCAGGTTTGATTTCATGTTGGACCCCTAATTGTTCTTACTGTGTTTTTTGTTAAAGACGAAGATGATAACAAAGGCAATGACAATGACAGCGCTGCAAAATCAAATTGTAAATCTTCATATTATTGAATAGCCCGTCTTACCAAAGCTTTGGTAAAAATAACACAAAAGAGATTTCTGGAAAACTCACATTCCTTCTTACTAACATAGACCTGGATTTTTTTTTTTTTTTTTTGTTTATAGATATGAGAATAGTGACAAACAAAATGTTCATTGTGATTGTGAGAGCTTCTTTACAGATTACTGTAAGGCATAAAACATGTCAGAGGGACTAGGAGTAGCCCAAATAACATTGCAGAATTCTCGTCAATTACTGCAGTCATATGAAGACATCGCGTGACACATGTTCTGATATGATTTTGACAGAGAAAAAAAAAAGTTTATGGTGTTGGAGCGTTTGAAATATTCAACTTATTCAACTCTCTTTGAGTGCACTTGCTCAGTGTTTTACGTATACAGGAGTTCCATCGTATTTCCTTTCACATAGAGACTTACAGTATGTAACTTATGTACAGCAAAATGAGTCATTCTGGATCATTTTCAGAGGAATTTATGTGGACATTTTTTTCTCATTTCCTGAAAAACAAGGACTTCAGCATGTGAAATTTGCAAAGAAGTGTTTGTTAATGCAGACCCATGTAAGGCTTGTATGAAAAAAATATGCTTGCAAATGCAGGTTTGCCATTTTTTTTTTAATGTACAAGAGGTATTGCATACAATCAGTTAAGTTGCTGGTTATCATTGTGGTTATACAATGTGCACCTGTAGGGAAAATCTCTGTGTTCATAAAAGTAAATGAATGTAACCCTATATCTGTTTAATGTCTGTCTTTTTTTTTTTTTTTTGTTCTTTTGTGGTTTTTTTGTTTTGTTATTGCATCCAGAAGGGCAGATGTATATAAATTATTTAATGTAGAATGGCCTGCAATAAAATTCTGTATGTTTTTATACAGTATTTCAAGAATTTTAGTTGGGTTTTACTAATTTTTTTTTTCTCCCAGTGCATACGCATATTATAGAGATGCAAAATTCTTGTTCTAAAGTTAGGTCACTACAACCCGTACATTCTCCGAAAATTTTTTGGTTGTTATTCAGAACAGCCAACTGGCTTGTTTTGATGTAATGCTGTAAAAGTACATTGAAATCTGGCTTATGGTGTTTAGATATTAATTATAGGACTTCAAAATACAGTATAGAGGTCTTTTTTTTCCAATGAAAATTTGTTGGCGCCACTAGGCATCACAGATAATTATATTCTGTTTTGTGTCCTGCAAAGGCCGAAATTTAGTTTCCATGCCAAACAATGTTGATATTTGTGACCCAGTATTGTAAATAAATGTTCTGTAGAATAAATGGACGTCTATTTGTGTGTGTCTTATCCTTTCCCTATGAGAGTAGTAATACATTATACTTAGATATTTCATAGTTAGACTGTGATTACAAGAATAACTCACATTTACATTTTTGTTTTTCTTTTCCATGATACTGTGTCATGGGATATCATTTATTATTATGATTAGGGTGATACAAATTCAGTTGGCAAACTGTGCAATATAGATACAATGCTAAGAACTTTTTGTCACTGCAATTTTCTCAAACCATGTTAAAGCCACTGTTTACCATGCGGAGCAGTGATTAAAACAATGTTTGATTTATCACATTTGATGGATGTGTATAATTCAGTTGTATTGCAAAACATCCTACAATTATACAAATTTTGCGATAAAACCACAAAAATAAGGAGTTATTACTAATTTTCTCAATAAACTATAAATGTAGACGGCTTATTCTAGAAATACTTTTAATGAGACTATTCTTCACATTCTGTATATGTAATAATACTTAACATTTTAACATTAATTGTTTTAATCCCTTACTCACATTTTAGATCTATTTTGAAGCCCAAGCGCTGTTTTTTTCCCCCATCCGCAATTGGTAAATAGTGGCTTTAAAGAAAGTGTGCGTCACTCTTAAACTGTAGATCACAATCCCCAAACTTGAAAAAAAAAATCATTACATTCATATATTTAGAAATAAACAAGCTGGCATTGTTCGTGTAAAATTTGATATACATAGCATGTCTATAGATCGAACCCTACTGATGATAACAACATGTTTGCAATGCATCACGCCAATCAACAAATAACTTAAATTCTATGAGATTGTCCAAGTTCCTTCAACAATAACAACAACAAAACATATTCGTTTTTCAATGTACGACAGTGGTTTACGGACATAAATGAAATTAGTCACGGGTAGTACATGTGTATTATCATATTGCTGTGCACAATGGTATATATAATTCAAAGATACACACACACATTCACACACAGACACACACACATACACAAATGTATATATAATTTCACTCGTGCATAAATTACCACATTTATTTCACTTTAGACTACACCCTTCACACTGTTTCACGCCTTTATGGAATGTACTGCCTCTGATGTTCTACATGAGAGTCATGGCATTTAAAAGATGAAAGATTATGGCATTACCAGCTGCTACACAAAAGTCACAGTAATTAAACAACATTTCTGAGAAAGCATTATAAAGTAAGGGCTCATTTTGCCTTCTTTACTGCAGCCAGCTTTTCACATTACCACACAAGCCTTTGGAGCCTGTAGTACATTACCACACAGTGTCTGTATCTCGTGGTATATTTTGTGTGTTATCAAAACATACCACAGGGAATGCACAGGACATAAACACTGGTTATAGGGTCTATACATTACCACATGGATCCGGCAGCCGGCTATTCACATTACCACGTGAGCCTGTGGTACATTGCCCATCAAGTCCTGTGGTATAGAACATATCAGTTATTCCTATGGTACTTTGTATGGTAACATTTGATAGGGGCCTACATTACCACATCGATACCACAGCCGGCTATTCACATTACTACATTAGCCTTTGGAGCCTGTAGTACATTAATTACCACACAGTGCCTGTATCGTGTGGTATTTTGGGTGTATTTCAATCCCTCCCCCCCCCCCCCCCCCCCCCCCCCCCCCCGCTATTGCAACGTTATATTCCCTGTCTACCTATTTCAACATTCGCCATCTCTAACTTCATTGGGGGTCGCCCTCATCTGGGCTGCTGTTAGAAGTTCATGTCGAGATCGCTACCGAAAGATGTCATGCCCGGGACCACTACGGAGTTGATCAGGTTGGGAATGGAGCGCGACGGTGCCTTCTGGTCGGCGCCATTCACGCGAGCCTTGTTGGTTGCCCGCTGCTGTTCCCTGTAGAAATGCTCCGACTTCCCCACGAGGTGCCACAGCGAGCCTAGATCCACCTGGTGAAGGGGGAGGATAAGATGGAGAGGGGTTAGCTTAGAAGGCATCATCATGCGTGTGTGTGTGTGTGTGTGTGTGTGTGTGTGTGTTAAGAAAAAGAAAGAAAGAAAGAATGTGATTCAGAAGCACAAATGAGAAGAACTTAATGCTGCTTATTATTGTTCAAACTAATTCAGTTCATTGTGAAAATAAGCCTGGTATTGAATGAAATTCCAATGACGACTATCATAAAAAAGAATGTGTGTGAGGAGGTCAGGGAGAGATATAAAGAAATGAAACGAAACAAGGGAGCAAAGGGAAAGAAAGGAAGAAAGCTTCAAAGAAGTCAGAAAAACGAGAAATAACACAACATAGGAAAGACAATGAAGGAAGAAGGGAATTTCGAATGTAATGTGTAAAAATGATAACGGGAGCTGAGTCATTTGGGCAACAATGGCAGAAAGTCATAATCTATATTGCTACTTTCTAGACAAAGCGAGAAATGTATATAGGCCTACTCAATCAGCTGGTCATATGCGATGGTATATGACTTAATTACTAAGTCATTTATCCATAATTGTAGTTGCATATTGTATGCCGCATATAGACTCGAAAGTATGATATATTAATTTTTTGGCTTGCGTTTATTTTGTGTATGGTAGACTCTGGATGGTGAGATATCACATAAATACAAATCATTCTATGTCGAGACGTGGCATCGAAAAAATCTTCGACACACCACAACGTCCATCAAATGACCGGAACTCACCCTGAAATGTCCACTAAACGGACTGTCGAGGTCACCGACCACGTAGCACAGCAAACTGATGGAGAAGACTGTGATGATGCACATCATGAGGTCCATTTGCACCGATCCGGTCTGAAAAAAGAAGAAAAAGTGATAATAATAAGTTATAAACTGAAAATAACAGTTGTAAATTTACTTATGACTATGAGAACGAAAGACAAATTTAACACACTACTAACATAAATTAATTTGCAAAAATAAACCTATGATCTCTACAATGTCTTTGTAGCCCCCCCCCAAAAAAAAAAAAGAAAAAAAAAAGAGAAAGGCTAATATTAATGGAATGAAGAATGAAGACTCTTCTGTCACATCGGAATTCAAATGTTATTAGAGAAGAAGCAATATCAACAAAACTTTAGGAAATTGGAAATGTTATTTCATATAAGAAAATTGAAAATGAAATTTGGTTCTAGAATTTGTCTCACGAATAATTCTTAAATTTCTAAATTAAAAGAAGGAAATAAGGCAATTACGTCCATTTTGTCAGCTTTGTGGCTTACTGGGCTTACTCCTCATGCTATTTGAAGTTTGAGTTGACAGAAAATTCTTATTTTCCTCCCCTAGTTCCCCACTTTGTATTCGCTTGAGGATATAAAGAGATACAATGCAACAAAAACTTATTTTCGCTGTTTCATTCATATCTCTCATTGTGCTGAATTGGTCTTTTCTTGAAGGGCATTTGCAAATAAATAAAAAAATTCAATTTGTGCAATTTTTACTTTTATGCCTTGGAGGACAAAAAAGAATGTCTTCACTCATGTGTAAAATTTCCCTTTGTAATATCTACCATGATCTATAGTCAATCAAATGAGCTTTGGTATGATAAAATGATTTTATCAAAATCTTATGAGAAACATGAACTTGAAAAAGTGTTTACTCTCTCTATTTTTTTCTGAGTGTATTATAGATAAATATGTTTCCTGCTGTTTGACAAGAAAAAAATATAGCATTTTTTTTTGCAGGAAAGACACTTATTGCACCAAATTCTCAATCATTCAAACATTGTCAAGATTTTCAAAATTCTCTAGATTCTTTCTTCGCCATTTGCAAAACCTCCTTTAAGTTCTGTTTTGTGTCCGAGTGAATCTATGAGATTACGTCACTAAAGATTCTACCAATCAGGTCTCACCCTGATGAGCATCACCCCGACAAAGGAGAAGAACCCTAGCATCTCTAGGAAGAGCCAAAGGAGGGGGTGCACCGTGTAGGCCAGAGTCATGTGCCGCTGGGAGGCACAGGTCGACAGCTCCTGCAGGTTACTTATCATTTTGTCCTGAAAAATTCAAAAATTAGATGAATTATGAATAGATAGGTAGATAGACAGATAGATGAATAGATCGATGTGTAGATAGATAAAGGGATATAAATAGGTATGTAGATAGATACATTAGAATTAATGAATAAATAACTATAGTAGCTCGATAGATAAAGCGATGAATAACTAATCATAAAGTTTGCGTATTTTTAAACAAGAAAATAACGTATTTATCTTGCATGTGCTAAATGAACAAAGAAATGATTTTCAATAAATGATGAATGAAAATGAATACACCTGATCAAGATAACTATCATAAAAATTGTAATATGATGTAATAATAAGAATGTACAATTTATATATTCATACTTTTTATCAAAATCAGGCACGCAATAAGAATGCTGAGCGATTCAACTGCTTCAATCGTTTTCATGAAACAATGATATTTGCCACAGGCACTTAATCCATGAATATTAGATGACATAAGGACACAATAACTTTTTCTTCTTTTTTAATGAAGACGAAAGGAAGTTTGTAAACAGGTCGATGGGAAATTTATTAGGCAGTGAAATCATTTCGCTGAATTTGATTCAGTATTTGCGACAAATATTAGTGCCATACGAAAACATGTGAAATGTTAGAATTCCATTTTCTTTCCTATTCTACGTTCGCTTCGGATGACACTTTTATACCACTCTATTAACTTCAGATGACACTTTTATACCACTCTATTAACTTCAGATGACACTTTTATACCACTCTATTAACTTCAGATGACACTTTTATAACACTCTATTAACTATCTTGTTGTGTTATCCACGTCACCACAGACATGGAATCTTATTGCACTCTGAAAATTAGTTACTGTAAGGACAGCAGCTAACCATCATCGTGGAGTCGCAGTTTTCCATGCCCTTGTCGTCTGCCTGTAGCACATCAACCAGGCCCCAGATCTGGCCGGCCGAGTACTCGTGGAGGTAATCCTTGGAGCTCATCCCCCGTAGGCCCGTCACCTGCTGCATGATCGAGATGACCTCCGTCTTCACAAGTTTGAAGATCTGCACGAGTGCGCGAGGTGCCAAAAAGTAGTAAAACACTTTATCACCAATATGTCCGTAGATGAATAGTAGAGAGAATTAGTCGGCAAAGCATTTGACAATGAGCAAGACTATTATCATTTGCGATATTCTTGGATGAAGCGCGTCTACAGCTGAGCCGATTGTTGCAAATTATGATGTGGACACGTGAGAGGTAGGAATTGAATCAAGAATGCAAAAAAAAATGGATGTGGACATAAGTTATTCTGAAATATGGACATTCCTTAAATGTTACATCCATTATACTGTTAGGGGATAATTTGAAAGTGGAAGAAAAGTTAACAGGAGAGAAATACACGTGATACAATTGAAACTGACTGAATAAATGAAACTTTGAAATGAAAATGAAATCATATATCAGTAATCAAATCTCTAAAAAGGTTGCGTAGAAGCGCGAAGAAACTTGTTTATGTTGGTTGAATTCGAACGTTTAAAGTACAAAGTTGTGTTTCTATGAAATTGAAATTGATATACTTGGGATGGAATCTATACGTCTATCCAGCTATAATTAGCGCGAAAGTAAATGCCAACTTTGAGTTGTTGAATGAATTTCTCTCTAAAGTGAATGAAATAGAATATAAAAAATGACATGAAGGAATTAAGGAATAAAAACGAACCATGAGAGTATACAGAGCAGTGACCAAAATCGCTTGAATTTGAACGTCTTTCCATTAATTTGATTGCAAATGTGATGAAATCGGGCAGGAAACCTATCATGCCTATATTGGTATGATGCATCTATTGATGCTATACTGATATTACTGCTTTGATCACTTTTAGTAATAAACGTGATAATTATGTCCCATAATCATGTCTTTTCTTGTAGTATACAGTATTATGGTAGTAGGAATAGTAGTAGTAGTAGTACTACTACTGCCACTACTACTACTACTACTACTGCTATACTACTCACTAGTAGTAGTAGTAGTAGTAGTAGTAGTTGTAGTTGTTGTTGTTGTTGTAGTAGTAGTAATTGTAGTAGTAGTATAGTAGTAGTAGTAGTCGTGGTAATGTTACCAATAATGATTATTGTAATGATAACTCAACAACAACAATAATGATATTAGTAGCAGTAATGATAGCGGTAACAATAATGATGACGATGATGATAATGATGATAACAATTATAATGATAATAATAGCAATGATAATAATGATGATAATAACAGCAACCATTGAAATAAATTCAACAACGATGATAAGCAGAAAAAGTGGAAGAATT
Source organism: Diadema antillarum (assembly GCF_040938485.1). NCBI lineage: Eukaryota > Metazoa > Echinodermata > Echinoidea > Diadematoida > Diadematidae > Diadema > Diadema antillarum. The sequence goes on along the minus strand of NW_027271862.1, from coordinate 1,041,325 downwards.
AAAAAAGGATATTAATGGAAAGGGAAGATAAAGAAGAGTAAAGGAAGAGCAGTAAAGATGATTACTGCAATAGACTTTGAATGGAAATGTGCCTTGTCATAATATATATATATATATATATATATATATATATATATATATATATTATATATTGTATACGCTGTGGAGTCATTTAGCCACGTATATATCAACTTTAACGCTTACCTTTAGCTTCTTTTGGCAAGTCAATGACTTCATTCGTGACGCCATGACTAGGATTTGATCTAGGAGCCCGACCTCGGCCGAGACGGTGACCGTGATCATCCGTTGCTTGTCGAGCACCGATTGGAAGGTGAAACCGAACGTCACACTGTAAGGCAATGGGAGATCGGTGGGAAGTTGAAGTTGAATGAATATTTAAACAAATCATAGGAGTCGGCAACGGCAAACCGTTTACTGATTTTACAGTGCACTCTAGTTATAATGAAAGCGGTAATAACGAAATTCTCGTTACAATGAAGTATTGATTTAGCTGGTCAAAAAATTATCAGCTATATATCTTTGTTTACTTTTAATGTTCGGCTGTAACAAAATCTCGATATAACAAAAGAAAAATGCCCTTCCAACGGACTTCATTATAACGGGAGCGCATTATATAGAAGCGGATTGTGTGGTGGAAAAAACAAGAACATTGGAATAATGGAAGGTCTGCGAAATGACGGTGCATACACCAATATGGACAGTCATTGGCTTTGATCGCGTTCTCAATGATATCGTTTCAATATATACAAAGGAAACCGATAAAGTGATTTTATCATCCAAACGGTGCAAGTTCAGTATGAGTGCTGTCGACATTTCCTTCTTTAATGTAACGCGCACATGATTGTAATAAGCAAGTTGAATACTTATCAAATACTTACGCATATACAAGGCCAGCCGGTGCAAGAAAGCAGCCTAAATGGGGAGACAGTGAAGAAAGATACGGATCATGTGTTGCAGTCAATGTCAAAAAGTGATAGGTCTTTTATGTCAGCAGGTGAGTGAAGTAATCGTATCAACGTCAATCGTCCGCTGTTATTTCGGTAAAGGGCCTACTCAAGATTAATATCTTAAACCAAAGTTATTTAGTGTTCTTTCATTAGGCCTACCTACTGTTGGTAATTATCATTTTTAAGATATAATGATTACAATAAATTGCCTTGCTTGCTTTAGAGATCAGATGTTTGTAATAATAACTATGGTTGGATTATCTATAATTTTGCTAGAGGAATATGTCCAGCCCTAAACCAACTTGGGTGGACCACTTTATCCCCAAATTGCTTTGTTTTTTTCATTTCCACTTGAACGTTAATTGCCCCCCCCCCCCCCCGCCCCCCCCCCCCCCAAAAAAAAAATAAAAATAAAAAAAAATAAAATCGGATTAATTTTTCGAATGTTGAATATATCCTCTGGGTGTCATTAAATAAAGAACTCTGCTTGTCCTCTAGGTACACAAACTCACACATACCTCTCACCCACACTCACATACAAGCACACACACACACACACACACACACACACACACACATATCAATGACCAATAATTGTGACCAGAGGGATATTATCATTACGACCACTTACCCACAGCATCGTTGATGTTGGTCATACCATCGGGCCAAAAAGCCGTCACAAGGGGTAGCTGAAGGAGGAGGAGGCACGGGCAGAGGGCCAGGGAGATGACCGCTGGGAGGGTTATGAAGATGAGAGAGACGGGCCGGTTGAAGTGTCGCTTCAGCGTGCTCATGGACTCCACATCACCTGCAGACAGGACTGGGGTTAGAAGGTCACATCTAAGTCATTAATTATGTAAAAGAGCAAGCAAACGGTGAAAAGGTCGAAAAAGCGTCTGGAAAATTAAAGGACAAGTCCACCTTCATAGACATGTGGATTGAGAGAATGCAGCAATATTAGTAGAACACACGCGTGAAAGTTTGAGTAAAATTGGACAATCCGTTCAAAAGTTACGAATTTTGAAGTTTCAGTTCCGCGATCACTGGATGTGAAAACAACTACAGATTGTGATGTCTTATGTGTAGAACGATGTAAAGTAAATATAAAGAAAATATTTTGTACGTCAGAAGTAGGATCTTGAAAGTAATACGGGAATGTACTGGAAGCCAACGGAGTGAGCGGAGAACAGGAGATATATGGTCATGTCTCCTACTAAGGGAGACTAATCTAGCGGCTGAATTTTGGATACGTTGGAGAGGGGATATGTGAGAAAGAGGGAGGCCGGCAAGGAGGGAGTTGCAGTAGTCCAGATAGGAGGAGACGAAGGCATGGACGAGCCGCTCAGCTGATGATTGATCAAGCAGACGCCTGATCTTCCCTATTTTGAAAATACCCCATGATGCAGACTTACAAATGTTTGTGATATGGTGTTTAAGAGTTAAGTGTTTGTCCAAAGTAAAGCCAAGGTCTCTAACACAGTCAGAGACCTTAATAATCCCATCCCGAGTAGTTAGATCTGGTAGAGGAACTGTGCTCCTAAACTGTGATGAGAAATGGATGAGTTCAGACTTGTCTTCATTCAGACGGAGTCTGTTGGCAGTGGACCAGGCTTTGATGTCGTTGAGACATTCTCTCAGTGAATTAACAGCAGCAATCCTATCGCCAGGTGACATAGTTATGTAAATTTGAGTGTCGTCAGCATACATAGCGTAGTTGACTCCATGATGACAATTGATGATTCTGGTGAGTGGACCTGTATAGAGGAGAAAAAGAAGGGGGCCGGCAACGGATCCTTGCGGAACTCCACAGCTGATAGGACTAGGACGTGACCAGGTCCCATTGATTATCACCCTCTGTGTGCGATCTTGAAGATATGACTTGATCCATTGGATGGCAGTGCCTGTGATGGAATAGTCATTACTAAGTCGTTGTAGTAGCAACGTGTGGTCGAGCGTGTCAAACGCAGCCGAATAGTCAAGAAGAAGAAGAGCAGCCTCATTGCCCTTGTCGACAGCAAGAAGGAGATCGTTGAGCACTTTCAACAAGGCAGTTTCTGTTGAGTGGAGGTTGCGGTATGCTGACTGGTTTGTGGGAAGCAGATGATTACTGTCAATCAACATATTTTCATTTTTCTCTCGTGATAAAAGAGCACATGACCTGCTTTTTTCAGAAAGCATGCAGGGCCCTAAACATAATATGTCAGTTACAAGTTTAGAGAATGTGTACCTTTTTCAACAAAAAAAAGATGAAATTTTGTGGAATTCTCTTTTTTCTTATATCGTTCTAAGCATGTGACATCATCAACTGTAGTAGTCTTCTCATCCACCTGTGACTGCACAGAAACTTTAACAATTTATAACTTTTGAACGGCTTGTCAAATTTTCCTAAAACTTTCACTGATGTGTTCCACTTGTATCACTTTATTATCTTAATCCACATGTTGAAGGTGAATTTATCATTTAAGATCGTCATTTTGTCAAACGCCCAAGAGTCCGAAGTACGGATACTTACACGGATCGAGTTTTTCGTCCGGGTCGCCCACGTTGCCGAGACGCATGGTGGAGCCATCGAGGATGACGCCAACCTTGTTGTCGCCGGTTGGGGGCGTCAGCTCGTTCAGTCGCCGCTTTTTCCACCACGCCGTGATCATTAGGTAAAGCATACCTGTCATGTGTGTGAATGAGAAGATACTATAGTAAGGTAAAATGTCATCCGCTATAGCAGCCATTCATCTTTCATAAGACTGAGTGGCTAAATTACGTGTCTTCTTAAGTTCCCAGTTCCAGTCAACTGCCGCATGATATAATGACTCAAACGCTATTGTGAAGATCGAATGAAATACGGCATAAATAACGGCAATTAAACCATTATTAACGCAAATATCACCATACAAACGATAAACGTTTACTTATGATATCGCTGCGAGACATCGCATATCGTGGAAGTACCCCGGGGAAGTACTCAAGTGACTAAGGTACCCGCCTTCCCTTTTCCTGCAATGGTGATAAATGTTTCATTTCTTCTGCATATAATAGTCGTTATGTTATGCTGATTCCAAATCGTGAAGATTCAAACAATCATGCATGACCATACATGCACTCTTTCATGTTCTGCCAAGGCTTTTGAAACTATTACATTTTTTTTTAAGTACCTCGATTGCGGTAGATGAGAGGCACTTTGTGACATCTCATCAATATAAAGGTATGCAAAAATGAGTCGAAACTGTTCATGAATTGCGATTGATATTTTCATTTGGACTGTCAAATATCTTATTTCTTGTTTGCTTCTCAGAAAATTATTTTGAAGTATGTCTGATTTGGTTTGGTTTGGTTTTATTCCCGTCATAAAAAGGCATACAAATGAAATAACTTTACAGAAATGCAATGTTATACAAACATATACAAAAAAATGATATCATTAAACAATAAGAGTATGAGTTTACAAACAGAGAACCTAAACAATAGTAACAAAGACAAAGTAATAAATGAGATAGAGGAAAACGGCTGGAAAACCATGTGTCATTCATCAAAGTATCATATTAATCAAAAATTTGCATCAACTTTAGGCAGGACCAACGTCAGTTTTGGTGATAAATGTTAGCCGCAATGAAGCACAGACAATCATTAATTCGGACTCTATATTCTAAAAGGGGGCGTACATAAATGAATAAATAGATAACGTATAGATATATATAATGTTTTTTATATAGCGCGATTCAACACAAATTAGGTTCTTAAAACGCTTTACATACATACATGACCAAACAAAGTACAGTTGAAAGTGGAAAACCACATATCATGACGGTATATAATTCTAGTATACTACTAAAATTACTGAAAGTTGTGAGCTGAACGAAATAAGTGAGTTTTCAATTGTTTTTTGAACAGTTTGGAATTTTCTTGGGATTGGAGTAGCTGGGGAAGGGAGTTCCAGAGGACTGGACCTGCATAAGCAAAAGTCCTTCCACTATATGTGTTTGTCCTTGTTGTGTTAACTTGAAGCAGGTGCTGAGAAACAGAACGGAGAGTTCTTGAAGGGACGTACATATGGAGTGACCAGTTCAGATATACACGTTGGTAGTCGGGTGACATATTATTGTGTATATCCTTGTAAACAAACAGAATGATTTTGTACTGGATCCTTGAATACGGAGCCAGTGAAGCTCAGCAAGAATTGGTGTTATGTGATCGTGCTTCTTACACTTTGCTGCTATACCTGACGGGCTGCAGAGTTCTGGATCCTTTGTAACTTACTCATGTTACACTAATCTCCTTGTCAGGAAGGCCAATAAGTAAGCTGTTGGAAAAGTCAAGGACAGAAGTTACAAACGCATGTAGGCCTACTAGGACCTCTGTTGTTTGCTTGTCAACTTCAAGGCCCGAATTCACGAAGGTGGTACAAATGAAACCATGGTTTAAACCATGGACAAAAACCATGGAGCGCCAATTGTCGCACGGAATATTTCGCTACGAAATTGGTCATTTCGTTGACAAAATGACCGTTTCGTTAACGAAATTATCATGTCGTGGACGAAATGTTCATTTAATTAAAAAATGTTGTCATTTCGTTACAAAATAATCATTTCATCGACGAAATGACTGATTTCGTAACGAAATATTCCATGCGACACCTGGCGCTCCATGGTTTTTGTCCATGGTTTAATTAAACCATGGTTTCATTTGTACCACCTTCGTGAATTCGGGCCCAAGGGTTCGGATCTTTCCTATTTTTCTCAGGGCAAGGGAGGCACTACTGCAGATATTGTTGACATGTTGATTCATATGAAGTTTGTTGTCTAAGAAGACACCTAAATCATGAACTAATGCAGCTGGCATGACTTGGCACTCTCCGCCAAACCAATAATTAATTTAACTTTGATTAAAAGAAAATAAAAAGTTCAGAGTCACAAAGATTTCGGCAGGCGCTGTGATGATACAGTAGCCAGAGCGACAGCAACCGCTCTGATGTAAATACATAACATCACTTTTCTTATGCAAGTCCTCATCTATATTGTTCTACTGAGGGTATGTTGCTAGCCTGATTAGCAGTTTTACTGAGAGTTCAGGAATAAAACCGTTACGAAAGCGACTTCAAGAGCGGTTAATTACTTAAACCTTTTGCCTTTAAAATTATGTAAGTCCCTGTAATATGGCGGAAGATCGTGTATATCAAGACTGATATAAAAGAGGCAGGTAATAAATGTCGCTAGAATTGGCCTCTTGCACCATTATGATGTATTTAGGCCACGCGTGTCTCTATAGACTCTTCCACGTGGCGAATTATAATTAATCTACAGATAATGAGAAACTTTAATCGACACAAGGACGTACCAACCACGAGCAACTGGTTGAAAGTGCTGACATCACTTTTCGTTGTAATCAATGATGTAATAATAGTAATTTGACGTCCCTACGACTGAAGTATCCTATAGCTGAGGCTAGATTTCGAAGCTGTCACGGACGTCGATTAGCAGCGGTCGCACACATGTAATCTACATAATGGCGATGTAATAATGCACTATGTCCGAATGAACAGTCTTGAACGAAGTGTTGAATGTTCGAGTGTGTTATCTCTGCAATATATTGTGCAGAAAATTTGTTCATCAAAATATGCCACAATTTTCACCACTTTCTTAATGGTGGTAGCTCTTGCTCAGACATATTTTCAGGGAACTTTTCTTAGTGTGCATGCGTGGTATTGCGTGCGTGTGTGTGTGTGTGGTGGGGGGGGGGGCATCCGACCCAACGGACAATTTAAGGAGGCAAGCTTCCTCTAGTATAAAATAATCAGTGAAACTTTATGGTTCTAAGGAATTGATGACGGGGTGATAAAGTCTCCCATGACTACATAGGCTAGCGGATGTGTGATTCACATTACCGACATGCGATTGTATTTCAGATCTTGTTGATGTTGTTTGCTGTGTTATCTTCGTGGCGATCAGTTAAGTGAAGGATGCAAATGAAATACTCATACTCGCATCAAATAGCAAAGCAAAGTTCGTGTCGACAGTAATTCCTACTAAGCGTGTTGTACAACACTTACCATATCCTCTAAAAAGGGGACAAAACGTGGCGAAAAAAAAATCAAAGCAAAGCTTGTATAGTTTAGATTATCAAAACAGCTCTGAAAGAAAATCAAAGGAAATATAATGAATTACCCCTCCCCCCAAAAACAAAGGAAAAAAAAAGAAAAATAAACCCCAAACCAACCAAAAATAAAAAAATAAAAAAATAGAAAAGGCAGAGATGGAAAAGGAACATAAATAGTGAGACTTTAGGGTGTTTAGATAACGTATGGATGCCTTACCTACGAGGAGGAGGCCAATAAGTCCAAAAGGCGGTGCCACGAGTAGCGCCACCGACACGTCGATCTCGGGAGCGCCCACCGGTTCGCCCGACGGTTCGGCGGATGAAAGAGCTGTGGAGCTCTCGGGTTCCCCTTCCGGTAGCAGAAATACCGATGTCTCCGGCTCCAGGGTCATCTCGGGCTCGGGGGATGACGCCATCGCTCGCTAATCGATGATGTCGATGTCCAAAATCGTTAAGGGCGAAGTGACAGGTGAACGAATTTTGATGATGTCGAATGTGGATGTCAAGCAGATTCTTTGCGAAGCGCACTGAGAAAAAAAAAACAAACAGTAATGCGGACCTATGTGATCACCTGACGGGACCTCATGTCTTGTCGACGGTTATGCCAAAGCATTCAAGAAATTATCTGTAACTGCCATCCATGCGTAAACACCTAACAAAACAGAATGTAACATTCACATTAGCTTAGATTAGAAACCTATGTATGTACAAAACAAAATTATGTATTCTTTAGTAGGAAAAAAAATGTATCATTAACAAATGCACAGAACTGCAAGTGATTGACAATATTTAAGTAACGCAAAACACATGCACACACACAATACACACATGTGTTCTGTGTGTGTTTTGTCTCTGCTACATCATTCCACACTGAACTTTTAAAACATCCTTGTTGGTGATGCGTTAACCCGTTGTTATTCACTGGTGAATCTTGGTGCATTTGCGTTCGAAAGCCCCGGCGTTTGTGGTTAATTGACAGAAACGGCCACAAGTAAGTGTGAATTTCTTCCGCAGTGGAATCGACTATAGAACGAAAGTTTCCAGTTGATACATATAACATCATTGTCATCATAACTCGTTCTTCTCACACGGTGCTCTTTTACGCGTGTCCTCTCTTTCTTTCTCATTGGAACCCTTGTTCTTAAAAACAACATGTTTACATTGTCGTTCGTTTTCTGTTCCTCTCTCTTTCTGACCCACATGCACGCAAATCACATGTATTCTCAATTATTTTGTCCTTTTGACTCTCGACCACCCCCCTCTCCCTCTCTCGCTTTGTGCTTCTGTTTGACCTCTGAAGTAGCTCCAGTCCTATTGTTCCTGTCCTCAGCATCTGCATTCTAGTGCGACTATTTGAATGCTTCTCAGGATAGAGGAACCAGAAGGACAAATAAAGATGTATTCCTGTTCAAGAACACAACTGCGTCAACATCTACACTGGTAAACCGTATAACAAAAACTGGAAGTAAAAGGAAGGCATTGGCTTGTAGCGAAATTGTAGGTGATTATTATTTGCAAAATTGTGTCGAAGGTTACTTACGTGGTGTCTTTTCAGAGCAAGAAGAGGTAATGATCATCACATCACACAGCCGATTATTTGGCAATTTTAATCAACCAGTATGTCTTGGTGAAAATACCCTCATTTCTCAAAGCTTTTAACGTACTGTTATTTCTACTCCTTTGGAGTCCAGCATTAACCGTTGCTGGGGTTATCATGAGCACGTGATATAAGTTCCAACCCTAGCAGTGTCCCAAAGATATTGCGCTTTGTTAATGGCATGATCGATTAAACGCATATCAACCATTAAATATAATCCTCCACTTTTGTTCACTCAAACTAAGTCATCCGAAATAATCATGACCTTACCCATGAAACACCGGCGTTCAGCTAGCAACAGTTGAAATTAGGACAGCTTTAATAAACACCTCCCATATCGGCTGGGCTGTTTCTGTGAGTAAATTTTCAGTTGTCGTGTGTGCGCGTGTGTTCCCAACGATTAACGGCTCCATGGAAATATTGTAGAAAATTCATTAAATTGCACATCATGAAACATCTTTTCTTTTTTATTTCAGTAGAGCGATCACTGTTTCATATCCAATTGCCCATTTTGCAAACCAGAGAACATTGGGATGGAAAGTCAATATCTTGTTTCAATTCAATTCAATTCAATTCAATTCAATTCAATTCAATTCAATTCAATGCAATGCAATTCAATTCAATTCAATTCAATTCAATTCAATTCAATTCAATTCAATTCAATTCAATTCAATTCAGTTCAATTCAAATCAAATCAATTCAATTCAATTCAAGTACACTTTTCCCTCCGCCGAAAGGTAAATCCTCATACACAATAATACATTTGACAAATATTTCGTAAAACGAGTTGTAAGAAGTCGGAGTATGATAGAAAATATATTTACGAATTAATATGCTCAATAATAAAGAAACAATGCATACTCTGCTAACTTTGTGTAACATATTCTAATTACGCGCAAATTAAGTACACTGATGGGGGGGGGGGGGTCCCTAAAGCTGACTCTTGCTCTTGTTGTTGTTATTGTTATCTAACCGTTGTGTGCCTTTATGTAACCACAGCTTCATCTTGGGTTATTGAAGCGTCAATAGTAAAATTTCATGCATATTCAAGCATTCAATACCTCGATAAATGCAGGTCACGCTGTGACAGACTGAAAGACGAAACTCCTAAATTGACTTCGTCATCGATCAAACGAAGGACAAATAATGAGGCGGTAATATCTTGTTGGAATATGAAGCCTTCAGTTTACCCCTGACAGCTGTAATTGATTTCATTTTGCTGAATTACACACCGTCTACACTCGTCCAAAAAACGGGGCCGAAACATTGATTGACTCTATATATGCAAGAAAAAACGTAGTCGATTTCGGCCCGCCATATAGTGAATCCTCCTTCCACCACTGTCAAATACGCTTACAGAGTCCATTACTTACGTCAAAGGCTACTGGGTAAACACACGGTAATCTCTCATCCAACACGAGAAACAATGGATAACTGTCTATACCTCTTTCTTTCTCTTTCTCATCTCTCTTCCCTTCCCTTGGTCAAAGTTCATGTCTTTCTTTATGTATCTGTCTCCCCCTTTTTTTCTTATAGGTTTTGCTTTTGTACACGTTTACGCAGTAATCTTAGACTATATTAATTTCAAGAATATGTAAAGTAGATGTGAATTTATTTTCTTATCGATTTACTAATGCATTTTCCCTGGTTGTTTTGTATTTTATTAAATAGATTCGAACGAATATAAACTTTATATCAATTTTTCTCAGCATCTCGCAAAGGTTTTTGCCTACGGTACAGTAAGGCAGGAAAAATGGTGATTTCTCTTTATTGTATTTTTTTTCTGTTTTGCAGGGTAACAGTCACAATGTTCAACGTATTTTACAGTATCTCAAGAGCTATACCATTTCGCTCGTATATGCTTTGAATCTGTAGTTAGATTTGATGTGTTTAATTCATGTTTTTAATGTATTATTAAAGAGATATCAATAAGGCGTCCCCGTATAGAGTATAACCTTGGAGTATTAATTTGGCGCACTAAGCATTATGTAACTACAATCATGTGTATCTTTCACAATCCAGTCCGTGAGAGCAACCTTTCAAGCTCTTTTGCTTATTGGTGTACGTCGAGATATTAACTTAAGATATCATCATCACTATGAGGCAGGGACGGCGCTACGTTTTTTTGAAGGTGAGGGGCCAACTTTATATGGGAACAGGGACGTTGATTCGTTTGCAGAATGGAAGGGGGTACATTTTGCTCTCCCTTTGCCTACCGAAATCGGCTGACAAGCAAAAGAAAAAAAAGAAAGAAGGAAAGTCTTCACAGTTATCGCTGGCAATTCTTTATCAACATCGCCTGAGAAATAGCACGAAAAAAGTAAAACACGGGGGGGGGGGGGGGCAAAGGTCAGACCCTTATATCTTCTGCACAAAAAAAAAGTGGGGGGGGGGGGGAGGCGCCGGCCCTGTGATGGGAAATTGTAATTTCCACAAGACCTTGCTGTCACTGCATGCGCGTGAGCGAACGTGTCTCTGAGGTACATTTAATGTAATTCCATATTTCTAGGATCACTGCTTACAACAAGGACATGATGTTTCCCATCAAACCGAAAGGAAACGAAGCCTATTCTTAAGATTGAATGCGTGTATTGTAATAGGATGGACAATGAGCTGTACAAATAACCTCATCAGATGAACAGCGCGAAAGGTAAAAGTGTGCGTAAAACCTATACGCACGATCGAGATTACAACATGTACATTAACTCTTTCAGTTCCACCAGATTTGATTTAGATTGGTCGTTAATGATTGAGGTGCACAAAGGAACATGCGCATCGGTTCGAAATACCCACAGTCACCTTGTGGACATTCAAGGTCTCTAGTTTGATTGTCGAAGAACAAGCGCGCTACCAAATTATAAATTAGTCCACATAGGGTGTTCGAAAGTAGTTTCTGAGTGCTAAAGAGACGCCACCCTTTGCACGCACGTCAAAACAAACACACAAATCCTTTATTCACATCTCGGACATCCAGGGAAGATTTACCACCGGTCAGTAAAGCATCGTATAAGCGTTGCCAACAGCTAATGGACAACGTCTTCCGCCTTTACATTGCAAGGCGGCCCGGCCAGTAAAAGCTGGATTATGAGAATGAAATAATCATGTGCAGATGCAATCAACTCACATCAGTTGTCTGAGATATTTACAACGTGATTCAGCAATACTGGACAATGGCGGGGTGTGTGTGTGTGGGGGGGGGGGGGGGGGGGGTTGCAAAAAAGTTGCAATCATTGACAAGTCCCTGAAATTAATCACAAGTCCCCGAAATTAATTGCAAGTCTTGCAATTGATTGCAAGCTTGCTCCTTCGTACGGAAAGTTGCGATTAATTTCAAATTGAATTTGATCTATCAATTGCAAGATTTTGCAATTGATATTGATCGATTGCAACTTGAATTTTTTCATTTTCATTTCATTTCTTCTTCTTCTTCTTCTTCTTCTTCTGGTAGTCCTGCGTCCTTCATACTTGAAGATTATTACTTCCAAAGATTATTATTTCCAAATTCTTATTAGACTACAAAGAACAAAGGAGAGAACATAGCATTACATCGGATTTACAATAAATACAAAAAGAAGAGAAAGCTATATATACTACACTGAGAGAGAGAGAGAGAGAAAGAAAGAGAGAGAGAGAGAGAGTAAAAAGAAAAAGTCAAAGAACCAAAAATGAGACAAACCATGGCGGGAAAATGAAGGATACTGCAGACAATGAAAAACTAATTGGTTACATTTCACCGGATACTAACTGTTCATCAAATATATATGATATTTACGCTCAAAATAGGAAAGCGATGGAAATAACTTCATTTCACCAGGCACAGAATTCAAAACATGTACTCCTTGGTATTTAACAGGTTTATGTGGTGTAATCTACCTGAAAAGAGGTCAATGAAAAGTTCTCAGTTTGTCTATAGTGTGGTATAAATGTGTATCTCTCGTATACTTGAACATATTTTCCGAAAAAGGGGGTAATAAATTGTGAGTGTATACATATATCAATTTTGTGTTTACATAATACGTCAAAGATAGTAAGCAGCTGGAGCTTTTTAAAAAGAGATTGAGGAGGTGTTGTTATTGCTCGCAATGATCTTTTCAGAAGTGTGCATGATTTATAAGAGATTTTGCACATTGGCATTATTCTTGCAATGCCCCCTGAATCTTGAAAAGGCTGAACAAGAATCGATGAAGAAGTATGATAGCAACAATTTCCATCCGTTATTACGAAAATGTGACGTCATAACACCCACTTTCCAAATGGAAAAGAGTCCGCCTACCAGGAGCGACCTCTCTGCCACTGCACACTTCATCGGATCATCTCCACTGTAGAATTTCTCTCATTCTCAGAATGGTAAGTCTTGACTTATAGAGTCTCTTCCTATGGCGATTATATATAATTGACCTGAGAATCGCCTGTGACACATTTTATTTTGCATTAATTCTATCATTTATGTGTTTGACTATCTATATCTCAACGTAAACTATCTACTAGTATGCGATTGCAATTTGTACTCAGTTGTTAAAGGAAACCAAACCCAAAGAGCAATGTGAATTGAGTGAAAGAAGTAATATTAGCAGAACACATCAGTGAAATTTGATCAAAATCAATCGATGCAAAAGTTATGAATTTCTAAAGTTTTGGTGTCGGAACCGCTGGATGAGGAGACTACGAGAGGTTATAACGTCATGTGTGGACAACAATATATAGAAAATACAAAGAGAATTCCACAAAAAATAATTTTTCATGAAAATTACACATTCCATCAACTTGAACTGACATATGTTAAGGGTAGCAATTATTCCCCCTGCTTTCTGAAAGCGGTTAGTCAAGTGCTCTTTCATTAATGTCGAAGTTTCTTTATATTGTTGTCCTCACATACGTCATAACCTCTATAAGTGATCTCCTCGTGCAGGGGTTCCAACGCCAAAACTTAAAAAAAAATCACAACTTTTCCACTGATTGTCCGATTTTCCTCAAACTTTCACCGATGTGTTCTACTAATGTTTCTGCTCTTAATCAATCCACATTTCTCCTTGTTTTTTTTTAAATCTGCTATAGGTCTGTTGTCATCCGTAGACAGTGATAGAAACATTACTTCTAACAATGTCTAAAAAAAGGTGCGCTTCCCTGCAGCGATAAACCACTTTCATTTTCAAGTTGTCAATTTCTATCGTCTGCATTCATATTCACGTTTTACAAACCTTGCTTTTCTGTGGACCACTCTTCTCCAGTTATTCTTATCTATTTACCAACCTGTTGTTCTAAAGTATTTCACTCGATTGTAAATATTTTTTTTTTTATTACGTACTTTATGATCAACGCTGAATCATGTATTTCTTATACAACTTGATAAACAGTATGATTTGTGTAATTTATGCTTTATAAAATGTTTCATCCTTCTGTTTGATTACATGGAAATAAATGGTAATTGAATTGAATTGAATTTACATAGTGTGACTGGTCTATATAAGTCTGCAACCATTGTATAGGCTTAAACTTGCAGTTACTATGGCAGCAACCAATTAACAGCCAACCAGTTGTAAGCATTCGCTTCTTCGTTGCCACAGTATCCATAGTAACTGCGATCATTATGATTGAACACAAGTACCAACATCTCAAGGAAAAAGGCTTCTGTTTGGTAGAGATTGACCGATGCTCCAGAAGAAAAAAAAAAGATTAAAAATATTGAGAAAGACACAAGCTAGAGGTACACTATTCTCAGTGAGTATGCGCACAATGAAACTCTACCCAACGTCACAATAGAGAGAGGAAATCAATAAATAGGCTCCAGCCGCAGTCCAGTCCACGGTGACACCGCGTGTCACAAGGATGCCCGAATCAGACATAATTTCACTTCGCACATCACCACACAAAATTCCATTTACAAACAATTTAGGCTTGACAGTTTACGGTTTTTGAAGAATTCCAACAAGGCGTAATTAAAGGTGTTGGGAGAGTGTTTTTTTTTTCTCGTCAGATATTATACCAGTACAACATACTAAAAGTTTAACCCGTCCCGTTTGGGAATATATTCCTAGCTTATGAACGAATTATGTAGCACCAGTATAAGACGAAGAACAAGAAAAAATACAGGCAGGTGTACTCTTCAGGCACTTGAAAACTCGATTAAAAAAAACATGACCTTTTTGTGATCATTTCTTTTCTAGAAACTGAATTTAGAATGAATTCAAATCTATATAGATGGAAAATGAATGAAAAGGAAAAGATGAAGGAGGGATAAAAGAAGATCAAGAGGGAAGAAATGGAAGAGGTACAGAACAGAACAGACAGACCGACAAACAGACAGACAGACACAGACAACAAGACAAGGGACAGACAAAGATATAGGGACAGAGAAAGAGAATACAGAAGGGAGAGAAAGAGACAGAGAGGGAGAGAGAGAGAGAGGCATGCGTTCCAATTATGAAAGAATGATATATACCCGTAGGGTATATTGAGTTACGGTAAAGAAGAAGTCAGTTCTTCACGCTGTGTTATTTGTTAATGGGTCGACTAGGAGCCTCAGGCAACAAGTAATCCGTCTTTTCATTGGATGAAAGAATAGCTCGGGAAAAACTACCTTGCATAAGCAGTGTCCTATGAATACACTGAAACTGGTCTCTAAGGGTAAGGGGGAACGACCACACTACTTTTTTTTCTTTCTGTTTGTTTGTTTGTGTGTGTGTGTGTGTGTGTGTGTGTGTGTGTGTGTGTGTGTGATTCTGATCTTTTTCCGTATGCAAATAATAACAATCCTTACAAGTGAACAACACATTCCTTCCTCATTCAGGACATGACCTTAATTAGTGCAGTGAAAATAGCCCATGCAAATTACGACCTCACCATCAACAATATCGACGTAAAATATATCGACGTGGGCAATTTTCGCTATCCTGCTCATTTTGATTTAGGGAAAATGCACTGCAATTTCAGAAGTAAGTCAGTTACTAGGAAAATGGGGGACGGTGAATGTAACAAGCAAGTGAAAAAGAAATGCATTAGTATCACTTCAAAAAAAACATCGTATCCTCAAACACCCTTAACTATAAACTGTGACATATGCACATTCTTTTAGCGTTAGATTTTCTACCAAAATCGTTTTAAGTTTTTATAAGCCTTTCAACAACTTTTTTTTTTCAAGTGTGCAAGAATTGGGAAACACTTTTTCACACTTTTTGCTGATACAATTTTTAACAAAATCAATGTTTGTGTTTCATGTACCATTCTTGACTGATGATAGTTACAAGAGCAAGAAAAAGAAACCCGTCTCTTCAGATGATTTTGTTGTTCAAAGAAACCAAGGGTCATTCGTATGTCTGGTTCTAAAGCGACTTGAATCGTCATCATTATTCTTTAGAAATTTCAGATCATGAATGAAAGAAATGGCAGGTTTAATAGGTGCTTACCTTGGAAAAAACACAACGCGGTCAGCTGGCAAATGTCTACAAAGCAGTAGGCTTGAACGTAGCTCAGTTAAAGGAGATAGTAGAGTACCTGTTTGCTCAGTTCAGGTCCAGCGCAAGATCCGACATGGAACAATCGCAACTTCAATTATCACCTAAGGTTGAAAATGTTTGCATCTCAGCTGGAGCAAATGGAAACTCGTGCAAGGGGTGCCTATCGTAGTACTGGTGATTTGCTACAAGTCTGCTGATTAATATCCATCCCACCTCATGACATCTCTTTAACCTTTAGATTTCAAGAAATCAACCGAATCATCTGCGTGCTCATGATGCTGTGAGAGACAGGGTTGTCATCATGCGCAGACGACACCCAACCCTCGCATTTACGCAATAGAGTCCCCGACTTCCGATCTGGTAGCACGCCTCGAGCCGTATTATAAAGAGTGTCTCTGACTCAGGGCGCATGCGCACTCCAACGCGGAGCGCTATATGCATGTGATTGTAATGTACAATATTATAGTGTATTGTATATTGTTCACGAGATCCATCAGCTCTTCTTGTAGGAAAAAGTGACTTGCTGTAGCAATGCTTCTCTTAACTCAGCGTCTATTAGTTGAATATCCATGTACAGTAATATTTTAGAATTGGAGGGCCGACGTGACTGCTTAAATCGGAAATCCTAATTTAGAAAAGTGATTTGATTTTAAACCGTTGTCAAGGCCAACATGTCTGTTCGCAACTAATAATGCAATAAACTATGGTAATAATTTACGTATAAATGCAATGACACGTACTCTTTTCATGCATATACGTGTAATGTATGCATATGATGTGCTTTTGACATTAATTATGTTAAGAAATAAGCATATCTAATTCATACATGTGAGAATGAGAAATTAACGAATGCTGGGTAACTAAAGGCACATGCACTTATTACAACTAGTTTGTAGCTGCACAGGGCTGTACATGATTTAACATCAAGTGCATGTATCATCAGTGCATGTGTATATGTACGTGAAATGGATACCAAGACATTGTTAGGTTTTTGATTTGTTATTGTTGTGGTGGGGTTTTTTTCTCCTTTTTTTTCCGGATTCTGACAAGCATTAAGAGTTTTACTGCAAAGCGCACTAGTATAATATATATACATATATACATATACACACATGTATGTATATGTATGTATATAAATATTTGTATCATAAGTCAGTGAGATATACATGCATACATATATACAGAAGGGAGATTAGGTAGATATGTGTGCAGATACTATGAATATGTGCTTATTCATTCTGTTTGCGGCAGATGTATACGCATTTAGAGTTGCAGAAAATAAACGTTTTGATGTGATGTATTGCACAATGAATAACAGAATAGATAAATTCAACTTGACAGAATTTGTCATAATAAACAATCAAAGCGCTCCAGACCTTTACATGATATGTTAATATATATTTTATTCTCTCAAAGAGTGTTTTCTTAATTATTGCGAAATACAAAAGATAATGACACAATATCGTTGATTGTTTGAAAATGACACCAATAAAAAGCAGTTACAAATCAGAATATCAAAATGTGACACTCAAAAGAAATGCAGTCTTAAAATGAGTTACAGATTATGAACAAAAACCAAACTTATGCTAATAGCGATCAAATTCCCAAATGAAGCATTGGAACCAAGTTACGGCTCGCACAACATTTTCTTTAAATCATTCCGGTGGAAATTCTTGAATACTCAAGCTTCACTATCAATGTTGTTTGCCATATGCAAGTGTCCTTTCTGCAATTTTTTGTTTGCCAATTGTTCTTTATTCGTAAAAAACAACAACAACATAAACATATACAGTGATCGCTATGAGCAAGTAAATGGAGGTATATTCAAGATTAACTAGCAACTTCTTCTGAATCACCAAGGTGATAATGTAATAAAACCATCAGGCTTGTTAATGCAAAATTGGTCAAACTGCTGAACTCAAACAGCGATTATTAAAAGTACTATTCTAACTCGCTGTTCTCAATTGTACCTGAAGTGAAGCAGGGCATACTAACAGCTAACCAGCACCGGTGTATCGATGTGCTTTATAATCGCTCGCATGTGTTACATTTCACCGTCGGAATGAATTCGAAAAAAAAAAACAAACCTTGAAAAGGTTTCACGAATATGCGTCATGTTTCTGCATGAAAACTATCCTTTTCTATAATATTCAGCGTTTGGAAATACTGTCACTTACGTTACCTCCACCTGCGTCGTTGCATGATCGCCTTGTCAAACGTCTGTGCATTTTGGTACTCAACTTATACTCTATTGTCTTACATAAAAACTGCTTAACGATGATTTATTAGTCATCGTAAAACCGTTATCATATCCCGATGTTTCGTATCTCACAGCTGTCATCTATCACAACATTATACAACATACATGTAAACACTATAGCATGTGTTTATCGGCCCTTGACTGTCTACGTCCATAAAGGGAATCTATTTTGTCAATGTCTGTAGGTTGTTTTTTTCCCATGCAAGAAAAGGTAGTATTTTTTCTTTTCATGCGCGACAAAACTCTGTTACAATCAGTATTCTTCCTCGTTTACATAAATTAATAAATTTTTGTTCTTAAAATCTCATGTCAAGTTTCGTTTGTGGACAATGAACTGTTTGTGAATTCAAGTAAAAATACCATGTCAACCTTCGAAAGACAATGTAGAAAAAAACACCTGATCGCCGACTCGTTGTATACTAAAGGAAATCATGACACTATGCCATGAATAGATAATGACGAATAACAGATCACAACAATAGATATTGCGTAACTTCTCAACCTAAAACCGTCGCCAATGAATCACGGAAATTCATTCCACATGTGTAACAATAAACACGAATGTATGCATGAATGCACGTGTGTATTAATGCATGTATTTATATATTCACACTTAAAATGGAAGCTCATGGATGACAATGGTAGATACAGCATACTGACATTAAATTGCGTTGTGCAGTTTAGTTATAAAAAAGTGCTCTACTTAAAGAACCTACGCAATGTAAAGGCATGTTGACTCGTGTAAAAACAGCTATTACACCCTTACCATCACTCATGTGGCCAAAAGGGTATCTAAATATGTGCCATATATTTTATAGTAAAGTCTATACTTTTTTCTTCAGATTACTTGGAGATGCTCCTCAAAGAGTAAGCAAGCAAACAAACAAAAATAACTTCCATCATCAAACAACTGTCATCATCTTGCAATTATTACTAAAATATTATGAATAACGAAAGACATTGGAATGCACCTTCCCTTAACTGAGCATAACTCGCAAGTTTCCATGTTAATGAAGAAAAATAGTGGGAAAAAAAAGAATGACTATGAGAAGACGATACGTATTTAGATATACTTTTGGCCGAATAAGTGAAGATCATTGTTTTATGAATCGACACAAGTCAACATGTATTTGCATTGCACGGGTCCTTTAATCATGTCGTGACAGACTCCAATAAGGACTTAAGTTACAGTCTAGATTTGAATGTGCACCAAACTAGTGTATTATGTCACATCCACTTCAACACTTGAGGTGAGTGTCAGAAAGGCACTGCTGTTCATCACGTCGTTGCTGAATGCGATTACCTCTTACCATTGTTCCTTTTTCCCCATTATCGTTCCAGTTTTGCGCGATGAAGCGTCGAAAATGCTATGTGGCTACCTAATCAATGCCGACCTGACCCTAATCTCGAGCTTGAAAGTCAGTTTCGAGATGTTCATGGACATGATTTGCAAGAGAGATAGTGTCTTCTAAACTACTCTTCTCTGCTATGCAGCAAACAAGTAGGTTTAATTTGTATCGCTAAAATATTTCAGAATGAAATGTATTATATACACAGGGGATCAAGATGATTACAATGATTTCCAACTAGAAAATGATTTCGTTTCAGTCTTTTAGCCACACTGTCTTGTACCCTTTTGTGAATTTCCTTTATGTTATTTTCCTTTTGTTTTCTTTAGACAGAATACATCCTAATTGCAAGCGTAAACGTTATCATAACATCATTACGTCTTGCGAAGGCAATATGAAATATAGTGCACTTTACAAATGAAAACATGTTATACGTAGAATAAAACAAATGTCATTGAAACAATCGACAGGTATCATGTTAATCAAAAGCAATGTAAATATGAAAATTCTCTGATACCTTGATTTATAAACATACTCTTTCTTTTTACATGAAATATTACTTAAAAATGACTTTGTCGGAATCAATCTACGAACCACGAGAATTATTTGATATACCCTGTATATTCCTTACATACCTTTAATTTTCGTTCACTATATCAGTGTCTACGGAGATATCGCACACTTTCCCCTCCTCTAAACCAAACGTCAGTCTTCCTTAATACAGAACGTGAATGATGTCATGGCGACCAAAGTCAAAAGTGCGAGTGGAGAGTTTGTTTGTTGTTTGGGGTTTTTTTGACTGGATTTGAATACAAATGCATAGATTCTCCATTGGGAAACACAATCATTGCATTGAAAACCAATGTGTTAAACCCCACCACGAAAGACACGGTATACATGACATTTATATATAATGCTGATGTTATGACTTGTACTCGTCGTCTTCCCGCCGACAAAAGTAGCAGCAGGCGAGCAGGAGAATGACAAGGAGGATGAACGCCAGAACTCCGAGAATGGCGAAGATAATGACCCAGTTTTCTTCTATTGTTCCGAGCTGCGGAGCAGCCGTCGGCCGCACAACAACTGTATGAAAATCAGTGAAAAGCTTTGTCAATTCCTAAACCCTCTTAACCATAATCAACCAATGCTGTGATGAATACATATATTTATAGAATATTACATACATAATAAATAATATAATATAAAAATATATGATGTAATATATATATATATATATATATATATGTATATATATATATATATATACATTATATGTATACACACATATATTCATTTATTTTTTGGTGGTGAATATATATTTCATTTCCTGTAGTGTCTCATTAAGAAACAACATCATCGTCTTTATTGGGCTCTGAATCATAATTTGTTCCTTTTTCCAAAAAAAATGCTTTTAATCTCTCTTATGTCACATTGTCACTTCTGACATTGTCATTATCAACATTATTCTTCTTCATATTTCAGTGTCATCAGTATTATCATCATACAATAATCACTCTCAATACACCGTGTAGTATATTTTTATCATTAGTGGTTGTAACGATAGGGGTAGTAATAGTTGTATGACTGCTCTACAAACTTCTTTGAATATTGCCACTTGAACAAACCATGACTTCAATCGCTCTATGCTATAGTGATTTTTTCGCTGCTACCACGACGACTTACGTGTTTCGCAGTTTGTGCCTATCGTATCCGTCGTGCAGGTGCATCCATAAGAGGCGCCGTAGTTCACACACAGACCGCCATTCTGACAGGGGTTGGACGCGCAGTGGTCAATTTCTATGGGTGAGACAGGGATTTTGATAAGTTAGATTGTGACGTTGAAACACTCCGGTGATATAATACGTCTTTAAACTCTGTAATTTCGGTTTTGTTTTGTGTTTTCCCCACAATCTATTCATTGCTTCCAGTTATATAACACTTTGAAAGCAGAATCAATGTGATTATTTACACTAGAATGGTTTGCTGTTTTGCAAATTGCCCCACATCAACGTAAATATGCACCGATTATGTAGTGTTCTAATAGTGGCCATGATAAAAATCACGGGCACACAATTTGGGTGGGTCTCGAACCAACGATTTCCTTATTACTAGACAGGCGTGGGTAACCAATAGACTACCGAGCTTTCGCCGGACAGCCTGCAGTGCTGGTTCATGATGCTGGTTCTGGAACATGGTTAGAATTGTTCGGCATTTTGCGAAATCGGCATTTTGCGAAATCACGTCGATCACTACATCATCGGAACCGACAGTGTGAAATTATCTTGTACACTGGAAGTTTGGTCGACTCATGTGAAAGATGAGAGCTCTGTTAAACTAAGCTCCACCAGCTCATCAAGTCCCGCATCAAAAGGGAACGACTTACGCACGAAGAAGACAAGTTTCTCGTCCTTCATGCTACTGCTCTTACAATTTCCATGACACACACACAAAAAAAAAACATTATCAACGCCGAAGAGTTGTCAAAATATCTTCACATACAGTCACACACTCGTGTCCCTGTCTTAGGGTCAAGTGTAAAATTTCCGGGTTGTTTTAATCGTCCATCTTAGTGTTAGGTGTCTGAGTTATGGTGTCATGTTTTACAGAGTTTCCGTGTCTTATACCTTGTTCGCAGTACAAGCCAGTGTAGCGACTTGCATCGCAGTTGCACTCGTAGGCTATCTCGGAGATGGCTGTACATGACGCATTATTCTGGCATTTGTGTGCAACGCATGGATCTTCCCCTGTCAAAAAGGAAAACACAACAACAACAATAATAATAATTCCGAATCATAACGAAAGTTGGATTCTCTCTTCATCTGACTAAGATACCTGAAGATGACAGTTTAAAGCGTGGAGCTTTGATAAAATCACGTAAAAAGTTGGAACAACAAATTTCACAGCACGTTATAATGATCGATAGCCTATCAGTAAAAGTACCACATAACAAGCTGCAACGTAAATCTCCTATGACAAAGGTGGGAAGATGGAAGCCAGCATAATCATTAACAAAAATACGCAGCAAGTCGATTGAGTTACATGTCTTTTGAACAAACGTAAGTAAAACTTTCTTAGATTGGAGGGATACTTTGGTCTTCTAAATGTTCTTCTCACGGGCATAATGACTAAACTTCTGGATACTATGATTATCTCTCTCTGAAAGTCTGAATGTTTGATAGTTTGTTCTGCAACCATTAATCACCATACACGCTACGCGTATACACAGTCAAGTATTAATATTGGTAAAATATCCCATTCTGTAAACTTATATGGAAACTTGCCGCTTGCAGCTGACTTGTTTGTTTGTTTGTTTGGGTTTTTTTTAACTTTACTTAGAGCAGGTGGCCAAGAGAAAGCCCCGTCGTTGAATTAACGTTTCAACAAAAAAATAATAAAGACTAAAACTTACGTGTCGAACACAGGGCTCCGGTGAATCCCTTGAGACAAACACATTGCGAGACGCCATTTTGCTTGATACAGGTACCACCGTTCTCACACTGAATACCAGACGAACAACGCAGGGCAGTGTCGTCGGCTGCAGAAAAAGCCACAAAAAGAGAGAATAAAATAAAATAAAATAAAATAAAATGCGACAGACATGGAGAAGTAATAGAAATCACTGCAGTGGCAGACGTAGTAGTCGCAGTACCGATGCGGTGGTAGGAGTTGTTGGTAAGACAATGAGGTACAAAGAGTAAAAGGATTCCTACATAGTATTGCAACAACAGGTTACTACTTCGTTTGTTTGTTTATTTATTTGTATGTTTGCTCTGAATTTACGGCAGAGGCAATATTGTAATGATCAATAAACAATCATTAACGATTCTCACCCGTTCTGCAGTCGTCGCCTGTCCATCCTGAGGGACATATGCACTGATAACTCCCCCGAGCCGGTTCCATGCACACTCCTCCGTTGGCACAGGGTAAGCTCCTACACGCCAGATTGGCTGAAGGATAATTTTAGGGAGAGGTTTCAATTACGGTCTTTACTTTATTTTCTTTCATTCATAGTATTCATGTCGATAATTAACAAGTTAACAGTTGAAAGTAATTATAAGTAAGCATAGGTACTTTTTACAATCGTGTAGGAATCACGTAAATAAGCAGTTAGGTCTACACAGTAAAATGGCCTAGCGTCTTAGGTGTGTAGTAAAACAACCTACATCGAATATAATGCCTTACCATATCGACAAAAATTATGAGCATAATATGTCACTTCCTTAATGGACAAGGAAAGACTTTCTTTTATCAAAAACATTAGTGGAGAGATGTAGCCTATATGATGAACAGTTGCCATGGAAACATACTTCCTCTGCAGTCCGGTCCCATGAGGGCGGTATCGCAGTCGCACGAGTATCCGTTAATCTCATCAGTGCAGGAATAGCCATTCAGACAAGGACCACTTGCACACTCGTCAACATCTATACAGGAAGGATAAAAAAGAAGTATGTTAAACAAAGACACACATGGTAGGGAAAAGAGTGGAAGGGGAGGGGATGAGAGACTAGTTTCTTTTTAAGCGTAAAATGGAATTACAGGTATTCCTTTTTAGCGTTGGCCAGAATAATTTTCACTTTCTTACACTACCCTAAACCGAGTCAAAACAGAAACATGTCTAAAACCTAAAGGTGAACGCCTACATTCTACCGTTTCTTTGACATGTACTACAGTAATTAACATTTTGTACAAGAATAGTCGTGCGCCACGAACAATGTAGTGCGGACGAGATATATGATGTGCTCCTGATGTTATCACATAATTATTATGCAGTCACACTTGGAAAAACTGTTCACTTCATACACCCAAAAATGCAAGTTATCTTTTTTATATAGCTGATACTGTTTGCTTTCTCCTAGTGTGATTGTTATTATTAAAGATAGATTTATGATTTTGATGTGGATGTATAAACCTTAACCGGCACTCACCGACTTCGCAGTCAGAGCCAATGTAGCCATCCTCGCAAATGCAAGTGTACTGAATGCCGTTGTCCTGTGGCGGTACACACATTCCGCCATTCTTACACGGGTTGGTGTCGCAGATAGTTTCGCCGGCACCTGTTTTAAGGTAACAGAAATGGAAAGGGAAGAATTAACATTAGATTAATTTTGGTAATATGGGGTGCAAGATTTTCAAAAGGCAGTTGTGATTAACAACTGGTTGTAAGAGAATTGCAGAATTGCAAACACATGTAATGAAACTTAATCTTTGGTTTAAACCAGTTTGCTGAGAGGTGGTTTCTTCTTTGTCTTGAGATGAAAATTATACAGTGTACTAAAGAAAAGATACAAAATCTCTATCATCACAGTATCTTTGCAATGGTTCAACACGTCAATGTAATTCTACTCCTTGGAATCTGACCTTTTGTGACAGTGGAAACCTTGTCCAGTAGACACCCCGTTGAATTTAGAGGTGGGTTTGGTTAGAGCAATTATACAGAATAAAGTTTTTTATGTAACAGCCGTGTAACGTGATTTTGGCACCACGGCCTTTGGGAAAGCGTCTCACATAAAATATTCTGCTTTTCTTTTGTAATTGATTTTACAATTATCATCGTGTATGTTCCTATTCTTCCTCTTCTTTTTCTACGATCATAATTTTCATTATAAGAACGAATTCAATCATTACCATTATAAGCACCGCGTACTGTAGCAGTAGAAATAGCATCGTCATTATCAGCAGCATCCATATTACTGTATTATAATGATAGATGTCACAGACTTACTGATTTCGCAGCGATCGCCGCTAAAGATATCACAACATTCACACCGGTACATCCCCTGGCCATTGATGCACGTTCCACCATTGAAGCACGGCTGACTCAAGCACTCGTTGATATCTGTTTCACAGCGCACGACAAAGAAGTGTAAAACCAATGTAAGAGGAGTAGTCATCCCATGCAGTCATTTTTACAACTATTTAGTTACACATGGTACATTTCCTTTGTTCTAATGTTCTTCAAAATAATGATGCGTTAAACTCTGGTCTGTGTAGTTAGATTAAATAAAAAGGTATTAAATTCTAATCTATCGCAATTCGGGAAAACGCATGGAATTTACATCAAGACTGAATATCGTGCAAGGATAATCATTCACGGAGCTTACCAATATTACAACGATCGCCTGTCCAGCCAGTGGCGCATGTGCATTGAAAATCGTCACCGTTCACTTGGCAAGTTCCTCCATTGGCGCACGGGGAGTCGTCGCAAGGACCACTTTCAGCTACGTCTAAACATGAAAATGAGTGGATCATCGTCATTTAAGGGGCTTCCTCGAAATTGTATTGTAAACTTAGTGTAATGATCACGATAACTGCCCGTTTTTTCAAGCAACCAGTAAACAACAGATTTCACACTGATGTTATTCAATACTTCAAATTCACGTAACAGAGGAAATTTCGGAACGTTCACAAGTAATTTACTGTCAGTACCTCCTGTGTATCCGTAAGTGATACTCGTATTGTTCCGACTCCTTCCTCCTCTTCTATCAAAACCCAAATAACTATTTTTTATGTGTGTGTGTGTGTGTGTGTGTGTGTGTGTGTGTGTGTGTGTGATGCCTCGTGCTACCTTCAGAGAATACTTTCACATCATTTTCCAAGTTCCTTCATTGTTTCTACTTGAACTAATTGTACTACAACTCCCACTTCTCCCATTAATTTACTAATACAGCCACAATAACATTCCTCAACTATGATATTATTCTTTTCACAGCTGCGTTTACTGTCACAACTACTTCAGCTACCATCTCTACCCCTATACGTCATTACTTTCACAATTCTTCTATTTTTACTACAATTGTGACCAGTACGAGTCACGACTTCTACCATTTTATTCTGAGACGGAAACAAGAAAATCAAACGAGTGGTAGCATTATACATCGCAATACGACGGATCCCCTCAAACAGCTCTCCATAATTAAAAGCCAAGTGTCTTTTACGCGTCTTTTTATGGTGAAGTTTATGTTTTACGGTTACATGGTTCAGTTCAGCGCAGTTCATTTAGTTTTATTTCATGGCCTTGGGCATACTCACTAACGACCAAACACGCATCATCTGTAAAGCCCTCTGGACAGAGACAGGTAAACCCGCTTAGATCGCTGAAACACTGGGTGTTCTCCGGACACGGGCTGCTGGCACAAAAGTTGATCTCTGAAATATGCGAGAAACAGATGAGCGATTATTTGATTCATAGGCATTTCTTGAATTAATGCGTGCTTTAAATATTGTACTGTAATGCACTGGCACAGAGTAATTGTCAATGTTTATCATAACGTCAGCAGTGAATATTCAATTCATGAAACACGTGAGTAGTGAATATTTTTACTTCGTTCCATTTCTAACTATGAAGTAAGCTTGATCGTGTTGATGCACTTAGTAATTGGCTCATAATATTGTTAGGGTCTCTATTGAAGAAAGAAAACAGTGGTTGATAAAGACGTCATACCGATTACAGTTTCGCACAAGATTCCGGTGTAATATCGATCGCATAGACAGTCAAAGCGGTTGACACCGTTGACACATGTTCCTCCATTCAGACACGGGTTGCTGGTGCATTCGTCAACAAGATCTGTTTGCAGATGAAACGAAATGTCAAAGGCAATATGAATGATGACTCCGAAAGAATGTATGTGAAAGTGACAACAGGTCAAGTGTTTCTCACTTTTAGGGAATAAGAAACATTGTAAATTCATGAGAACAATGCAGTGATGTCTCAAACCAGGGATAAATTTTTCTCTTCCCACGTCATCTTGACTCTCGCTCTCTATTGAATTCGGTGTGATTCTAATTGACAATCTAAGTAGGAAAACCAGGTATGACGTTCTTTCATCTCAAGCATATCACCAGGTTTCGAATTTACATAAAGAATAATAGACTCATCTCGGTTTATGGTCCACCATGGATGCGTTTACATTCTGCACATCATATACTAACAAATTACATTATCTTGTGATATTCTACAGATGAGGGACTGATTCCGGAATTTGCCATAGCACCCTCTCTTAGATTTACATTTTTGATATCATAATCAAATACCATAAATCAAAGTAATCTCATTGACTCTCTGTTCGATTCTCACTGAAAGTTACGATTGCCCAATGCTGTTCTTTGGAGAGCCACCAAACTGTAAGTAGTAATCGGTCAAGTCAATTGAGATCGAGTTATCAGACTGGGCGATGTGTGAAAGCATCTTGAAGGGAATGCTATTTTCCAGTGAAAGAATCTTTTTTGATGTTGTAATTTGCACTCAACGGGAACACTTCCACTCTTTCCAATCGAAGGGTCACCAGCAGGTGTGACGTGGAAGAGTTGGCATAATCCCAACTTACCGGCATCGTCAACGACCGTATAGGTGACTCTGAAGCCGGCCTCTGTTTTGCTCCCGTCTGAAGTAAACAGCGTCCACACCAAGTTGTCTGTCGTTAGGAAAGAAGGCGGCAACTCGAAGCCCGACGCGTACACCACGCGCGAGCCGAGATCACTGACGTCCAACCCGTTGCCAACGGACACGTAGTCGTAGTTGATTTCGGTGCCCATTGCGTCGAAGGAGACGAGGATGTGGCTGCCTGGAGGAGTGGTAACGTACCACAGGCAGTAGCGATTGTTGTCGTAGTTGGCCGGGTAGTTGGGAGAGCTCAGGGTGAGTTGACGGTCGGCTGTGAGGGTGTAGTTTCGACTGCAGCTGCCAGCTATAGATGCACGAAAGAGTATATGACTAATATGATAACTTCCTCACGCTCTGATATCCTATAATCAGATCTGTCGATCTTGGCCTTGGCCCCCACAAACATCATCACAAGATATCAATATCATTCGAATGCAAATCGCAAATTTAAAGTGATATCCTCACGGCAGACATTCGTTAAAAAACTTGGTCAGTATCATAACATATTAAGGCTATACCATGTATTCTACCCTCTCTAAATTTGTCAAATCGAAATGCAGTCGTCTGTTTGCGAATGTTTTCACTTCATATATTCATGGTTAGAATAGAATCTCAGATCCGGAGGATGCAATACTCATAAGCACATTCTTATTGCATTAATTTATGAAATAATGTAGACAAATTGTGCGAATAAGATCTCCGTCTCATATCGACGTTATTGCATTGCCTTTGTGAAGAATCACCATCTAATTTGCCTTTTCCACTTATGTTGTAATTTCTGCCTTTCCGAACCGTTCCTGAATCAGAACACAGAACCATCTAAAAGATACATTCAAAAGGTCTAGAGTAGCACAGGGCACTAAAACGGATGGGAAATGGTTCCGGGATATAGAGAACTTACCGAGTTCACATCGGTCGCCACCCCACTCCACGGGGCACTGACAGATGAAGCCGTTGACTTCGTCTATGCAGGAGCCTCCATTTAGACAGGGGTTGCTCGCACATTCGTTGATGTCTTGAAAAAAAAAGAGATGTTAAATTCAGAGGTCACATTCGAGTGTGTTCTCTCCCTCCATTCACAATCAAAACCACCGATGACATCATATCATATGACTTCTTTGTCGTCACTCTCAATCACATATTAAAGATTCTTTGTCAAATACATCACTTCTACTTTTTATGTGTTTCTGGATACATGAGTTGGAATTCTGGCATCTTGTAAAGAGATGACACTTTGTCTTCTTAGATTTCTGAGGAAACTAATCAATTACAGTTGTAACTACACTGAGCATGAATTCATACTTGCAGAAGGCAGTTTGATATCTGTAAATCTTAAAAGACAGGATTGTGTTAGGAAAGAGTCACCTAATGCCAAAAAAAAAAAAAAAACCAGTTTGTGTGTGTCCTCTACCATGTCAGGATTGTTGCTGAAAAAGCAATGAGACATTTATTTATTGAAACAGCTGAACTCAGTTTGGCCAAAACAAACAAACAAACAAACAAACAAACAAACAAACAAACAAACAAACGCTGGAGCTAGAGGAGCAAACTAATACAATTTTGTGCTTATTCGGAGAACAGACAATCTCTATACATACTTACTCTCATCACAAAGTATTCCTCGGTAACCAGGGGCACAGGAGCAGGTGAAACTATTAACAGCATCTACGCAGTCACCAAAAACACAAGGGTTGCTGTCGCATTCGTTGATTTCTGTGGCAAAATATAACAGATTGTGATATCTCAAACTGTATTCCCTCTGTATATTCCTCAGATTTCATGTGGTACCTTTTCTGGCTTATCGCGAAGGACAGACACACAATATACTTGTTACGTAGGCAAACTTGCGGAATGACAAGGCAACGTGAGAATATTTACAGGGATAACGTGTGGATCAGTGAGTATTTTGCGTACTTTTTGAGATGAAAAACGGACTGAAAACATCTTAATCACCGTAGATTTCCTACGGAACGTTGATATCATTGCATTGCTTTCTTTTTTTTTTTTTTGATTGATATTAATCGAAATATATGAAGAAACCCCAGTCTTCATTCAGGAAAACATGTCCAACAAACTAAAATTGGTTGAGCCCATACATGTTAGTCACTCTATTTTTTGATACCATATATGTGGTATACAATTGGCGTTACAATTTGTAATCATGTAAGGATGGGGAGGAGATGTAACCAACAGCAGTATATATTATGTAGATTACCTGTATCACAGAGATTCCCAGTCCAGCCTGATAAACAGATGCAAGAGAATCCATTCACCATGTCAACGCATATTCCTCCATTCTGGCAAGGGTTCTGTTCACAGTCGTTGATATCTAGAGGGAAATAAATATGTCACATTATTTTCATGACATTTCCAAGTGAAGGATTTAGATTCAAAAGTTCTTGTTACTAAAGACATGTCGAGTGTAGAAATCTTGGGCTGTCCAATGCGGCATCAGTACTGAAGCCATTAGCGAAACTCTGTCGTATCTGCGTGGGCTGTTTCATTGCAGTAAAGAAAATCATTCGGTGTGACGACTCGAATCGAATTCATAGTTTCGACTCAAGACGTTACGAATGTTTAACGAGCGACAAATCAAATAGGCCATCATTCTTGTACGTAGACTCAGTGCTAATCAAAAGGATCCGATCCCCGAGATTTCGGCGGGTGATAGTGTTTACATTAACGACATACGCTGATAATGAGCTTTGGTGTACTGGAAACTTTAAAAAAACTAGATATATCGCTACGGCGACTGATATGCCTCCTCCATAATGCATGGTTCTCCTAATAGGTCTATAGTACAATGTCTTGACAATGTGTGATGACAGTTTCAAACAATTGACAAAATATTAAAATGACAGGTTTGACACAAATGTGCTAAATGTTCACTTTCCTAGAACTAGGTTCAATTGGATGAATGATTAAAATGTCAGAGTGCAGGTATTTGGGGAACTGATGATTTTTACTTGACTTTTGACCCTTTTATAAGTTTATGCATTGAGTAATTTTTCAAGGTATTGAGAAAAAGTATAATTTCAGTATCAAATGGGAAAATAGCATTATCTAAACCTGGCCTTTGACCTTTGACCTCACAGTTCCAAAGAGAATCACTGTTAGGTTGAACATGCATAAATATGTAAGTTTCATGATGATACCTTGAGTTACTTTTGAGATATGGAGGAAAAAGTGCAATTCAGCACTTTCACTTGACCTTTTACCTTTTGACCTTTGACCTTTTGGCAAGAAACTTCCCACAGAATATATATTGGGTAATACATGTATACATCAAGTTAAAAAAAACCTTCATTCATTGCATAAATATAAGGAAAGTAGTGATATTTTGAGGAGTTGACCTTGACCTTTGACCCCCCTGACCTATGACCCATGACCCCCAACTTCCCTAGATAATCACTGCCCATCGGCACAAGCATATATACTAAGTTCCATGAAGATACCTTGAACCATTTGCGAGATATGGAGAAAAACATGAAATTTCAATTTTTTTTTTCACAAAATAACCTGTGACCTTTGACCTTTTGTTGTGTAATAATACACAAAGTTATCACTACCCCCTCCCATTCTATTGATGACTGGATATACACCACCAGTTCACCTCCACCAGTCAATGACCCCTACCAATACTCTCCACCTCATCCAGTGAGTCATCGACCTTCATCATCCCTTGGGTACTTCTAGCCCCACCTAATTTACGACCAGGCTAAGCCAAACCTAAACATCCTGCCGTTCCCCCATTGATTACTTAGAATTGTTGTTCATTCCAAATCCAAGAATACTACCTCCTTTATAAAACTAGTCCCGCCTTTGTTCCTATAACAACCAAAGTTTTGCCCAATTAAAACCCCTCTTTAACATGAAGACTCCACCCCATTCATCCATTCATAGTGTGTAACCAACAGTGTATTACTCATGATTGAATGTATGAAGTGAATTACAAGTTGTAGAACATGCAGAGAAGAAGACTTGGATTCTGACGCTCTAAGAGAGAGGATCGCCTCCAAAACGCCTCTCAAGTAAAGCACACGTATGGAAACTCAAATGAACTGTGTCGAAACTCATTTTTACTATGATGTGTACCTCTCAGAATTAATATCAACCGATCCCAAGTAGCAAAACATCCGCTACACAACATGGTGGAGAATCCGGCTTAATTGGAATAATTCATCACAAAAACATTGGGGAGAATCCAGTTTCTTTGACTTGACTGCTACGAGAACAAGGAAACACTGCTGATCAACATCAGCTGCTGCTAAGCAAAACAAAGTTGTGGAGAACTGCTATCTATAACCAGTAAAGGGAGCAAAGTTTCATCTTCCCAGGACCAGTAAATTTTTGTCTTGCTGTACTGTGGACGTCAAAGACTAATTGACGAAACTTATCATTGCACAATTTGCCAGCTCTGTAACAACCCTTCAGTAGACCCGCTGGATCAACATTTATGATATTTAGCAACCACCCGTTTTGCCTGACTGAACTTAAATTTCGACAAAACACTGCCATGACGAATCATCCACCAGAACTGAAGATGATTGATACCGACGACCTAGACAACGAACTACCCCTATTACTACAGGATTGACAGACTGATCACCCCACCGCTGATGACAGCCAGACCTACCAGACGACGTCCATGATGTATGTTTCCGCGACCACGGCTGCACAACACGGACATCGCCAACTAGCATCGACACGCGAAATAATCTACTCAACCCCAACAACGGACAACAACTAGCGCGACCCACAGCAATTTCGTAGATTGACACTTGGAATGACTGATTCATCCCTGAAATTGATTTTCTGTACAGTGACACTTTGATTAGAACATACTTATTTCTTTTTTCTTTTTTGTAAATTTTACCTTCTTTCGACACATCCTCGGCATGCTATGTGTCAACATTTGTCAAATCCTTTATTATGACCGGTAAGTGAAACACAATTTCATTGTTCCAATTTGAATGAGAGCGAGCACAAGAGTGGAATATGGAGTATACACTGCCTATTTAGAATTTGGCTAGATTATTGACACTCTGCACTAACTTCTATACCATTGGATGCTGCACTCACTAGAGATAAACTCAATGGTATAATTTAACTCTCTTTTTCAACAATCAAGAGTTTCTCATTCTGTTATTATAAAAAAAAATCACTACCAGCATGGTTCAACAACATGCAAAACTATATCCTTTCATTTTCACCATGTAACAATGACATAAAATGTGTCCTACCATAAAACTAACAGACCCAATCACGTTTCCACTGAACCCAGACTCGACGACAGACAGAATGAAATGCAATGTGCCCCCAAGGACCATTGCCGAGAGAAACAGTACTTGAACCGTTCACCCCTAACACTCCTGACCATACATAAATTGTATACATGGATATTGTAGCTGGACAGCTCAAAACAAAATGATATCGACAAGACCCCCCCCCCCCCCAAAAAAAAAAAAAAGAGACAAGACAGGTTGACCAGTTCATGACAGCCTCCACAAGCAAAATTAACATTACTTCATCTACAGTACAGGTTGGACATAAGATAATACAAGGATACTATACACACCCATTGTAATTCAAAGAGAAAACCATAGAAGACTGACCAATTCTCGTGATGATTGTATATTATGTAAATAGTCTCATTTTTCTCTTATTTTCAAGTAGCACAGAGTTCCAGGCGAACTAAAAAATCGTATTCTTATGTGACCATGTTATGTTATGTTATATTGTTATGTTATGTAACTTCCTTTTAGTGTGAAACAAAGGTTATGTTAGGATAGTCATCCTATCCATTAAATGTTGACTACGATTATATCTTTTGCAAGACAGTATGTTCAGTTTTGAACGATATTAATCATTATGTGGCATCAATTTGATGTGTAACGAGCTTGAATGACTCGTTTAAATGATACTAACAAGTTTGAAAGTACTTGTTCAATCGTTCGTCAATTTGACATTAGTATGGAAGAGTATGGAAGGAAACCTTTGCTTAACAGGATAGGATTGATGGTGAATTTATTCTATGTTGATACCTCAAAATGAAGTATATGGGCCCCTCTTAACATAGACGCTATCAATACCTTGAGTATACCTGTTGACCTTCCACCATATTGATGAGATATTCAGTAGCCTATGTTTGATGAAATTTGAAGTTATTTCAGCATACTCTTTTGTGAAAGATTTGATCAAGTATCTAGTTCAATGTGGATTGATGGATGACATTTGACTCAATTTGATTGTTTCTAGTAATATACATGTGACATGACAAGTTTGAAAGTACTTGTCATGAACGATAATTGTTTCATTAAGTGAACATTCATTTACTTGCAAGTTGAGATTATACTTGTTAGAATTAAAGCAAGCTTGAAAGTGCTTGTTTCCACGTTCATTTCATGTTTTAATTTTTATCAATTGGGAAATTTGCATATATGATTAAATAGGAAAGGTTTGTAAGCCATGACATTCTATGATAGTCCTTCAAAATTGAATGACATTTTGCCTGGATCATATACTTGACTTTTATTCCTTGAGCGTTCCTATTATCTTCCCAATGATTTTATTACGAAGACATATGTATGGATAGTGCATTAGATACAAGCACTCAAGGTTGTTATTTGGATCAGATTGTTTATCGCACTACACAGAATAATGACCAGCGAATTGTTTTTACTCTGTTTTGTGTTACATGAATTGCCATTGTTTTATGATAGGCAAGATCACATTAATGATTTGTCTACAGTGCATAAGTCTGCACAACATTTTGTAAATACATGTATTATTATAGTGCATAAGTCTGCACAATCTAATTTGACTTGCTTTAAATCTATATCCTCAAAATGGTAAAGACATTATTGAATATGATATCTTAATTTGGTAACTTGAATAGTTCCCAAAATACAAACAAGACAAGGATATTTCACTCAATGGTAAAATAAGTTCATGTATCATACACCTCCTCGGCATGACTAAGTCTTTTAAGCAGAACTTAAAGAAGAACTTAAATGTCTTCATCGTGCATTTCATATACAGTTATTGGTTTAATTGATTTAATTGTAAATTATTATTGTAGGGATTTGAGAAAGAGAGAAAGTATGAAAGAGTTTGGAACTATGATAAACGGTTTCACAAGCATGTTTTGTACATGGTCAATCGCCTTTAATTTTGTCACCCAGTATTGATACTGCTTTATCGTGTGTAAACCCATTCCCCCTCCAAAAAAAAAAAAAATAAGAGAGGAGTCTTAATTTCCAAACAAAAGGGATGTTGTGTAATAATACACAAAGTTATCACTACCCCCTCCCATTCTATTGATGACTGGATATACACCACCAGTTCACCTCCACCAGTCAATGACCCCTACCAATACTCTCCACCTCATCCAGTGAGTCATCGACCTTCATCATCCCTTGGGTACTTCTAGCCCCACCTAATTTACGACCAGGCTAAGCCAAACCTAAACATCCTGCCGTTCCCCCATTGATTACTTAGAATTGTTGTTCATTCCAAATCCAAGAATACTACCTCCTTTATAAAACTAGTCCCGCCTTTGTTCCTATAACAACCAAAGTTTTGCCCAATTAAAACCCCTCTTTAACATGAAGACTCCACCCCATTCATCCATTCATAGTGTGTAACCAACAGTGTAATACTCATGATTGAATGTATGAAGTGAATTACAAGTTGTAGAACATGCAGAGAAGAAGACTTGGATTCTGACGCTCGAAGAGAGAGGATCGCCTCCAAAACGCCTCTCAAGTAAAGCACACGTATGGAAACTCAAATGAACTGTGTCGAAACTCATTTTTACTATGATGTGTACCTCTCAGAATTAATATCAACCGATCCCAAGTAGCAAAACATCCGCTACACAACACTTTGACCCTGTGACCCTAAAATCCACACAAAGTATTATCCCCCAAGGATATACCCTCATACCAAGTTTGATGTAAAACCACCACACGGTTCTTGAGATATCGACAAAAACAAAACGGGACGGACGGACGGACGGACGACCCGAAAACATAATGCCTCCGGCCACTTCGTTGCGGAGGCATAAAAATAAGATTTACAGACACTACGTATAGTCATTGATGGTATCTTGGTAAACTTAAGCATAATTACAACAACAACAACAAAGAACAATTCAATTAAAAATCTGACCGCATGTCTGCGGCGATTACAAAATAGCACGATGAAAGTGGTAGAATATCGTAAGGTGGTAGAATTCGGTTTCGATCGTGCTTACTTGTTTCACATCGTATCCCCGTGAAACCCGCTGCACATTCGCAGGTAAAAGCATTGTCTCCATCAGTGCAGGTTCCTCCATTGAGACACGGATCACCGGAGCAGTCATCTCCCTCTGTTCAAACAAATACACGTAAATACAGATGATAAGCCAATGTCATGATAATTATATACGAACTCTCTACAGGTATTTCGCCAATGTGTTGACAAAATAAAAAAATGAGAATATCAATGAAAGGAAAAAAATAAAAGGAAATGTGCGTTGTACGTAAATATTGTTGGTAGGATTTTAAATCTTCTCTTACCATGCTTACAAAGATTGTACATAGATTGTACCTTGATTGCCTCTGCAGAAGACTCCATGACCTTTAACCACTGTCTTTGATCGTACTTTATGCAGCACTTCGTGGTATTGGGAGAAAAACATTCAATTCCTTACAAAGTGACAACTGGAGGGCACTACCTCTTGATACAGAAAGTGAAAGTACACTGGCACGATTCATCACACTCACCAATCTGGCACCTCTCTCTCCGGAAAACCCGGTCAAACAGCGACACTGGAAGCGATTCTCCAGGTTGTCACACGTCCCGGCGCCGTTCAGGCAGGGTTGACTGGAACACTCGTCAATATCTGGAAGGAAACATTTAAGCTAGCGTTATGGCATTTTATCATGTTGTGTGACCAAAACATATATAGTTCTATTACCATGTGATGTAGTATGTATTCGTGGGAACTAAATCATAGACTAGTCCTAACATCTATAAATTCCATTCTTGTATAAATCTTATATTCTTGTTAATTTCTCTTTTTTTTCATTCGTAACATCAACGTGATAGACATTGTAGACAAGAATGAGAACATACATCTCATGAAATTATGGCATACGTCTTAACGTGTCCCCGGTTTGGTAATGAGTTAATGCTTTGCAAATCACGGAAATGGTTCTGTTATTAATAACCCCCATTATGATTCGCACCTTCGTCGCAAAGGTCTCCAGTCCAGCCAGACCTGCAAGTCGCAGATGAATCCATTGACTTCGTCCATACATTCCCCGTTTACACAAGGGTTGCTGGCACATTCGTCGATGTCTATTCAAGAAAAAGAAACGAGGACCAGTGGTGAGTTCTGAACAGCTGACATGATTACGATACAAGACAAATTAGATATCATTTAAATGTGTTATCTCTTTCTGCAGAAAGTAAGAACTTTTCAGCCATTTCAAGAAGTTAGTCAACTCTAAAACATTGACAGCTCTCATGCAAATTAATCGACTGCAATTGCCAACTTTGGAAATTTCATGACCCAGGCACTATATAACCACTGTACAAGGAAGAGATGTGTTCAAGACTTGTACAGATAGCAGGACAAACGGAAGGATGAGTTACGATATTTCGGCAATATTCAAGTTTTTTTAATCAATTATTGGTTTGTTGCATTGATTTAATTGTTATAGTACAATCCAATGGCAAGTAAATGTCCACATACGGACCAAAAACGACTCTGAATATGAAGAAGAACAAACAGCGAAAAAGTAAAAAAGAAGCAGATACTATGGGTATGATGTAACGCAGGGATCAAATCCTATGAACTCAACTGATTTGACACTCCACACCCGGTATATCCTGGAAGACAGGAGCACAGGTAGCCGTTCTGCCGGTTGGGTACACGCCCCACCGTTTTGGCCACGCCGTTCGCTGAGGCATTCGTTAATGTCTGAGGGTGAGATATACACATGACGGTATGGTCAATGAAATAGAGAACCCGATACAATCTTTCTTTTATTTCTAGTCAACTTGAAATTGATATTCACATATAAGAGTACATTGATAATATAAAACTCATTTACCCAATGTCGATCCACGCTCTTTTAAGAAGGTATTATGTGCAATTACATAATGTCGAAAGACAATCATTTAATCAACCAGCTTGCGCATGTTACATCTCTTGTCTCTGTTCTTGTGACAAACCTCAAATAGGTACACATTGTTCAAGTAAATAAAGTAACTTTCAATTTACCAAGAAGGCAGTGAGGGCCATTCCAGCCTGAAGTGCAGAAACACGTGTATCCTCCGATTTCATCTTGGCAAGTACCATTATTCCCACATGGATTACTGGCACATTCATCCACAGCTATATGGGGAAAGGAAGATCAATTATGATTCATGTTACTTACAGTACCTAAGGTAAAATTCAAATATGAGCGATTTGAATGTTGGATTCATCATGGGTGAGGTATAAATGCACAGAGTATAATTATGGGTTAAACAGGGAATGTGACCCACCTCGTGTATGCGATTTTCTCGCCAATCAACCAATGATTTAATTCCTTTGATTCTATCATGCATGCTGTCCACGTTTTGCCAAGCTATTCTTTCTAATAGCAATACCCTGGCCTTTTCAGAAAGAGGCCCATAATATGTTTTAATTGCACATTATGCCTGCTGAATGATATATGCGCAAAAAACATAGTAAACAGCTATGTGTATAAACAAAAAGTAATAGTTTGCCTATTCAGTACACGATGATAGCATCTCAAAAGAATATTTCGTGTAGCAAATATGGCTGTTTAGTGATTTTATGTTGTCATTTTCATTTCTCCCTTTTTCTTTTTGCAATGTTATAAATAAAATTGGTTAGACGTCAGCCCTACACTATGGATATTCCAATTCATGTTCTCCTTTAATGGCAGAAAGTTCCTACCCTAACCCCAGTGTACATTTACTTTCTGCACATTTGTCATAAAAATAATCACAACACTTCATCGTACTCACATAATTCGCATCGGGGTCCAGTCCAAATATTAG
Source organism: Diadema antillarum (assembly GCF_040938485.1). Lineage (NCBI taxonomy): Eukaryota > Metazoa > Echinodermata > Echinoidea > Diadematoida > Diadematidae > Diadema > Diadema antillarum. The sequence continues at coordinate 1,002,166 of NW_027271862.1, read as the reverse complement.
TACAGCGGCATGTGTATTCGTTGGCGCCATTTATGCAGGTCCCTCCGTTTTGGCAAGGGGAACTGTGACACTCATCGAAATCTGGAAGAGTATAGACAATTCATTAAATTTATTGATATTTCCCTCACTCATCACTTCTAATATAGGCCTACACTGGCTGGTGAGCATCAGCAGTAAGAATTATTACTTAACTGGCAATCACTTCAGTTGATCGATGTTTTGATTAGAAATGGTAAATGATTTTCATAATTCAATCAAGATGTGTTGATCAATTTCTAAAGGAATATTGTGTGTTGCCAGGCAATAAAATGAGTACAAAAAAGTCTAAAAATCTTAAAGATACTCTTAATTGCTTACATGCACACACACTAAAATTTGCAACCACGTAGGGAGAGTTAATACTCTAGGTGAATGGATGATTATTCATGCATAAGTATATCATAAAAGTATAAGATGTACAAGAAAGGAATCGAAAAATCTTAATGCCATATTTATCATCACGTCGACTGGTGACTTCCAAAGCAAAAAACACTATCAAAATACCACAACAAAAGTTAATCTGAACGATTTATGATATAAGGTGGTGATAGATCATTGGTCACAACCTGAATATTCCATTATTAAAAGTATCGAGCAATGATGGCACCGTATGCCTTCCATTACCTTCTCCGCAAGTTACGCCGGTCCATCCCGAAGCGCAGATACACGAAAACGAGTTGTCTCCCTCCACACAAGTTCCATTGTTTTCGCATGGCTCGCTCCTGCATTCACTCAGACCTGAAGAAAGGAAAAGTTACTTGAATTCCTACTGCCAAAAACAAAACACTGGCCCTGTCACATTTCTCAATGCACTTCTGGTGAATATGTCATTTAACTGACTGCGATTGTCAAGCGTGTGTATGCATACTAATCAGAATCTGGACCAGGTTATATGTTTTGCAAAACCAAGACATCATAGTAATGAAAGTACTAAGTTTGATAAGTGAGTACGAATACTTACATAATCGTCAAGAAAACTGATACTCAACTATTACAGTGCATAATATTGTATAACGCAACTATCGTCGAAATTAAATTAAATCATTCTACTGTAAAAAACATGGTCCTAGTTACAAAGGTATTAGAAATTGTAGGAATAATTTCTTCGAAAGAAAGTCACCTTCACACACTTAACCGATAATTTATAATATGCATCCCAAAATATTCAATATCAGATAAACCGAAGGGAAACAAAAACGAAATTTCCCAACCAAGCTTATACCGTGTCAGCAGAGCAAATAAAAAAAAAAAACAGCAACAGAAGTATCGACTGGTTTTAATAATCTGCCCTTGGAACGTCTAGACCGAACAGCGTACGTGGACTTAAATGATTTTGCCCTGTTGGCATCTGTCTTTGTGTGTAAATATTGGGTTTAATAAATTGGTGTTTCCCCCTTACTTGTCTCGCAGTGGACGCCGGTCCAGTCGACTGTGCACGCACACGCATATCCGTTCACCTTATCCGTGCAGGTACCTCCATTAAGACAGGGGCTGCTAGCGCACTCATCGATGTCTGTATGAGATAAACGGATTCTATTAAAGGAGATTACGCTCGATTTAATAAATCGCTCGAATCGTACATGAGTGATATGGTTAGAGATGGATTCGGATTAAATTAATATTTCTGCAAAACTCCTCCTCAAATATTATCACAACGTATGTATAAGACATAAGTGAATACGAACTCCCTCTGCTTGTTGGAGTAAACAGATATTATTTACTGCACAAGACGAACAGAAAAAGCGAAAAATCTACACAAAAAATGAATAAAAAATCTGGATATATCTAAATGTAAACACATTGTCGTTTTCCGTATCTACTTGCACTGGATGGATTGCATGTAAATACTCGTTTGTGATCCTTGTTGATTCATATTTGGTGACTACAATTTCAGCGTAGCAAGTTGCAGCTATTTCTTGCATTACTCTTACGAAGTAGATAAATACAGTCAAGGTCTCACCGGTTTCACAGTGAGTCCCGGTAAATCCCGGGAGACACTGGCAGTTGTATCCGTTGACGACATCAAAGCACCGTCCTCCGTTTTGACAGGGAGCGCTTAAGCACTCATTGATATCTTAACGGAAAGATATTTTAATTGAAGCTTGAATATTTGCAAAATACACATAAACGTTGTTATAAATTATGCTACTGAAGATTACAATCATAAGGTAATGGGGATAGCATTGCCAATATTACTTAGATATATATACTGCATTCCAAATGAGCATACAAAATAGGTACAATTTACATAGGATTGCACTATAATAAGAATCGTGAGAGCAACAAATTTGATTTTTCCTAAAAATATTTTCGATTGGATCTTATGCATCAACCTGTGCGTCAAATCAGTAATTATGTCTTTATCTCAAAATAACAAGTGCCTGTCATCACCATTACTTTTCGTCCTTTCACACATAGGAATTTTTGGCTGCTTCTCGATTACTATCATACTTCTATAGACTTAGAAAGAATGCTATATTTACCCTCCACGCTGTCATCACTTAAAATATTTGAACTTTAAATTCCTTTTGCGCAGATTGTCCAAATTATTCATACATGATGACTATAAAACCTGAGTACTCACTGCCATTGCAAGTCTTCCCCGTATATCCGGGCGCACAGGCGCAGCTGAAATCCGCTAACAAATCTGTGCAGTTTCCTCCGTTTCGACAAGGGTTGTCTCGGCATTCATCGATCTCTGCAAAGTGACGAAATTTGTATTTTCATTCAAAATGTTTTCAATTAACCACCAACTGATTGATTAAATACTGAAATACAAGATCTTTCTGTGAAAAAGAGTGTGTCAATCGGTTTTAAAGATTGTTTTGTGAGAAGCTTCGGTAGCAGCTTATGTTTACCATATGCTATGAATTTGTCACACATACGACATTTATCAAATTCCCTTTTCTTAGGAAAGTTGTACTTGTGTTTACATATTGCATTGTACCTCCTGTGTAGAGAAGATTATATCATAAAGCATGACAACAATTATGTTGCAGTGTGGATCGTACCAAGGACATTGTGTGTTCATAATCGTACAAGGTTATCTCAAACTTTTCCAATTCACCCGTAGAAGTCACTCACCCACACTGCAGTCAAACTCCGTGTATCCGGGCGCGCAGTCACAATTGAAGTAGGTTACGCGGTTTATACAGTTCCCGCTGTTCTGGCATGGTTGCACCAGGCATTGGTCGATCTCTGTTTGGAGTTGAAATGAGTGTTAGCATTTTGACGTACAGCATGAAATAAAAGTGGAAAATGTGAAATCTTTACCCTTTAAGAGTGGTTACCCCTAATATGACAACATAGTTAACACTTCTCGAAGTAAGGAGAAGCATTATTTACTAATCCCACGTAATATCTAACCTAAACTAGGTTGAATGAGGTCGTTTCAGTGTCAAGGCGTTATTTCAATTAGATTAATTAAATTTTTGATTTGTTTGAAATTATCAGTTTCTGGTTTAAAAAAAAATATTGTTTTAGTTTACTTACAGCCGATAATGTATTGTTGGAGTATTTACTGATGGCTATTGATTTACATCAATTAGAAGGTATAAAGGCGCTTTTCCAGGAACCTATATAATTAATTTCATAACATTTCATCAATCATTAAAGTCAAGAAAGCACCCAAAAATCATTCGTGCCCTTCTGAAGGAAGCTGGTTTAACCAATTAGTGAATCATCCAAGAGTACACACTTTACGTCGGACCTCGATTAATGTTTCAGTGACAGGGTGGACGTTCTTCGGCAGCATCTGGTCGAGTGCATGGGACTCTCGTTCCCTCATACACGAACTGTTATAACGAATTCGCTAAGGAAAACAGCTGACATTGAGCGAAACCCGAGGGGCTTACCTGTCTCACAGTGAGTCCCCGTGAACCCGTTGGCGCAGATACATTCGTATCGATTGACTTGATCTACGCAGAAGCCGCCGTTATTGCAGGGGTTGCTGGCACACTCATCGATACCTTGAGAAAAGAGAAGCAAAGATTTCGATGTTTATTATTTCAATCACAAATCATTAAATGCCATCAGAGCTACTTAGCTTACAACATCATTCATTGGAGGTGAGATGCACGATATGTAGTGGGCTCCAGTTTGTCCTTAAATGTTACCAGCTCGAAGTTTCTTGAAAAGGATTTACTTGAAGATTTTTTTAGAAAGGTGCTTGAAAAAAAAACCCTCTTTGTAATACTACACCTCCGTTGATCAGCTTCGAAAGCAAGGAAAGCCAAAGTGGATATGTGACGTACTTTATGTTTTATAAAACAAATCAGACTCGAAAGTCTTCGCGCAGGTGCTACCAAATTGTGTCATATAAACAAATAGACATGCTATAAAAGGGAGTGAGCTATTTCAAAGGTTGGCGTTAATTAAACAGTCACAGAGTAGTTACAATTTCTGCAAATGAGCGTCTCCTCATGCACGTCATCACATGCTTCTGATACTCACTGATGTCACAGAGTGTGCCTGTCCAGCCGGCTGTACAGGCACAAGAAAAGCCATTGACCAGATCTGAGCAGACACCCCCATTGTTGCATGGTTCGCCAAGACAATCGTCCGTATCTAAATAAAAAACACAAACAAGACAAGTTAACATCCATATGCAGTAGCGCAAGTATCATTACTTTATTATAACCATTTCTTTTGGGGAGTTACAGGGAAAGGTCTGACGTTTGAGGGTCTTAGGCTGAGACGAATAAAAGACCGGCGACGGTAGATTTAAGTGATTTTTTTTTCATAAGTCTCTTTTAAGGGAATGTTTCATTGTATTGTGGTTCAAGGTTGATGGTAAATGTTGATGTGCCACCAGTTTGAGGTTATCTCTTCCTAGTCGCTCCCCCATATTAGCCTGAATGGTTGCGTTAAAATGATACAAACTACGTAGTTGACAAAATCTCAGAGGTAGGAGGGATGCTAAGAACTGACTAACAACACAGACAGCATCCATTACCGCACAAAACATAATTGATGTGCACCCTCTTAAAAAGACGAGTGATTTGCTGATACATATTTCTTCTCTGTAAGGTAGTGAAAAAAATAAACGGTACTCTTAATGATGTATTTAACCATTCGTTACAGACAGACATTAACCGTGTGTATTTTCAGTGGTTGTTCTTTTTATTTCATTAATCATAAGTCATTTGCAATCAATGTAAGATGGCGATAGCAGGTGATAAGGGATCAGCTTGTCACATCGGCATGTTTATTTCAACAACAAAAAAAAATCTCAAAGTATATTTGCTGGTTTGACCGAACAGACAGTTTCCCTGCTTTTAAGTAGATCAATCATATGAAATGTTTTCACAGGTTATGAGAGGCGCTGTTGATCATTTTTTTCTCTTGTCATGTACCATGCGGCGAGTAATCATTCTCATAGGAAAGAACAATGAAATAAACACAAAAAGCAAGCATCTCTGCCACGATGAACGTCAGCTATTGCAAGACTGGTTCCACCCAAGGAAAAATATGAAAAAATTGCATACGTACTTATTTGGCAGTTGACACCCTCCCAGCCGGGTTGGCATGTACACGTGTAGAAGGTGAGGAAAATTGTTGCAGAACCCGCCGTTCTGGCACGGATTCGTGGCGCACCTGTCGATCTCTGTACAGAAGAAAAAGTCAATTCTTTTTAATCAGAAATGAATACAAGAAACAGAAAATGCGGGCCTCCAGTTTTACATAAAAATTAAAGAAAGTATCTTTTGTCGGATCAGATAATGACATATTTCTTTATTGAATTGAATTGAATTGAATTGAACTGAATTGAATTGAATTGAATTGAATTGAATTGCATTGAATCGAATCGAATTGGTTTGAATCGAATACCATTAAGCGTGCATTGAAAACTATGAACGCAAATGACAAAGTTATCCTGTCCGTTTCAAGACGTTTGAGGAAAAAGGCGACAAAAACTTTTTTTTTAAAGTGACATTAAGATAAAAAAACGCGTCTTCATTCACTCCGATTAAATTAGATAAATACATCTCAAAATGGGGCTTTGTGCTTCTCTTATCTGCAATTTGTAGATAGCATGATAACAAATAGACAGAGTCATTGGAGGTAGACAATGTGGAGTCTGCCAAGTGCTATGCGCACGTATTTGAGAAGCGTTAACTTGTGTGATGCCAGTGAACAAGAGAAATCCATGTAGGTACGAAATAGAGGACACTTTGATAGAGTGAGTGTCAGCGTGGAGGCAGGGTTGAATAAAGCCTAAGGGGTTGAGTGCATGAAGGACGTAAGATGCTTACCAATCTCACACTCTGTGCCTTGGTATCCTGGCTGGCAAGTGCAGGAGAAGCCATTGACGAGATCATTGCACTGGCCCCGTCCGCTACACAGCTGATTGGCGCACTCATTGATATCTTTAACGGGGGAGAAATGACGCAATGTTACTCGATGTCACGTGATATCAGGTCATGTGACATAACATGCAGCAATGCCATACAATGTACGCCGGTGTAGACCTACATATTCTGCAATTCGCTGTGTTGTAGAGGAATCAATCCATTATTATCTTGTCGAGGAAAACAATAAAGATATTCTACGGTGAGACCTACCATAGTACCATACCGATTATTTGATATCTATCATTAACTTTTTTACATTTACATTGTTTAATGCACAAAAGGTGTGATAGTGACGTGCATCGTTCTGGCACTCTTCAAAGTTTAGATCGACATCTGGAGACGTCGTACTGAAATCGCTTTAACCAACGTAGGGAGTAGTGTACAATAATCAGACATATCTATGTTAAAAATCTATTTTTCAAAGGGATGGTACAGTTTTGATGGAGATGAGAATTGGGCTTTTAACATTTTGCGAGATACCACGAAAACACTTATGATATAGTACAGAACATACCATTTTAAAAGGAATTCAAAGTTTATTTGACGAAAATCGGGTTTGGAATGACTGAAACATCCAAAAACAAAGTAAAACAAAGCGATCGTAATAAAGTGTGGGTCCCACACTTTATTAGAATCGCTCTTTTTTGGATATCTCAGCCATTTCAAAACCAATTTTCATCAAATAAACGTTGAATTCCTCATAGAATTACATGCTCTTTCATACATACGAGGTTTCTCATTATCTCACCAAAAGATATTAGAAACCTAAAATTAGGTCTCAACCAAAACTATACGATCCCTTTAATTAATTTCTTGGGAGACTGCTCCATGCTATACCTTCTGCGCAGTTGGTCCCTGTGAAGCCAGGTGCGCAGATACAAGTGTACATATTCTGTCCATTGATGCAGGTGGCGCCGTGGAGACATGGATTGGATGAGCATTCGTCCACATCTAAAGAAAACAATTTACGAAGGAAAAACGTAAATTCATAAGCATAATAATCGGCACATTAAGTGTCATAATCATAACTCGACCTCGAGTCGGAGCGAAAAGGGGTAAATATCACTAAAGTTTCCCACGGTCAACATACACGTACATAAAAAAATCACACGAATGCTGTATGTGTATGCACATCATCATTTAATGTTAAGCACGACCGTGCTCGGAATAATCCTGAAATATTGCATTCTAGTGAATGATTATCTTTTATCTTCAGCCAGACAACATTAAACACAATTCAGTTGCTGTTACCTGAAATGTTTCGATAGTTTAACTAAGAGCTGTTTGCAATTCTATTGACTATGTAAGACTATTTTAAAACTTCATGATCGAATTATCCTCTTGCCGCAGACGTTAGAACAATGCTTGTTACTAACCTTCGTCACACACATCGCCTGTCCAGCCCGGCTGACAGAAGCATTGGAATGCATAGTCGGGCCTGTCGAGACAGCTTCCTCCGTTACGGCAAGGATCGCTAGCACACTCGTCTAGATCTGTATTTGAGCATTTAGAATAAGAAAAAATGATACAGTAAAGTTTGTACTGAACAACAGTTAGGCCTAATCAAGGAAAATACCACACACAAAAAAAATCACTTATCTATAAAGCCTGTGATGTCTAACTGGTCAAAAGGAATTCGGAAGACCGTTTCACATACTTATTGACGGCTTTCCAAGGCGTTTATTTTGTTTCATTTTGTATGAACGTTTAGCTCTACCAAAATTCTTGACATGTAGACTTTGCCCATGACAAATAATCTTCGTATTCGAATACAAAAAAATACGTTATTCATAATGTATTCGGCTTTAAAGGCTCAGAAGAACTTTAACGCCAGCTCCGGTAGCACACGTGCCAAAGTTCTTATTCTGCCCTCTCAAACAAGCACAGCGCAGTAGGAGAAGACGTGTCATTAACTTATAGAACGCGTTGTATGTCTACTACACTAAGAATTGGATATATACCATGGTATTAACAATTAAAGAAAATATTTTTGAGATGCTTATATACATCATCTCGTTATTAAAAATTCCATGTAGTAGCCTTAGGAAGCAACTCTGAAGGTTTAAATCAAATAATACAAACAGGGAAAGATCGAAAAGTTGTATCGCTTCTTTGAAATGCTGGTGTTGAAATTTATAGCGTTCTAAAGACGAAAGTTGTTATACCTATCTCACAGTTGTCACCGCTCCATCCCAAGGGGCAGTCACATTCATACATGTTGATGCCATTGATGCAGTTTCCTCCATTAAGGCACGGATTGCTCTGGCCATTCATTGATGTCTGTGTCAAGTCAAACATAACATCAAAAAGGAGAAGACCAGACATTATAATCAGGCTGTCATAATAAGTATGCATATCATTGAACACACTGCCCAATATCTATTTCGAAAGAGAGAGAGCAACAGAATAGTCGATAGTATCTAAATTGAGATAAAAATCTCAATTATCGAGGAAATTTTTTATCCTGTTAAGCTTTAAAGACGTCATTATCAGTATTTCTTCCTATGTCGCGTGAAATTGTAAAACAACATTTTCGCGAACCATTGTGTTGAACTATAAAGAGACAGTGAAAAAAGTTTAAATCGCTTCGCCTGCCATATACATGGTGCCTGCTGAATGCGAGTTTGCTTTGTATGAATTGAAATTATGATGTCAATTCCAGTACTGCGCATGTAAACACGTCTGCCTCGTTTACAATCTCAAACAATTATCCGTTTAAACGTCCATCCAGATACTGTCAGCTCGTTGCATTATTCAAAATTAAATACAGAAAAAGTGTCCTTCCGTGTTAAAGATAATTATATAAAGAAGAGTTTAAGAAAAAAACACACACATACACACATACAAAAGGAGTGCTCGGTCTGGGACGGATATTGGTATGGACAAGATAACACATTATCAGAGCAAAGGGTCTTTCAGAGGCCACTATCAATCGCATATATCATACCTTGCTGGCAGTTTGTGCCTGTGTATCCAGCGGCGCAAGAGCAAACGTAGGACAAGTGTTGATCCAAACACGTCCCACCATTTTGACACGGGGACGAGGCACACTCATCCACAGCTGTTTGCAGAAAATGTGTGATGATACATGAAAAATGAATGAATCACAACGATATTGATTTCATATATGTATTTTGAAAGGTAGTCCCTGCCAGAAATAATAGCAATGATTTAAGAATCGAACACTTGACATAAGTATGTGAAATACATTTATATCATCAGGTTTGTGAGCATTAGTGTTTGTTGTTTACGATCTCGTAGTATAAAATGAAAATATGTATGAGAAAATCGATGTTAGAGAGTTTCTATTATACCAAATGGTATCAAAATTGTTTTTGCGCATAGACTCAACTATATAGGAAAAACTAAAGAAGGCAATCAAAGCACCAAATTTTGCAGAATTCCGATATGTTGAGAATATCTAATATGAGACAAGATGACCTCATTTTTGAGATCACTTTAACAAAATTTTGAGTTCCATTGAGAGTATAGCATTTTGTCTCAAAGATGATCAATTCATAAACTTATTTACATGAGGCCCCGTACTGTTTTACTTTTAAACATAATCTTTAACATTTGTTGGAAGCACATCGATATAAGAAGACTCAATTTGGAATCTTCTTTTCCTTGAAAAGGCTACTTATGTCTTTACTTATCCCCTAATAAACGAAAAAATTTCGTCGAAAAACGAAAATAGGAAAAAAAAATGTAAATTTGGCGGAGTCGTCTAGCCACGGGGTCTACGTACAGTTTTCACACCGGGTTCCCGTCCAGCCTGGGTTGCAGAAACACTGGAATGCGTTCGTGAGATCCTGACAGACTCCATCATTGAGACATGTGGTGTCCGTACAGTCCGGTACGTCTGTTGAATATCACACACAAAAGCACACAAACAGAAAGAGAAATGGCAATGTATTAGTCCGACTCAAATGAGACCATGCACGTTGTCAATCGACGTTACACTGAGCAACTAAATGTTTGCCCAATGGTTTATTTCTCAAGTACAAGAAATCATGTTACAGAATCAAACTCAAATTACTAGAAGTTCCTTTATACTTGGTTCTACAGAAAATCCAAAATGTTACAACGTGGTTTATTTGTAGGCAAAATACTTTATATTTTCTGTAAGAAATAAAAAGAAATCGTTACACCCATCTTTGTCAATTTTTAAAGCAAGCGTAGAAAGTAGAGGAATATATGTCTGAGAAAACTAAAGGTTTTGTATCTGATATTAATTGGAATCGAATTTACATTATTTAGTTGTTTCGCAGTTGCCTGTTAAATTTGGATCATTTGTCTTTATGTATTGTATGAGACACTTTCTTTTTACCTGAATCTTTATATGAATAAAATTTCTTTGTGAAAAAATAACTAAAAGTTTAGTTAGAGCTTCGTTTTCTGCTCTCCAAAACGTTTACTTCTTTGTTCTGCGTAAAAGTCATTTTAGCATAGTGCTTAACTTTGGCACAAAGTAAGTGGGGAGCGAAAAGTAATCATACCAAATTGACATCTGTCGCCTTGGTAACCGGTTGGGCAGGAACAGATGTACCCATTGATCTCGTCTGCGCAAGTTCCGCCGTTCAGACATGGATTGGACGCACACTCGTCAATGTCTGGTGTAGTAAAGACGGGAGCAGGAAAATGCATTTGTAATAACGTAGAACACTGACCCACAATTCATTACACTTGACAACACATCTAGGATTGATCACAGAACGAATTATCAACTTATCTTGATCCGCTTACCTGCCAGAAAAGTATACTTACACTTACAAATCTGCTTAATTTTTCAGATCGTTAATACTGTCACAGAATTAATATACATATGTAATATGTTAGAGATAGGTAAATGAAAGAACAACACCGTTAGCAATCGTGAAAGATGGAACAGCATTAAATCAGACAGAATTAATAATCTAAAGTGCCTACATGAAATAGCAAAGTCTTCGAGCGTTTACGTGAATTTTAGTCAATTTCGTACAATAAAAAAATGAAGAAAACTTAAAGTAAGCTTTTGCATGTTTGTTTGGTGAAATTAGAGGCAGGACGGTGTCTTACTAATGCCGCAGTTGGTGCCTTCGAAGCCGGGAAGACATATACACGTGTAGAAGTTCACTCCGTCCATACACGTTCCCAAGTTAACACATGGTGAAGAAGCGCATTCATTGATATCTGCAGAGGTGTTGGAAATTGAAATTTATTACAGATTACAGATTATAGAATCCGATGAAAACATTAAAAAAAGTCATTGGGAAAACTTATAAAGATCTGAGCTAATCAGGGTGTATACCCTTTCTCACATTATCACATTGATTACGTGCTGCTGCTGCTCATAAAGCGGGGCACAGGCGTGTATAGCTGATTAGTGATTTTTTTTTTATTCCTCAGTCTATTCGTGTGTTGTCTTTGCAAAAAGATGATTGCAACATATTTTGTGATCTCACCCCCAAAATATGAAGTAGCACCACCCTATAGACAGCTTCACCTTTATCTCAACAGTGATTCTAGCGTGAGCTTGGTACAAGGCCTGCTTACTGCCAAACGCGATTATTTGCTGTCCAGTTTAGCATATTATTCGTCGCTTTTTTTAAATTGCGATTTCATCTCCAAATCCAAGTCCATTGATGATATTTGTCACATTTATGATGCCCCTCTGTCTGTGGTCGTTTGTATATGTTGCACTATCTTCTATTTGTCTATGCACTTGTGTGTGTGTGTGTGTGTGTGTGCGTGTGTGCGTGTGTGTGTGTGTGTGTGTGTATTTCTAAAGCTGGATAGGTTTCTGTCTGTAAATGGAGATAATCGTTATGGGCTACAGAAGGCTAAATCTAGTGATGTATGAAAGGTAGTGTTGCATACGTGTGTCTCTGTTTCTATTTTGTGTCAGTTGGTTGTTTTGCTGATTTCTTCGTTTGTTGTCAACTATTTGATGTTTATTTGTTTGTATAACGTTTTTATCTTATTTTATATTTAGGGGGGGGGGGGGTACTCACTAGTTTCGCAGTTTACGCCTGTGTAACCGTCACGGCAGAGACACCTGTACATGTTCTGCTCATTTAAGCATGTTCCTCCATTTTGGCACGGGTTTACTCCTCCGTTGGCGAGACACTCGTTGATATCTGTTCAATATCATTAAGAGATACATGTTAGAATTCAATCTGTGAAATATCAATACATGAGTTAGAGGGTATAGTTTTCACATATCAAAACGAAAATGCATTCATGTAGAGGAAACACAGGAACGAAAACCAACCTAAATCATCATGGCACATTGGCATGATCTATACTTTTTTCTTCAATTAGAGTAAGGATTTTGCAATGCATCACATAACAAGGGGCCATTACGTTGTGTCAAACAACAGTCACATTCAATTTGACATATTGATATTTCCATAACACTTGTCTCTTGTGTCCATGCTTCTGATAACTTTGAATAGAAGTAAGTTCCCAAAAGGTCATGAGTCTCACCGATGTCGCAGTTCACTCCTGTCCATCCCGGATTGCAGGTGCAGATGTACATGTTAACTTCATCTGCGCAACCTCCGTTGGCACATGGATTAGACTCACACTCGTTGATATCTGAATACCGAGGTAAGCAGGCAAGAATTTCAACACGTCATGAATACTCAAATTGTTTGCACGCATAGGTGTCTGTGTGTGTGTGTGTGTGTGCGTGTGTGTGCGTGTGTTTGTGTGCCTGTGTGCATGTGTGCTAGTATAATTATGCAAACACACACACAAAAAAACACACACCTATTATGTTAGGTGTGTCTTGAGATGCGTCGAATAGATTAAATAAATCACAATATGAGGTCATAGGATTTTTAAATGTCATATCAAAAGCTATTATGCTGATTCTTTGAGGATTTGAGTACACTTTATTACATGCGTTAAATATCATACAATGTTTGACCAGCAGAGAACTGGTAATGATACTTTCATTTTATACATGTTATGTTCCCTCCTTTATCAGAAACGAGAAATTCGACTATTCTGAACACAATGTAAAATGGTAAAATGTAGCCTCAGTCAATATTAATAGGATGAATAAGAACCCTATGATTACTAGAAAATCGAAGGAAAACAAATATCTTATGAATTTCCTATATTATTTCTTTTTTTTTTGTACAAAAGAAATTTTATCCAAGGGAATGATACATAAGAATACTAACTTGTTTCACAAATGGTGCCAGTGTAACCAGCTGCGCAGGCGCAGAGATAACTGTTGACTTGGTCCATGCAGGTCGCACCATTGAGACAGGGGTCACTTGCACATTCATCAATATCTGCAGGATATGTTAAACGCATCAATATGAAAACAACTCATTTATGCAAACCGACATAATTTTGCAAAAAAGAAAAAGAAAAGAAAATCGAAACCAATAGCAAATTTACTAGGAACACTTCCGAACACGAAAGACATGACATGCCTCTAATTGTATTGTATAGATATTGATATGCTCAGCAGATCTTTGTGACATAATCATAAGCGCAACTGTATTGCATCTCTGTGAAAATGTGATTTATTCTATCCAATGCACTTCATGGTTTTGATTGTACATATCTGACTACGATAAACAGCTTAAGCTCTGACATATAGACTGGTATTCATTTGAGATCCACTATTGTCAGAATTATCAAAATTTTTCACTTTTCACAAAATAACACAGTAAGTGAACATTTCTTGAAAATAATAATGCCTGATTAAGAATAAGACTGATATAGGTGAGCGTCGATAATTCTCTATTTTGATTTCTGCTTTTTGCAGTGATATAGTTAGGTTTGAATGAGTCATGCGAATTCATTTGTCGTTTGTTTTTCTGGCGAAGATTGGTCCAAATAATTACCGTTTTCACAATGTGTCCCCTCGAAACCGGGCAGGCAGGAACAAGTGTACCCGTTGATACCATCCACGCAGCCAGCACCGTTTTGGCAAGGTGAACTGCCACATTCATCAATGTCTGCAAGCAATACACAAACATACGGATGAATATACTGTCATATCCTCAAATCAACAGTACCACAGATATCATCATTGGAAAGAGCAGCAACCATTTCAATTTAAGAGATTGAGGGACCTATATAGTCGGCATATATACATTGCTGATAGGGTATTATAATGATGAATGCTTTGAAAGGTCAATTGGTATAAAAGGAAGAGGACATTATCTTATTATAGAAATAACAACGGATAAATAGACAAGGATAGAAGGAGAAATGCGTAATGCAATTGTACACATACAGAAATACGACAGACAGACAGACAGGCAGACGAACAGAGCGGATTGGAAAGTCCTCAACACGGTACGCCTGTCATACTATGCATCATTTAGCCAGCTTCGAAATATAACTCATTTTCCTTTGCTCTTCAGAGCGTTCTGTTCCTTGATTTTGTCATACTAACGCTTGTTTGTTTATATTCACGGGTCAGATTTGACTGAAATCATCGGACATGTTGCCATTGATATAGCATGCGTTTGGATACAGTATTGTTCCAGAGTGAAAAGAGGGACTCTACAGCTCAAGATCATATACGACAGGAGCAAAAAAAAAAAAAAGTTGAATTGAATTGAATTGAATAAAAAAAAATAAGGGAAGGTCTGTACGGACTGCTCAAATATGCTAATGCAGTATATGTGCAAGGAGACAGTTCATTTCGTTGTATCGGCCTACTTACTTGTTTGGCAGCGTTCCCCTGTAAATCCTGCGGCACAGAAGCACGCATAGGCATTCGGTCCTTCGAAGCATGTTGCTCCATTCTCGCATGGTCCCGATGCGCACTCCAGAATATCTGGAGAAGAAAATGATATTTAATGTCATAATATATCAACATCTCAGACCTGGCAAATGTACTTAACGTAGTGATGTCTACATTACTATGTGTAACTACACAATACATTATCTACTTATTCATTGGTTATCTTGATATATATTCCATATAACTATAATCGTGGATAAATCTTTTATACAGTATATCTATGCGTGTGCATGAAGGCTTATCTGCATTGGTATTTAAACTAGCTTTCGGATCGTTTGTAAATAAGTCTCACTGTGCCAGATTACAATGAAACAATCCGTTTCTATAACTGGCTGTAAAATGAAAGAAGTAAGAAGACACTCAGAAGGTACTCTGAAGTTTTATTTCAAAAAAAAGATCATTGTGAACTCAACATAACCTCCTGTGCGTCTCTGCTCCTTTCCACGCGTTGCTGTCTTCCCAAGCCTCAGAAATCAGCAGGCAACAATAAATGAACTGCAAACTACTTATGAATTCATTATCATTTTTACATTTCCATTTCGGCCGAAACACGTAATCTCATTGACAATAGCAATCAAACAAACCACCTACTAGTATAACTAAAATGATCAAAAGAAAACACAAACTTTTTGAGCATTCTATAAATGTATCAAGAAAATCGGGTAAATATTTTGTTTCCTACCAGTGTTGCAGTTGACACCGGTCCACCCAGGATCACAGGTACAAGTATACATATTGCGGCCATTGCTACAATCTCCGTTGACGCAGGGATTACTTGAGCATTCGTCGAAATCTGATTGAGAGAAAAAAAGAATCAACTAGATTAGATGAACTTAAGGGATCATTAATTGTGAAAATAGAGTATAGAATAGTCAAGCCGTTTGCCCTTCAAAAAAAGGGTACTTTGAAGTATTTTTGACCATTCTTTTCTAATGCAGAATTTGAGAGGGTGCATTGATAAACTGTCCGATTGTCTAAACATTTTGTGTGATTCTAAAGATGTTTTTGTGGTAAATGATGAACTCTTTCACATGCATTCAACAAACACTGAAACATGTGGCCAAATGTACCCCATTATCTTTTATGCTGGAAGTCGGCAATCATTACATGAAACAACGTAGCTCGGCTAACTTTTTGGACTTGGAGTCGGATATTGCAATATTGGCAAGTGGTGCAAGTTAGAGAAACAGAATTCCCATAAAAGCATTATACACAGGAGTTCTGGTAATTGTACTTAAAATACGAAAGTTGTTGTCTCTGGGAATGCCCAGTGAACCTGCGTCTAGCAGAAGGCAGCCTCACTCAATATTGAAAAGAAACACTGACTTTGAAAAGGTTGAAACGACTTTCAAAAACTCCTCTTCGCTGAAGTTCACTTCAACAGAAATAGTAATGTAGCAAGACGGCACTCGTAACCAGTGGCGGATACAGAGGGGGCGCATCGGGCGCGCGCCCTCTCTTTATTTGTTGTTAAAACAAAAGAAATAAAAAGAAGAAAATTGAGATGAAACCCAGAAGTAGCCCCCCCCCCCCCCCCTTTACGGAATACCTGGATCCGCCCTGCTTGTAACCATGGCACATACCTTCTTCGCATGTCGGTCCTGTCCACCCGTTGACGCAAGAACAGGTGAATTCGAGCTGGTCGGACTGACATATGCCATCATTTTGGCAAGGCTCACTAAGACAGGGGTCAATGACTAGAGGGTAAAAAAAAAACGCAAAGGAAACATAGCACTAATTCGTGAGCAAAATATGTCGATATCATTTTCACGAATTCCTTTAGAGATGAGGAACAATGAAGGTGTATGTTGTGATAAGACCCAGCCAATCCTTGGCGATATTTTGAAAGCGATATTCATGACATTAGAATGTATAGCAGTCGCTGGATGAATACTTAAAAAAAAAAAACCACACACAATATTATTCCTATTACACGATATTTATGTTGGTGAGTTTTTCTTCATGGATTCATCACTGGCTAAAAATAAATATTTTACTGAAATGTATGTATGTAATGTGCTGATTTTTTTTCTTTTCTTTTGCAAACAACCTTAACATGAGTTACATAATACTGCCTATACGAGAAGCGAGGTGATATAGGAGATTGTCTTAGTAGGGACAGTTTTCTGTACAGAATGTACAGAATGTGCTGTATATAATGCATAACATGAACGTCACCCCAGAAAATACTACATGCTTCTTGTAACAACACAAAACGTTATTCAATCCATGCTTTAACCTCAGTGACAAGTCTTAATACACATTTTCCACACACTATCCCCCTTATAAGCTGCATCCAGAGTTATATCACGCATATACATAGATACCTACATAATACAAAATGTACATGTACATATTGATACACAGGACAATGAAGAAAGCAAGAGTAATGAGGTGAAGTGTGCGATAGACATGGGCAAGAAAAGTATGCTTACTGTCCTGACATCTTTCCCCAGAATATCCCTCAGGGCAGACACAGGCGAAGGCATTGGCGTTGTTTTGACACGTGCCACCATTAAGGCAAGGGTCACTGGCGCACTCGTCGATGTCTTTGAATGGAAAGAGAATTGAGAGAGACATTAAGATATCAATGTCTTACCGACTAGGAATATTCATGGTGTCATGGTAAAGAGGTGAAAGCATGTACAATGTATGCCCCTGGCAGACTCCTGACAAGAAAGAAAATGAATTTCTTTTCTGCTTGATAGTACGATAATCCGTGCTTTATGACAACATCCAGCTTTGCACATAATACTCGTGTAAAAAAGTAGGTAAACCAAGATCAAAAGACCCCTGTCTTATACATTGGGTTTCACTGTATAATGGCTGATTTGCCCAATCTTTCTTCGATGTAGGCAGCAAGTGATCGACACACATTAAATGAAATCACCTTCAGTCACGCAAGAAGAATTGAACTATATGGCGCTCTTATGTCCGGATGGTCGCATCAAAAGCCATAATGACATTCGTATCATGCTTTAAACAAACAAACTAAAAAAAACCCAATAGTTCAAAATGTTCAAAATCCAGACAATGTAATTTCTTTACATTACAACAGTATTTTTAAGCCGTCATACCAGCGTTGTGAATTGTTGAGATTTCCATGTAGTGTGGTGCTTATGGGCGGAAAAAGGGTGGGGATGTCTTACCAATGCACATGAAATTGTATTCTAGATCGATGCATTCCTCTCCGGGAGAGCATGGTAAAGGTTCGCATTCATCACCATCTGCAAAGATACATAGTAAATATTACAATCTCGGTAAAAATGTCAGTTGGAAACACTACACAGCTTCATGATGGTTAACACAAGACCCCCCCCCCCCCCGACCTACAACCCTCTCCTTCAAAACACACTTTCATCCATTTACACACATACTGAAGCATAATATACACACACGTACACACGGTCTGCACTGCTATCAAGGAGTCTCCGTCTGTATGAGCTGTCAAAATACTCCCGTCATTCATGACATGTATTGTCGAAATGGGTCCACGTAAATGCGAAAATTAGATTGATGGATGACTAAGATATTCCGCATTAATTCACTTCTTCAATTATCCAATCGTGGATAAAAAGTTCTTCGAATATACTTAGAGACACAGAATGCAGGTAACCATGTTGAATATCAAATCACAATTTACGAGTGTCAGTTTTTGTGGTGTGTTCTGGTTGTAGTGTCTTTCTCATTTTGTGGAAATTTTATTTATCATCATCATTCATTACGTTTATCAGCGCCTTTTGGAAACGCAGGCAAGACCTTTTTACTATTAGATTCGTTAACACTGATTAAGTTGATATTTCACATGTTTCAATTTCACTGATTCTGCAAGCTTTTTACAGCCGTCCATGGAATGGTCAAAAAAAAAAATTATTGGCAAGGACACATCAGCTGAAAGAATCAATGCCTACGGGCCGAAAGTTTAGCATTCATTCAAACAAACGCTCATCACAATGTGAGACTTTGGCCCCCATTTAAAGGGGGAAAAAGAAGAAGCCAGAGATACTGACAACTGACCTACACATAAATGCATCAAATGTGATAACTCGAATATTTTGAAATCACTGCTCCCGATGGTTACAACGGTTACTATATCATACCAAAAGAACTCACATACGAATGATTATGATACAAAAACAAGAGTACATTGAAAAAGAGGAACATACCAAACAGCCACGACAGAGAGAAGCCAGTGTAGTCCACAGGGTTATTCCGGTCAGTGAAGAAATTCGCAAAGATCAAGTCGGAAACGATCTCAAAGTCGGCTGGTGGTGGGTTGTAATCCCCCGAATAAGATACAATTGCCGCAGTGAAATCCACGGTGGAGCCAGAGCCGATGGCCAGTTCGTCCTTCGCCAGCTCAATATTGATTGGTCCGTTAAAAGAAATTCGGACCTACAAGCAAAAGAAAAATTGCAACATCTTCAATACTTCAAACCATCAAGGCCAAATAATCACATTTCCGTTGTTTGGTATTGTATCTTTTAATTTATTTATTTTTTCTATGTGCATTCAAAATTCATAGGGTAAAATCAAAACCGTTTATAAGTTTAAAACTATTATATCATATTTTGGTATAATTATGTACATGATATAATAGTTACACATTATGTAACTTCAACAACAAAGTGCCTTGTATGCATGACATGACGTTGCATGAGTGAGCAACCTATTTCTTCCTAATCTGATTTTGTGGTATTATTCTACCTTGTCCCGCTTTTTTTCTCATCCTATGTGTGCAAGACTGTTCGCGTATCACAGTATCAGTGTATCTAAAACTTGGCGTGTCTGCGTATGTCCCTGTGTAAAACTTGTGTAATGGCAGTGTCTGTCACAAGGCATTACAGAAAAGTGAGTCTATCATCACGAGTTACAGTCTTCAGACTCAGATACTTTACCTTTCTCCCTCCCGGATAACCGATGAGATGATTGCAGTTCAGACGGTCTTCGTAATTATTTGGATAATTTGGTGACGTCAGCGTGCCACTCTTGGTGTAGAAACTCTGCGAGCACCCACCGCCATCTGGATAAATAAAGTGAGTCATGGATAAGCCAAGTGATTACTGCAAACTAGTCGAAGCACTAAAGGTTTCCACACTTCCGTCAAAGCGAATACACTTTTTGTTTAATGTTTATCTAGATTTCTTTCAAAGCATAATGTAGGCATCATACAATACGTGAGTCCATAGATACAAATCACAGTGCTCAAAAATTTCATTATTATTAGGGAATATACGCCACAACATCACATACATGTTGCATATCCTTATATGATTCTTTTTTATAACGGTCATTTTAAGATGGCAGCGCTTGCTTTCTTCAGTTAATCACTGGTTAATTCGAAATGAAATTACGAGTGGCCGATATGTGCACTACCGATAGAAATGCCACTTGTTTCGTTTGAAAGAGTAGCGTAGACGTAAATGGAAAATGATAAATTGTCTACTAGTGTGAGATCCATGTTTATAATGCGATCCACGTCTAAAAGCTCCGCTTTTCAGAGTATCACTCATTCCATCGCCTGTTATATCTACGTTCTGTCGCAATTGCAAAGGGTGCATTGTTTTCTTATTACCTTCCTATATAATAATTCATAATATACTTTATGACTAGTACTACTTTAAGATTGTTAAACAAAATCAATTGTCAAATATACACTATCATGCTTTACTTGTTGGATGGTGAAATATAGTATAATTGAATCGAATTGACATGTACAGTAAAGGATTATTTAATTTCAGCGCATAGGCGACAAAATGAAATTGAGAAAAAACAAAGCAAAATTCAAATGAGAATTTATTTTAAAGAGCACATTTTGTTGATACAAGTTCAAGAGGAAAATACAATGTATACAACAATAGATATGTACGTATACATGTGAAACTAATGTTCAACATAATTGTGCTATTGGAAAAGAGAGGCACAAGTAAAAGACAAGAGAAAATTTGAAATGTTGAAATAGAAAAGTTTGAAATTGTCATTGTCAATCGGAGAATTACTTCACAGTGACTTCTGTGACAGAAATCTAAATTATTGAACAAGTTTTGTGACTCAAACAAGAGCCTTTAAATCTGTACATGACTTTGTTGGCCAATGTTCCACAATTTCGTCAAACATATTATAATAAGCATTGAGGAAATCGTTCACTGTGCTGGGATAATTTCAGGATTATAAGTGCATCAAAGGAAAATTACACTCTAAGCTCAAGTTAGTTATCATACGAAGGGTGGATATAAACAGACAGAGAATAGTAAATATCTAAATTGCATCGGACATTATAAAAAGAAATGCAAAGTTTAAGGTGGGCAGTATCCGGTGATATTTGCTTTTGCTAATCAACAATATGATACTGACATCACTTGGCATCTCTCCCATTTGTTTGGATGAATCAGTATCATAACAATGCTTAGGTTGATATGGGTCATATTGCCTAATCTAATATCGTTTGATATGAAAGGTGTAGTTTGTTCTTTTAGAAATCATGTTAAAAGGAAATTTGTGATTTTCTTTCTTCTTTTTTTACCAACTAATGAAAAACGGAACTAATTTGCGTGCGAAAAGTGATTGTAACCAAAAGCACTGTTTCACTGAAAATGTGAAACAAATAAAACTTCATTTTCCTATGATTAGATGGACTCATGGATCGCTTTCTGTTATTAACCCTATTTGACGGAGTGAAATTAACTTCAATAACTACATAACCTTTGAACATGAATTGAAGTTTCCTGATAACTTGCTAAGTATCTGAAGAAGTGAAGACTTGTTTGAGCAATATTGTAGCATGGTGAGCTGAAAATGACTCATGGGAGATAGCCAAGCCCTATGAACTAATGATACCTTCAAAGACAAACAACCAATGTTGGTATGACTAAAACTGCATGAAATTATGATTGCTTCACTGTTAACCATGCCAGCACGATTGGTTTGGGTTTTTTTCTAATCTTTTTGTCTGTTATTGTTATTGTAGATATTGTTGTTATTGTTGTGGATGTTGTCACTTTTTGCAATCTAACCACCGTTATATAGTACAGTTGTAATTGCTGGGGTTTAGCAAAGTCATATTCATACTTATAGCATAAAGGCGTGCCTTGCACAGATATCAATATTACAATATCGGGCAATACATTAAGTATATTCCACTTTGCGAATGTGCTGATGGCAAACAAAGAGAACACAAAAGAAGACTTACTCAATCTTTCTTGGCAGGTTTCCCCGTAATAGAAATCATTCCCATCTCCAGGGCATAGACAAAATGGAGATCCATCGCTGAGAGCACATTCGGCACCATTCTGGCACGGGTTCGGATCACAGTCTGTGAGATGGAATGGGACAAGAGGAAATATAATCAGTCATATTCATCGATTTTATATTTGCTTTCAATCCTATTCATATATATATATATATATATTCTTATTAATTTATTTATTATTTCTTGTATATTTGTTTATAGATACATATTCATATGTATATACCTACATAATATTCATAAAGAGAGAGATAGAGAAAGTATAAAAATCGCTTGAGGAATGATTCTAAGAACTTGTCACTGACTGTGATTGTGTTTTTGTAGACTTCCTTACACCAGGAAACAGAGGATAGATATCATTTTCGAAAATTCCCTGGCAATCATTGCCGTGATGAACTGGGTGTTGCAGGACATTGATATTTTACCTCGACATGGACCAGAGCGTGAAGGAAGTGGCGCCTGCAGCTGGCCTAAAGTAGCTTTTTTAAACATGTCAGTGTACTGTAGGCCTATGTACTGTGATTGCAAAATGAGTAGAGTACATTCATTCAAATTGATAGATAAGTCCCTGTTATCGTCACCAAAACTGTCTTCTCTTTGACTCAGAACCCGGATTTGTTCGATATTTTTTTTTCTCATTTTAAACAATATCAGTGACTGGCATCGTCATTGTAATAAACATGCAGCAGTGTTTGATATCACGTCAGTGGAAGGTTGAGTCATAAAGGCTATCACCACTTTGTAAGGTCAATGGATCGGTTTTAAAACTGACACACACACACACACACACACACACACACACAGACACACACAAATTATCCGCCTATACTATTCTAACCAGTACATCTTGCTTTAACTAGATTTCGTGTCACTTCCCTGCTTTAGCCTTCAAGGCCGCGCTAGCAAATTTAGATCATGACAATTCGAAAACCGACCTTTTTCTTCCCTCATCTGATGGGTAAAAAAGAGAAAAACAGAGCACAGACCGAAGCTCGTCAATCTCTGAAACCAATATTTGCAATCCCCCGTTAAGACGAGCTGATGAGGGTTGCATTGTCGAAGACAACAATGGATACTATCCGTACACCCCTCTCGGTTCGTGTTCAGTTGCACACACTAAATGTCAGTGTAGCAGGTGGCTACGTACCCTCTGTCCTTTCCGTTTTCCCCTCTCTTTCCATTTTACTGTCTGTTCTCCTTCTCTGTATACATCTATCGCCGTTTGAAAGGATTGTAGAAATAATCGCACACCAGAACCACAAAAACGCTTGCAGATTGTGAAACGAGTTCATCCTTTGAAGAGACTCTTCATGTAAAAGGAATCTTGGAAGCTCTCTTTAGATCGGGAACGCGCGCGTGCTCGCCCGCGCACACATGTATTTCTTCTTCAAAAAAAATCTTGCGAATAATTGGTCTATTCTCCACGAAATGTATATATATATATATATACATACACACACACACACGCACACACACACACACACACACACACACATATATATATATTCATTTCGAAATGTTCCACGAAATGTATATATATATATATATATATATATATATATATATATATATATATATAAACATTTCGTGCAGAATAGACCAATTGTTCGCAAGATTTTTTTTTTTTTTGAAGAAGAAGAAGAAATGCGAAAATGTCCTGTGTAAGATACAATCTGTACGAGTTATTTGGTCATTTCATGCATGAGGCCGTCCAATCTGCGTCTCGCAAAAAAAAAGAAGAAAAAAGAAATTCAGTTTCAAATCTGGGCCAAAGTACAAACAAAAGAAAAGAATGCGTGACCTCCGTAAGCCAGAATTATCAGAGCGGACACAGGAGTAGCCAACTTAGTATAATTCGGTAACTGTGCACAAACGGTACACTCGGATAGCAGGTTGATAGCTATCATCGCCGACTTAACACCTTATAACAATGAGGCATACTGGTATCAGATTCGGTCAACGAACAACAAAATATTCAAACTTGTATCAAATTGTATCAAAATTCTGGCGTCTTGCCGGGCGACCGTGGACTTGGCATTCAGTGTATGATGAAGGCGAGAGGGGACTCTATTCAGAGCAGTGCGAATGACACTGATATAGCTCACCGAGACTTTGAATGGAGTCATTCAAAAGTAATGATGATGGGAAAATTGCACATAAAAAGCTGAATGTAAATATATCAATTGAACTATAAAAGTCGTTGGACCACGTCGAACATTTTCTGCCCAGCAATGGCAAAAAGTATAAAGACTTTTTTTTATAATCTTCGTCCATTATGTGTCAATGATGTGATACTTTCACAAATGCATTGTTTATTTATGACTTTTTTGAAGACGAGGGACATAATTATGCTGAAAGATTATGTGCATAATATCATTTCCTAAAATAAGAAAAAAAATTCAGTCATATGGTGTAACATGACAATCTGTATCAATATGTTACGTGTATGTGGTTGTTTATTTGTGTGTGTACGTGTGTGGTGTCTGTGTCTGTATGAGCGTAGCTTCCTGTGTGTGTGTTTCTGTGTGTGTGTTTGTGAATGACTATGCGTGTGCGCATGTATTCAGAGTTACAACACCGCATTCCGAAGTGGAACTGTCCGTTTTGCACCATGCTTCTGACGAAGTCGCTGAATGGATCTGCTCAACCACTAATAACAAGAATGAACATTCGTTTAACAATAGCTTTGGTAACACTTGAACGTTTGGACGTGTTGTTCTGCAATAAAATGCCGTCCATTCATCTTTTTTTTTTCTACACGCACACACACACACACACACACACACACACACACACACACACACACACACACACACACACACACACAGACAGACACACACACACACGAATAGATGTTTTCAGGCGTGGAGACGCGCCCTCATCTTTGAATGGGTTGGGCCGGATACCTGAACTTCGTCGCGGCGGACCAGTGAGTATGGTATGCGCGTCCGGTGAAAGAAGTTAAATTCTCTAAGATTCTCCACTCCCCCTCTCTTTCTTTCCCTTTCTGTTTATCCATCTATCTGTCACAGTCTTTCCATCTCTCTATCTATCTATCCCCTCAAGATTCCTCCAATTCACTATATTCAACCCGTCCCTGAACCAAAACTTAAGACTTGAGGGGCAAGCACAGGAGGCACACAATGTACTATATATATTGCTGAAGGCTTCGGTCGCAGAAGATAGTCTACTAGTTGCTTTCTCGTCATAAACTTCTAATCTTGAACACATTCCCATGATTAGGAGTTACAATAACCTCCTCTATTGATTTCATATAGGGAATTCAGAGCTTAGGAAAATGAGGTTCATGCATAGTATCTTTAATGTGATGAAAATCCACGAAATTATCATGTAACTCGTAATTGCCGCTAATCATAATGGCAGGTAGTGATTTTAACGTGTTGAGGCAGCACTGTGATACAAGTATCTATCAATTGTAGGCCTACAGTGGTCAACTGGCTTACTAATTTTAACCAGATATTCGTCAGTCTTGCCACATCCCGTTTCCCTGCGATGAACAATGTCAAAACATGATTAACGAATGAAGCATTGCGGGTAAGTCCTAAGACTGGTAGACTGACTGAGAAGGAATGTAAATGAACAAACAGAGACATTATGCAGATTCAGGTATGAGTAGAGTTAGGGGATGTAAATTGTACACATTAATATTGCCAAAGTTAGAGGTATACTTAAACGAGTTCATGCTAGGCCGGTGAGCATTGGCTTCTCTTCAAAACCATCATCATGCTCCATACCCGTGTTTCATGTATATGTGTTACACATTTACCCTTATGTTTGAACGCATGTGCATTTACGCGTTTCTGTTGGTCCGTGAGGGGTTCGGCGTAGTGCGTAGACGTGAACTGCATGTATACATACATGTGTACCCGTGTCTTATTAAGACACGTACACTCATCCCCGAATAACGCACAACTATATACATACATGTATACCAACAACGGCAACATTTGAAATCACAGAGGTAAGACTCTTTAAACAATGATACACTTTGCTAGAGAGCGCCGTCACATAACCATTCCGATCGCAGGGCTCATCCTGCCTTCATAACGAACCCCCATGACTGATGACGTCAGAATTCCCTTTGTTGCACAACACTTGCATTTGTGGGGTGATATAAGTTCGCATGTTACGCCTGAACGGGCTCTCCGAAAAGTGATCGATGATTGACATTATGTTCTCGTTAGTTTCCCTCCCCCTCCTTCAAGAAAAAAAAATCCTTGTTATTTTGGGACATAATCTATATCTAAACACTGGTATACATACCAAGATATTATCACCTTTAATGGCTATCATTACCCAAGAGTCTCTGCCTATAGACGTAGGTCTGGAAGAATAGATAGTTCAAATGTCTGCAAAACAGTCCACGTCTAAGAGATGTGCATTTGATAACTGGTGGGCATTTTGAGTCTGGTTCTAGATCCCCTAATGTGTCCCTACATTGCAGAAATTAATGAAATTGACATTCTCAGCTGGAAGGGATACAGTAAATCGGGAACAAGTCTGGATGATAGGCAGTCGAGAAACATTGACATTTCATATTTTTTGTTTGTTAATCATTTAAGTCGACATTACAAAAACAAAACAACCAATGAAATTATAATGATGTTTCGCGCTATGAGGCGTAAAACCGCCAATCACGTGTTTAAAGGGTGTGTACAGTTCTGGTCGAGGTGTAGATTTAGCTTTTAACATTTTGCGAGATATTTAGAAACCACTCTATGAGATGTCAAAGAGCATGCAGTTCTAAGGGGTATCAAAAGTTTATTCGATGAAAATCGGTTTTGAAGTGGCTGAGATGTCCAAAAACAAGGTGAAACAAAGAGATCCTAATAAAGTTGTGGCATGTCGCCTTTTATTATTAGCACTTTTTTGGATATCTCAGCCATTTGAAAACCAATTTTCATCAAATAAACGTTGAATCCTTCTTAAAATTACATGCTCTTTCATATTTCATAATAGGCTTTTCATTATCTCACTTAGGAATGTTCAAAACATGAATCCCTACCTCAACCAGTACTGTACAGTCCCTTTAACCTTTGAGTGCTTCGGTGTCATTCTCAAGGCTGGCTTGTGGTTGGAACAAAACATGAGTGATAATTGCAATTAACCGCAGGAAAAATTTTGATAAACGAGAATG
This sequence comes from Diadema antillarum, assembly GCF_040938485.1. NCBI lineage: Eukaryota > Metazoa > Echinodermata > Echinoidea > Diadematoida > Diadematidae > Diadema > Diadema antillarum. Next base: position 974,612 of record NW_027271862.1, on the reverse strand, counting down.
TCAGCGCACCCTTCTTCTTTCAATAAACAAATCTCGTCATGTCTCCCACATGCTTTGAATGGAAATGTGGATGACCTTGAATGAATGTGCGCTCTAAGGGTGTGCACCTTTCTAACACACAAGTTGGGTCATGACGTGTGGGATGGGAGCGGTGGGACGTTGTCTGAGCGTGAAGGTGTATTTTCATTGTTTCTTTGTGATGACTACAATCCAGGGTAAAAAATAGAAGTTAAACAATTGACAAATATGTCACTGTCCTATGAAGAGCAGAAAGATCCTGTTTACCGCTGAGCTAGTAGTGATTGGCTTTTATTCATCCTTAATATTGGGAGACGTAAGAGAAACACAAATGCCCTTGTCTTTGTTCATCATTCTAAGAAGTCTAATATGGGAGGTGGGAATCTATGTTTTCAGAAACGTCAAGCGTAAAATGATCACGTACGGTGCTGTCAAAGTTCCCTGAAGAATAACTCAACACTTGCTTTAAGTTTTGGGCCAAACAGGTTATCCTCCGATAGAGTGCGCATCTATTCAAATAATGTTCGTGCCCTCTCTTATCTTATAGTCAACCCAAAGATACCGTTAATGATCATAAAGAAGCGAATATCACAGAATTCATATCACAGTAGTCCAGAGTGCACCCTACATGTTTCTGTGATTTTGTTACGTCTGAGAGTCATGTTTTAAGCAGTATTATCCCTCTATGTTTCCTTTTCCATATGTCCACTTTCAAAATTCATCTGCCATTACTTCTCCATACAATTATTTCTAGGCCTATTCCATTTAGCGCTCATTCGCGCTCTCTCCCCCTCTTCTTCTCTTGCTACTATACTTTTTGTTCCATATCATTTTGTGTATCTATCTCTTTATCTCGATTCTTATCTTTATCCTATGTATTGATTCACTTCATCTATCAATTTACATATCTGTCTGTCCGTCTTTCATTCCTTTCTCTGCTACGGAACGTTCATTTTGTCCGCCGTGCGTCTCAGCCAGTCGTGACGTATTAGTAATTCCATCCAGTATGGTTGTTGTTACTGCAATGCGAGGGTTGGGTCCATGGTAGTACGCATGTTGATTTACATCGCTATTGCTGAGGTTGGCGTTCCGTCGCTATAGCAACCGGAATCGAGCGGGTGAAAGCTCGCAAGAGAATCTATGGCAGAGCATCATCACAATTCTAGGTTGCATTGTGCGTTCGGCTGAACGGACAATTCGGATAGGTTAATTAATCAGCCCTTTTTTCCATATCTCAAAGCTCACTGTTGCTGTGTGTCACACACCCTTATATGCCGCTAAGTACATACGAAATCTGCGGTGTACATGTGCATATTTGCGTTTGTAATAGGTTTCTTAATCAGCGTTAAGCACTCCAACGCACACGGACCTCTTGCAATATAAAGATACTGACCTTATCATTATTTCAACTATTGCTAGTCTTTTTAGCGTTCTGATTTGTAGTGATTCACACATTGCAAAACTTACACGAAGAGTGACAATAGTCACTTTGTTAAGTGCATATTTTGAATTGTGCGCTTAAAGGGTTTTTTTTTTAACACACCAAAAAGAGAGAAGAAATCAGTTTACAGTGTGAATGTTAACTGAAGTATGAAGTTTAGATTAGATCTTGTTACAGCGTGAATCAATACATGCTGCCACTGAGCCAAAATCAATTTATATGATACATCGTTACTAGTCTATTTCTTATGAAGAGATTATAAGAACCCTGCAGTATGGTATAGAGAAGTCAGACTCTTTCAACTGTCTGTCCCTTTAAAGATGTTACCTGAAGATAGATAAGAATTAATTTTGAAGTGAATAGAGTGGTCATTATTAGGAAAACTCTAATTATTTCGACTTAAAGAAGAACAGTTTGTTGAAAGATTAAACGGTGTATCTAATGAGATTTTGTTACATAATTATGCCGTATCTTTTTTTTTTAAATACATATGCCGTATGTTTTATTATATGACGTAAATTACGGATGTCAACCCAATTTCAAATTTCCCAAGCTGGTTTTCAGAGCATAATATTGTACACGTCACATTATTGAACTATTGCCGCCATCATCATGCAGTCATTTGCAAATTCTAATATCCCTTTGAAGAATAATGTTGTCTGGTAAAGGCATTTCCATCACGTAAAGACATAATGGCGATAGGCATAAGACTTTCTAGAGAACTCTCATTGTACTCTTTCTTCCATTTTCTTTTCTTTCTTGACATATTGATGAATGACATATCAAGAATGTGCTCAGTACGTAACCTACAGACACAGTGAAACAAACTGTAAACGTGGTAACTGCTATTTCGCGCTTTTAAAGAATGTTTGGTATTGTTTCTGCACTTCAGTGAGACCGTGCGCCCACTGCTCAAAAGAAGTAATGGTGCGTGATAGTCTTGATACTGTTTTGTCCCAAGTAGCTCACCCTCTTTCTCTACCTCTACCTCCATGATCTCTTTGTATATCTTTGTCTGTCTGTCTGTCTGTCTGTCTGTCTGTTTGTTTCTCTCCCCCCCCCCCCCCCGCGTGTCTGCTTCTACTGGTCTTGCATTTTATGAGCAACACCAGCCAAACAATGAAATACGGAGGTAATGGGGCATAGGTCAATAATAGTCTGGAGGGTTTCCGCTTAATTCAAAAAGGATCTTGAACCATGCTGGTTCTAATGCTTGCCTAAACATCGCACCAGGGCATTTCTTATATTGAAACAAGAAATCTACAAACTGCATGATTTCAAGTGTGAGAATTACAAAATATCAAAACTGTCCTTAATCACATTGAAATATTATAGTGGGAGTAGAATTTAATGGATCACAATTATTCTCTAAAGGGCTTTTTACACTTGTAAAATTTTGCTTAGCCCCGGACCAACGGTGGGGCTAAGGGGGGGGGGGGGGGGGGGGGGCCTTAGCCCAACCGTTGGTACGGGACTATCCTTAGCCCACTTTCTGTTTACACTCGTTTTTGCCAAAGTGGGCTAGCCCCACCAATAGTACGGTACTATCTGGCCCTGCAAAATAGCAGGGGTTAGCACCGCAATTGCGGTGCCAAGCAAGTGAGTGTAAACAGAACGAAAATATAATCCTGGGCTAAGCGACGGAGACGAAGTCCGACCCTCACTGACCAATCAGAAACGAGGTAATCGAGTGCTGCCGGTGCGTGCGTGTACGTGTATACAATACACAGCGTAATTATGTATATTCATGGGGTTTGGAAAGTCCGGGGCTAAGAAATACGAGTGTAAAAAGGTCAGTTTTCGCCTTAGCCCCGGACAAGAGATAGTACGGGACTAATTGGCGAGTGTAAAAAGCTGAAAAAATTGGTACGGGACTAACGATAGTCCTGGGTCAGAGAAAGTCCGGGGTTAAGAAACACAAGTGTAAAAAGCCCTTTACACACACGCACACACCCACAAATATCACATATGAATATATAATATGTATATATAGATGGTGTGTGTGTGTGTGTGTGTGTGTGTGTGTGTGTGTGCGTGTGTATGTCTCTGTGCCACTGTGGGTGTTTGTTGATAGTCTGCGCATGACTACCTTTTCGCTTGGTCACTGCCGAGAATCAAAACCATTGGTTTAGTAGTTGCTTGCTTTACAAGTATTTGATTACGTACAAGTCAATCTTATACCACTTCTATGTAATAGACCAGCACAAATCAAAGAATAGCTTGTCAGATCGATTTGACTTCATCAGAACTTATCACTAAGAGCATTTGCCGGATGTATCTTTGATTTGCTAGCTACTTAAAATATATACGTTACAGAATTAACATGAACTCCGCAAGATTTTCTACTTCCAGCTCTTCTGGAGAATGAATTCAATTAAGCAGCACAAAATTGATAAAAGAATGTGCCAAAAACCTTCCTCACAGAGAAGTATACCCGATGAGCGGTTTATAGAGCTGGAAGGTTTTCACCTTATACCAATCGATTCGGTTAGGAGGGCGTGAACAGATGAGGCGTTTTTTTGTTTGTTTGCTTTTTTAAAGATACGCTATTGTGTGCAAATGACTGTTCTATGCGTGGGTGTACGCGATGTTTTGGTCTACGATTGGTGTGACGCCTGGAAAATATTTGTTTCAGTCTAGTGGAGACGTTCCTTCTCTCTCCCTCACGTTCTCTCTAACATTGAACTAAGGCATGCATTCTGCATATTGTAAAACGACAGTTTTATAAGGAAAGACAAGAAATTACATCCTCTTACTAATCATTTTTCAACATGACAGCAGTTGGTTAAGTTGGACTTAGCTTTTGACACTAACTTGCTCTTTTGATACCAAAAGCACATCTGGAAAACAGAGCTTGCAATGTAGTTTCATTGTATGCAAACTGCAACAATTGAACTTAAAACCGAAACTCTATCCTACAGATCATCATCATCATCATCACTGGCAATAACAGCAAGAAAAAATGTATCATGGAAGCAGAATACTATATACATACATTTAGTGCTGCAGAAGAGTGATCATGATGTAATTACAGTAACGGTAACATCCAGGTCAGAATGTGAAAAGCTATAGTTAATCGTATAGGAAGCATAATATGTGACGCAGATTCGCAGTGTTTTCACTGCAAAAGTTTACATTCCGTTTTCAGTTAAATGCAATGTCATTTTCGACTTCTCTACTAGAGAAGACTAGCTATTATGATTATATACATTTATTATGACTAATGCGAAGTGGCACTTGTCAAGTCTGATTCTGTGCGGTCTAAACCTCCGTTCCACTGACAATCGAAGGTTCATCTAATCTACAAAATGGGATAAAACTTCGGTGTTCTGATGATATGAGTTCTGATGCAATCTTATTCGACACGCTCCGGAGACTAGCATCTAGGCCCACCGAGGGGGATAAGCAATGCCAGAAGAGCCCCAGAACCAAGATTCAGGTTAACCTGTTTGATGACTCTTTAATCGTCGGAAACTCGACAGATTGTCATATAGGATGTCGGCTTGACACATCAGAATATTTCATAACGTGCCTTGTTTCGTATAAGCCGGCCCATGAATGGGAACGGCTGATTTACGCTATAGAAGAGTATAATGATAATGTTTAATATCGTTTTGTCATATAATAGAAAAAAGAAAGAAAAAAAAAACGATTATAGTTCGCTATCCGGATGGATCGTTACAATAGGGGGACGCGGGCGGAACTGTTTACTCTGACTGGAATGTAATACTCAGGACCATCATGAATTGTAGACTTATAGAGACACGGGGTGATTATATCAGAGAGAGAATCACAAATATTATGTCGGCAAGGTTTTGCAGCCTGGTTGAGTTAGGTACAGTGATAATAGCGACAATAATGACGCTGATGATAGTGATGATGATGATGATGATGATAACAATAATAACAACAATATAAATAGTTGTCATGATAAAATCAATATTTATGCAGTATACATATCACTCCAGTCATCATGTACTCAAGAATCAAGAATTACAAAGGATGGGTACAGATTGTCATTGAGGACTCAACTCAAACCGCAAAAATTCTTCTTTAAACACAAGTTTTGACAGTTTTCTTAAAACACATCACTGGACCTCCGTTCTTACGATCTGGCAAATTGTTCCGTACTTCTACAGGGATATAAGTGTAGTTTATGTGGACGCTGAGGACAGAGTGGGGTAGAGCGAAGGATCGAGCGTTCTGCTTCTTCCATATCTTCGGTAAAAATGAAAGTGTCCATGTCCTTTGTGTATATGTTGTGGACTGAATGGTCACCCATTACTCCCTGTCTCCATTATGCCACTTGTTGCACAACGATCGAGCCTGAGCTTTGCGAAAGAGAATCAAGGGTAAATCATGCAGAAGACTCTAAAGATGGCGGACTCTGGCTTCATTTTGTGTCGCCCCTATATAGCGGAGTCGTGCCTCTATAACAGTGAAGGTCCGCTTCAAAATAAAAAAAAAGACAGAAAAGAAACGCGACAGACATGGTCTACCAGTCGCGCGTTTGCTGGAAGGTTTACCAATTTATCAGCGTTTACCGGTTTTGGAATCGCGGACAAAAGATCGCACAGTTGGTACTAAAAGCGCGATTACTTCGCTTGCTCTTTTCCCCCATCAATGCCCATAAATGACCCATTTGTCGACGTCATCAAGGAAGGACAAGTTTGATGGATGACTGGAGAGAGAAATTCAAAGCCTCCTATAGGTACCACTGCACACAGAAGAAAGGAAATAAATAATTTAAAGACCTTGACATAGTCGATTCTTTCACCAAATCGAGAAACAATGGTTTTGGTTTCAAAGACACAGTTGGCACTATTAAAGAAAAGGAGTAGGTCTTACCAGCTGTAATAGCAATCACAAGCCATACTATAGTATATAAGAATATCATATTATTCTTTCCACTATCATAGAACATCCCGGTTAAGAGCTACGTGCATTCAGCAAGAAGCAATGACATGCACAATTAATTTCGCAACGGTTTGAAACGTTCCAAATGCAGTCTCTTTGGTTTATTTTGGTTCTTCTCGTCTATTATGGGTACTACACTTTTCATCACCGCAGTTTACTTTTCAAAGTCTTTTTCTCTCGACACTTTGCCCTGGAAGATGCCATATCAATATTAATATGATTTGGGTATACTCTCAACGGTTATTACAATTATGATGAGAAATGTGGCGATTGACATTAGGGTGGAGCAATGCCGCACAGTTTTACAATGGGCCTCTATTAGCCGACGTCTTCGGGCTTGAATACTGATATATACAGCCTTGAACAATAGCCTGATCTGAAGAAAAGAAAATGGTTTGGCCTTAATCAAGTGCATGGGGAATGATAGATCGATAGTGTTCTTTACACGCATTGTGCGGCGCATTGTGCACCATCCTTTCAGCATACAATGTAGCTGTGCCCCAAGCTGCAGTAGCTGGGAACGCAACTGGGCCGCATCGAATACATTGTACATAGACGCTGTGTGCATTTCGTATGAATTGTGGACTGTGTTTTGAATAGTCATTGACCGGGGACGCTTGTTTGAAGAATTGGTAATTCAAAGTACTGGTATATGAAGTCGAGGTCATATAGGAAAACGCCAAATGAACATGCGTAATGCGGAGATGTTCTAATTGAAAGCAAATTGTGTGAGATTGCTATTATCTGATGACAGGCCGAAAGCTCGATTTATCAAAAGCGAGAACAAGATCAAGAGCAACGTTCGTCTCAAGTCTAATTTCTAGACTATATATATATATATATATATATATATATATATATATATATATGGGAGGGGGGTCGTCGAGTTGGACCGGAACTCGAGAAGGAGTAGCTATACAAGGACTTTGTGAGCACAACGTTATACGTCAGCAAACTCGAAACAATAGCCTTTGATATGCATGTGCTTGTAGTTGAAGCTAGCAGACCAAATCCAAGCATCTCCCTAAATCCGCACATTATGCTTCTAATATGTCATGACAAGAAAAAAGAAATGTCACTTCAGATGTCAATGAGAAATATGTAATGCTCTCTTGATTACATTTTATCTTTTTTGTATTTGCTGAGGAGTCTCTCCGGCGCCAATTTCAAAAGGCGTTAATTTCCCCGAGTGAATGTTCACGTTTGTTAACTAAAGCTTATTAATCAAATGCTGAAATTAGTTTTTAACAGATAAGTCAGCATTTCATGTACATATATTAACTTGTTCCCCCTCTGTGAACCTCCAAAGTGCTTCGCAAATCAGGTCTGAAATCTTCAAAGGCTATAGCCACTCCGAATACGATTGTGCTAAAATTATCACTAATTCTACAGAGTATTGTATAGCTTGGACACCCTTACGTGCGTCGTTACAGTTTGGATGTGTGTATAATCTCTTTACCTGCAATGATCATCATTCATATCAAACTTGAACGTGAGAGAATTCAGGAATTTAAACACACCCACATCACAGTTGCTGATTGGTCATTCTGCTTTTGTTGGTCGCTTGCTAATTAGTGCGTGTCTGGTTGTTTACAACAAAACATTTGATAAAATTCCGCGCCATGCACTTGCTGTGAGGTGACTTTCCTTACCGGCTCCTCCCACAGTATGAAGTTTCAGGAATGTAAATATGTGTGTGTGTGTGTGTGTGTGTGTGTGTGTGCGAATGTGTGTATATATGTGTGTGTGTGTGTGTGTGTGTGTGTGTATGTGTGTGTGTGTATGATTATGTGTATGAGACTAGGTTTTGATTTGGAGGAGAGGATAAGTATTAATTGTAAAAATGATACGGCATGATTTATTATTTAGAATAGGATAGAATAAGAAATAAAGATTTGTTTCCGTTTCGGAGGGGGGGGGGGGTTGATAGGGTCTGATACAAAATTTTAATTCTTCAGTTGCGTAATATACTTATACATAAACATTCTCACAAGCGCAATTTAAGTTGTAGGCTTACACATTCAAATTCAAGTGAGATATGGTTTCATATGTCAATACATTCAAGTGGAATATAATGCATTTTATTTGTTAAAAAAAGTTGTTGCGATAGTATTGTTGAGTTAGTTTGACTTTGATTGATTTATTTGTAGCAGTAAACACTGAAAAAGATGTTGATTTAGCGCTGTATGTGTTGAACAGATTATTTGTTCATGCGTAATTTGAAAATGAAATCAATAAAGATTGAGGATAAAAAGTGTTTGTGCGCATGCTTGTCCGTTTATGCAAGGGTTCTTTGCTCTGACAGAAAAGAATGTTTAGCACAGAGTATGAGCAAAGATGAGAAGCATCATAAAAACCCTACTCTGTCGTTGATCGTCATGTTCATGTTTCGATTATTTGCAACGTGGCGATATGACAAGACGGACAAAACACATTCAATAGTTGCCGGTTTTTTTTTTTTTTATCGAGAATGCAAGATGTCTGCAACTCTTTCACTTCAGAAAGTAATTAGTACCTGGAGTAAATGTACAACTTGTACGTCACACTTACTTTATTATTCTAAAAGTTTTTCCAACCTTCCTTTCCAATATGTATTCTTTCCTCTATATCCTCTGATTTTTTTTTCGAGCCTTCAAATTACAATGAGATTTTTAAAAATGTATAAATGACCAACAACAGTCGACAAGATATCTTAACAGAGATCATATGCAGGAGCAATATTAAGATATACAATTGTATTTCGTTTAAAACTCTTTAATGCACAGTGTAACATGTCATGCCCTGGAAGACACAAGAAAAAATACACTTAGCTGAAATATATATATATATATATATATATATATATATATATATATGAAGAGCTCATTTGCAAAAGGGGTTAGATCCATTTTTGATGAAAATTGAGTTATTAGCATCACTGCACAGAATTCCATTTGAGTTAGTTACAGTGATAATTTCAAATCCAGACAAACATTTGAATAGAAATTATGCAAAATTAGATTTTGATTTTCCATACGCTTGTGTACAAATTCTCACAAACAAACCAGTTTTTCTCTGAAGTACTAAAAGTGGATCTAGCCCCTTTTGCAAATAAACTCCTCATATATATATATATATATATATATATATGTATATATATTTTAAGATTTCACTGATTTGGTCACAAAGATAAAACTATTTTCTCTAATCGTAAGTCATAGCATGACATCCGAACAAATGAGTACACCACAAATGTGTCCCTGGTGTTCAAGCTGTCATGAGGAGTGACTAGACATCCAGTCATTAACTTTGGACCCAGCAAGATCATTGAGCTGATATTACGTGTGATTTTACTGAAGATAGAGCAGACCAATGAGTTACAAATCAAGCCGTATCTAGACTGATCATGGAATACTGAATTGGCTCCTTCAATAACGATGAACACATTATATGTGTATACTTTCATAGGGAACACAAGTGACAAATACGTGACCAAATGAATGGATTATTGTTGATCTCTCAGTATTATACTGACAGCAACGACGAAAGATATATTATGCAGTCTAACAAAACGTGTTTGCCTCTATAGTGACATATTATGATAAAGTCAATAGAAAGAGGCTCTATGAAGAGGTCGTCGCAGGACATATTATCTTCACACGTGATGCGAGAGGAATATGTAACGAAATGATGCATAATATGATTTAACAAAGGAAGCAACTGTAGAAATAGTAATAGAAGCAGCAGCAGCAGCAGCAGTAGCAGTAGCAGCATCAGTATAGTAGTAGTAGTAGTAGTAGTAGTAGTAGTAGTATAGTAGTAGTAGTAGTAGTAGTAGTAGTAGTAGTAGTACATTGTAGTAGTGGCAGCAGCAGCATGGTAGCAGTGTAATCGCGATGGTGGTGGTGGTGGTGTATGTTTATATACAGTAATAGCAGACGCACTAAACACGAAATACATAGTACAGCTATAGAAAGTAGTATCACGACCATAGACAGCAGTAGTAAGGGTGATCGTGTGAGTGATGGCATAGCAGTAGTGCACGTATGAATAGTAACGGGCGAGTTTAAGCACAAACAGAGAGAGAGGGGTAAAAAGAGGAGAAAATAATGATACTGCCACAGATTGAAGAGGTATCGGTAACAGCGTATAAGCGATCGAGAATAGCCATGTTGAAAGTGCCTTGCCGATGTCATAATGATGATGATGGTGATGACAACGACGATGACGACGATGGTGGTGATGGTGATGATGATGATGATGATGGGGATGAAAATGTTGATGATGATGATGATGATGACGACGATAATCATAGTGGTGGTGATGGTAGTGATGATGATTTGAGTGGTCGTCGTCATGGTGATGACTCCGACGAGGTTATTTTGGTGATGGCGATTAAAAAGAATCTCTTGATGGACACCAAGTAAGTAAAAAGTTTTCTTGTCTTTTTCAATTTTTCGTGTTTTCTGAGAGCCCAAATGTGTGGAAAGGTTGCAGCCCTTCTCCTACCCCCCCCCCCAAGTCCCCGACTGTGTAACAGAAGACTCAGAATAACGGGAATGAAAATGAGATGCGATAGGCAGTAGCCCCAGAAATAATTTCAGCATCAGCAGTATCAATTACTTCTACAAAAATAGTAGCAGTAGTAGTAGTTGCAGTAGCAGTGGTGGTGGGATGGTGCAGTAGTAGAAGTTGTAGCAATGGTACTACCGGTAGTAAGAAGTATTCGTAGTCGTCTAAGTAGTAGTAGTAGTCAAAGTAGTAGTAGTAGTAGTAGTAGTAGTAGTAGTAGTAGTAGTAGTAGTACAGTAGTAGTAGTAGTAGTAGTAGTAGTAGAAGTAGTAGTAGTATAGTAGTAGTAAGCAGTAGCTGTAGTAGTAGTAGTAGTAGTAGTAGTAGTAGTAGAAGTATAGTAGTAATGGTAATAGAAAGAGTAATAGTAGAAGTTATTTTAGTAATAGTAATGTAGCAGTATACAAGGTAAGTAGTAGCAGCAGTCGCAGTTGTGGTAGCGGTGGTAGCAGTAGCAGTGGTAGTAGTGGTGGTGGTAGTAGTAGTAGTAATAGTAATAATAATAATAACAATGATAGTAGCAGTAGCAGCAGCAGAAGTAGAAGTAGTAGTAGAACAAATAGTAACAGTAGCAGTAAGTAGTAAAAGTAAGTGATAGTAGAAGTTGTAGTCATTAAGACTCTCAGTATAACATGATAGCGGCAGAAATGATAGTGCCTGTAGTTTACAACACCTTTTCTTAGGCTACTACTTTCTACATCACGTATTTGAAAGTTATCCAGAAACACAATAATCATGCAAGTGTTCAGTAACAGTAAATTCTCAAGAAACACATTTTTCTTACCTTGGGCATGTGTTATTCCACATAACAGCGCCACAAGCAGGGATATGCCGCACGACCTCATCTTCGGGAGAGAATAGCAAAGCGGAGAAATAAACCCGTGGTAGCGGTTTCGCAACTACTCTCTAAGTGGACATCAGTGTTACGCCAAAGCCCGGTGAAGCTTCTGTTGACTGGTAGTTTACCTCTGCACCGGGGAATGATTATATTTTATCTTTCCTCCCAGAATCTCCCTAAGCTTCCTGGGGTGTCTAGTTCTTCCCTCTGATCCCAGTGTTTTCCGTCACCAATCCGATGTATGATGTCAATATTAGATCGAATGTTTCGAATATGAAGAGGCTTTGGATCTAGCAAACCCCCCTCTCGGCATACGTAAGTCAAGCCGTGGGTATCTCTTTCAATGCGCTTGAAACGTCAGTGAAGCCATATGCACATCAATACTATTATCGCGAACTCCTCCGCTGTGGGGACTCGCCCCATTCCATTGGCTGCGTGCGTCTTTATGAAACAATAAGATCATACACAATAATAACAACGTCAGTACTCATTGAGCTTAATCACATTGAGTGCGGTGGGTGTGTATTGCGTGCTTTTTGCCTCAGTTTTTGGCCGTGACCGTCAAACAGGTGCTTGTCGTTTGGATCTTTATGATTTTGTTTTCATGATTTTGACAAGGAAAGGCGTGGACTGTCACGCTCTGCAAGTTGTTCAATGTCTGTAACTCGAAGAAACAATATCATAGTTATATATATTTCTAGTGTTGAGACATTACCGAGTAATATGCACTCTCGAGATCACATCAGACACTCGGCAGGTATAAACTTGATATTAATATTTCGTCACTCTCAAGTAAAAAGAAAAAAGGGAAAAGAGTTTCAGTACTAGTAGTTATCTACTTTCCTCGAAGTTCTACATCTCCACTCTCCCCCTCTGAGTTGGGGGGGGGGGGTGTTTGTGACGAGAACTCCTGCAACGACCCTCGGCGACATTTTTGGGGCTTCTCGGAGAATGACCGTCTTACAATATTCATGACAAGCCTTTCTCTTTCTCCGCCGTTGCATTACGAAGAACGCGGTGAAGGGAAGTCCATCATCACAAAAGAAAGTGTCCCAACCACAGTGTTGGTAAAGCGAGAAGGGGAGAGAACGCGAAGGGGTGGGGGTGGGGAGCTACCAGCACTGACACTACTCCTTTTGTTATTTAAATGATTCCATCGGATAAGCTGTCATTCCATTGTTGCGTGCAAAAAGGTATCTGGGCGTGTTTGGTTTTGGTTGTATGCGGTATTCGGGTGAACCTGTCGGAGAAAAAAAAAAGACGCTATACTTCTTGGAGTCCTTGGAGCGTTGGTTGTTGATACGGTAACTGGTCATGAAAGAAGGCACAACTGTCGTTTGATCAACGTAATGTTTTGAAGTATCTTTGGAAAAGAGCAAGATAGATTAGGAGAAAAAACATGAGATATAATACTCTGAGGTTTAGCCTGACAAGAAAGAAAAAATCCAATATTAGGTTCAATCGTTCTTCTAATTTTCTTCTATTCTTTTAAAACTCTTCAGAAACTTTTTTTTAACCTCTAGATCACTTGAATTATCTGTTTCCAATACAGTGAAGATCTGGGGGGTGTTTCATAAAGCTGTTCGTAAAGTTACGAACAACTTACGAGCGACTGGTGATCAGTTCTTGTGCTGAATTATGGAAATTCTGATAAGTATAGCACATCAGAACTAATCACCAGTCGCTCGTAAGTTGTTCGTAACTTTACGAACAGCTTTATGAAACAGGGCCCTGGTCTTAAAGGTAGGGGATACCTTTTACAGACCTCCCAAAATGCAGCAAAACATTAAATATGAACCTCAGGGGACTTGTTTAGGCCACTGCTGAGAAATTTGGAAGTCAACAGTTATCTACAATTTGAATAATGCACAAAACTCAACTACTCAGTAGTTCTGTGTGTCAGCCACACTTAAGCCTTTTTGTTGTAGTCTTCTATATTTTTTATCTATAAACACAAATCTAAATGTATAAAAGCTGATGTAATAACATATAGAGTGCGTGGCAAGAATGTATATAGAAATGTTTGTAAGTTTTGATGAGCTTTCTTTACAAAATATACATGATGGACACACATGCAGTGCATGGGTCTGCAAAGCTAGCCTAGTAATGTACTGGAATTTACGGTGAGCCCCGAAAAAAATTCAATTCAAAATCTAACGGTCAATAAAAATGTACTAAATGTTACCTTACACTTTCAATACTTTATGGGGGTTTCTAAAATGATACTCTCTTCAACATACCACTGTATTTATACAACTCTTCATTTAAGGCATGCAAATGGGATTCCCTACCTTTAAATGTTCAACAAATTTCTACCTTATCCGTGATTATGCGATATGCTGAAATGTAATGTTTTCTGATACATTGTCGCTAGTAGTTAAATTGATTATTAAATAAAGCAAACAATAGTCAGAAAAACAGCAAAATTTACCTAGATTCAGATGGCTCTTAAATATTGTCAGTTATTATTGTGACCATAACATGAAATGGCATTTTGAATTGAATAATCTTCTTTTGTTTTCTATCTATTTGACCTTTTTCCTTTAGTGTTGATGCTGTTGTTGTTTTGCCAATTTGCTCTTTCTCTCTTTCAGGAAAGTTTTATTTTTCTTCTGTATCATATCGTGTTGTTTTATGTGCTGCAAGCTGATGTATATATATACTGACTTATTTAAAACAGCCCTGAGACAGATGATGTGTTTTTTTTAACCGTATTGAAATAAATTGAGAGAAAAATACTGACAGCGACATAATATGAAATAGAAAGAATTCTTTTAAGTTTATATTTATCAATGTTTAATGTCAGTTCCTTACTGGAATGAACGCAGCGTCCCACAGTGTGTTCACAGTGTGGTCACATGGTCGACTGTGGGAAAACGCTAGAACTTAACAGTGTGGAGATTTCACACTGTGGTTTGGTTTTCACAGAGTGTTCACATGGTAATGTTCTGTGTCACACTGTGAATTTATTATTCACAATGTGTTCACACTAATAAAACGCTCGAATTTAACAGTGTGAAGATATTTCACACTGTGTTCACATTGTGTTCACACTGTGTTTCTCACATTGTGGAACACTGTGTTTTATCCAGCAGGGTGTGCATTATCTACCATGAGCAGTTGTGAGCATCTAAATTTGTGTGCTGAATGGGTGTAAAACACAAATCATTTTGAAAGAAGTGGAACGAAAACGAGGAATATGGAATTGATAGAAGACTGTTGGCGGATTGGATAGCAAGGCATTTAAGTTAGCGACTTTTCTACGAATAGCGAATATGAAGGAGCAAAAAAATTACTTCTCTTATCATATTGTGAGTTAATACAATCACAATGACTGTAACATTCCTCATGGAAAGAATAAACAAACATCAACAATTACGACATATAAGGTGGAATATACAATGTGATCCCGCCTGATAACGATGTTGCAAATTCTCTTCATAATATCATCAGTAATTCCCTTTTCAGTCCCCGTATAGATTATGATATGCGTCTTCATCCTACTAAAGTATGATTTGGATACAGACCCCTACCATTACCCCACTCACCCCCTCCCCCCCCCCCCACGTACCGAAGAATTAGCGGTGATGGCTTTAAGAACCCCCTCCAAACATAAGCTAGCAGGCTATATTTGCCAATATCTCTACAACTGAATGTTTATTGTTAGCAACTGATCGTATATAAGGCGTGTCAAAGGTTATCAAAAAATGGAAATTGCCAAAATAACGGTTGTCAGTGTTCACCGTCCAATTGCCGACTGGGTTCTGTCATTGCAAGAGGCGATTCTTTTGTTTTGTTTTGGTCTTCAGTTGGTTGTGTAAGACACGCAATGAATGACCTTTTCAGGATTAGTTTTCAGATAATCTGATGTGAAATGTAAATTGTGTTTTGCAGGCCTACTTGTTTAATTAAGCATGTATGAGTGTGTGTAAGGCATGATTGCATGATACATGGGTTCACCGTGTTCATTCTTTATCAAGCTTACCATATAGAAGAAAGCACCAACCTCTCCTTTTTTTCACAACATATTTGTTACACACGTGTTTCTAGTTCAAGGTAAGTTTGAATAGCTTGCAAACCGCCGAACAATTGAGCAAATACGCAGACGACAAAGTTCCAGTAGTTATTCTTACAAATAGCCCATAAGTGTTATACATTCCATCCACTAAACTGCGTGGGCATATCCCTCTTTTGCTAAATTATTCGCCTAAATTGAACCACAAAATATAATATTAGTCATGGTACAATTGCGCTAACAACTAACCCTCTTAGGCGTGACATCAAAGGGGGCTGTTCAAGCGGGGAAAATCTGGCAATAGAAATGGACTTACTTTCCTTTTCACATTTGTTGCGTTATTCCTCCTGCTATTCTGCAGTGTGGTTGGCTCACCTTAGATAACCCGTGCGCTGTGGGTGTGTTCATACTGACAGTCGCGTCAATGTTCATAGTAATGTCACATATGAAATCAAATCATCACTGAATCATTATCACTATCACTTGATCAACACTTGACACCATTATCAGCATCAAGAGAATAAGCGTTGCAGAAATAATATTATAAATGGAATCAATAGTGTGAGGGCGTACTAGCAGTCTACTTGTATGTGGTGGCGATGGGACATATAGCAGTGGTGGTAGTAGTTGCAGTTGAAGGTACTGGTGGTGTTGGTGGTTCTTCAGAAGTATATAGAGTCTTGTACTTAGTTGCAGTTCATTGTTCCGAAGGGTCGTAAATTCGAAAATGAAATAAGATTTGTTATTCCGAAGGTTCTTTATTCCGAAGGTCCTTAATTCCAAAACGAAATGAGATTCGTTATTCCGAAAGTTCGTTAATCCAAAATGAAGAAATGTTCTATTTTTAAACTGCGTTGATCCGAAAACGAAATTAAGTTCGCAAGTCCAAAGGATCGAACGTACGTTCTTTTCATTTTCGGATTAATAAAACTTACGGATAACGCCACAGATGTTCGGATTAACGGACCCTTTTTCATTTTCGGATTAACGAATCTTAGGAATAACGAACATCACTCGTTGTACTGGTACCAACGATAGTGCAAGTATGCGAAGTATTACACTGTCAAAACATTGGTGTTAGATTTAACACCACGGGTGTTAAATCTAACACCGATCAAACTTCAATAAAGGACCACACCCACAGGTGTTGAAAATGCACTGTGATGGTGTTGAAAAGTGTTCACCTGACACTTCGTGGTGTTAATTTGACACTGTACCTGGTGTTATTTTGACACTGTACTGGTGTTAATTCAAAAATGACACCACATGGTGTTGATTTGATATTTGTTGGTGTTAATATCAATGGTTTAACACCCGTCCAGCTTCAATAAGAGACCACACCAGCTGGTGTTACTTTGGTGTAAATTTATTTTCACATTTTTTCAAAAATCTAGTATTTTAATTTAAAATTCTTGATCGTCTTGTTTAAATTAAAAATCAACAAGAAGTGCAGTTACTAAGAAACTCTTCAAAAATAGTTTAAAATTTGGAAATGACACCCGGAGGTGTTAATTTAACACCATAAATGAGCACCGAAAATTTAACACCAGCTCGGTGTGCACTATTTAACACCGGACTTTTTGCAGTGTACGACGGGGTTTCTGATTATACATCACATTAGCTAGTATACTATTCATAACATAATGCACACATATACGTTATTTCAACGCTTATCATCAAGTGTATAATCAAGATCAGAAATACATATGATTACTTGTAGTCTCAGCAGCAGCAACAACAGCAGCAACAGCAACAATAGCAACAACAACAACAAAAACAACAACAGCAAAATCAATCACCAGCAGTTGTATAAGTAAAAGCAGCATAGTGATGACACTGTTGGCATGATTGGTGATAATTCAGGACGGGTTCATGAACGACTTGGGGTTCAACAGTGCATCATAATATGCAGCGGATTGTGACTCAAAACCTGTCGTAGTCGTTAGTTAGATCAAGCCCTTGAAAAAGGGTGGTTTCAGAAGTTCTCCTCTCAAAGCATTTTAAGAACACCAACTGAAATATCCATGGTCAAGTTGTTCTGGTTGTTGTTGTTGTTGTTGTTGTTGTTGTTGTTGTTGTAATAACGGAGTTGATTAGCCACTTCTCTGACAGGGACTTTTGACAGTGCATACATCTATATTGATAAGGCCTAGCTATGGGATTATCTGGCCAATCGGCACTCAAAGGACAGTATGGGTTTAAATGACATGTATATACATTAGATAGGTCCGAGAGAACAAGAAGTACTACTTATCGGGCTGGAACCACAGTTCGGCTGTTACATTCGTAGGACCTACTTTTTGCATTACATATGCCTTTACACTTCTAAAAAGCTATTCTGTTCACATGTGTATGTTGTTACGAAATTGCCCATGTAATCCCTTAACAATGTGGTCTTTATGTTTTATGATCATGTGTATGCGATCACACGTGCACGATCGCGAATGTTTGTAAACACCACCAGTTACGTAATCTCCTTTCGAGTCATTCGTTTCGAACCGCAGCCTTACGCACTTCGCCCAGGTTGAGTTTAATGTTATGAATATATTAAGCTGGGAGTGCCTGACGGAATTTTCCATGTATGTAATATTGCTCATGTTAAAAATCCAGTGCTCGCGTCAGTCGACAATCGGACTCCGGTTAGAGAGGACCGTTATAACTTTCTCAACCTCCCGTCCATGGTCTTGGGAGAAATTGCTTTCCCTGAGACAAGTATTCTGCGGACTGAGTTAAAGTGCTAAACAGCAGGGTAATCCAGGAGATGTCAACCTGCTTCTTGCCCGTTTCCCTTCGACGACGACGGCGTCGATAGGTTTTCGTTGACTTGGCCAGGCGAACCACCAGGCGGTCTGGAGCCAACGCCCACCTGTGATTCCTGTGATTGCTACACGGCTACTAGTGGGAGCCACGCCGAGGTCGATCCAGGGCGTCAAGACTGTGTGAGTGGCAACGCGCACCTGGCAGCCAACGCCCTTTTACCCGGCGTAGTCGCGGAGCGGCAAGCTGTGCCGAGATAGCGTCGCCCGCTGGTTCGACGACGTCCCTGTGCATCGACGCGATCTCGACGTGATAGCGTCTTGCGTCGCCTCCCCGTCACGTCGCAGATGAGTTGGGCCCCGACGTTGGTTCTGTTAGGGTAAAACCCTGGCCAGGTATCACATAATCTGTCTTTGAGTTATCTTTTGTTGAAACGATCCGATCTAACATTCAATTGTTATGGTTAATTTCGCTGTAATGTTTTAAACAAGAATTTTGTTATTCCGGTCGGACACCGATTGTTAAGCAGTTTCTTAATAAAGATCCGGAAGATTTGTTCATTTCAATTCACTGTGACCGCCTTGCATTCATTTGTGTGAACTTGACCGTAACAATGTATACATACACATCGCTTTCTCGCATCTATCTGTCCGTCTGTCTGTCTCTGTCTCCATTTCTCTCTCTCTCTCTCTAAACACACACACACATACACACACACATATTTATATATACATATATATGTATATATTTATAATATATATATATATAAATTTTTGTGGTTCGTTCAGCTAAACCTTCAGTATAGTACAATACATATCATACAAAGGCATTGACACACTTAAAAATTGTTAACGATGTTTCTCGAAAGATAAATAAAGTTTGCTGAAATTGGTGAAAAATAAAAATAAAATTAAATTACAAGCGAAGGTGCTGTTTTACATAGTACACAAAACAGTACTTCAGCTGCTTCTACGCAAAGAAGTAACTCTGGGCTTTACTGGCCATCAATTCAATTAACAACTCTACTGACTATAACGGTAAGTTCCATTACCTCCTCTAAGGTGTCGCTGGCAAGCTTTACACTCCTGGTGAAAGCTTATGGAAAATTGTTGGATAAAGTAGTGTAGAAATACCCATGTGAAATTGCATATGTAACGAGGAGTCACGCATGATTGATACTATGCGTGAAAAGGTGTGGTCTTGTTTGGTGGTCCATTGCGCGAGTGCTATGAATGGGGTGCACAGTGACGAGATCGTGATAAAAAAAAATGCGTACAGACAAAAGCACAAACAACCGCTATTTCCTGCTCATTGTTGAGCACAATGATAAGCAAACAATGCAGCTTCGTTTGGACAACGAAACAAAGAAGCCTCAAATCGAGCAGAATGACAATAAAGACAAAGAAATGTCGTGGGGAAAATAAAAAAGCAACCTTTATCTAACAAAGGCCACCTGCATTACAAAAACCAACCCTGATTTTCGAAATCTGATGACTTTCAGAATTTGTATGTGCGTCGAATGTCAAGAAACTTAAAAATGTGTAAACAGCTAATAGGAATCGGACCGTAGGAATCAGAAGCCACTGGAATCCTAACTTTTCTTAATGATAACAAAGAAATAAAAATTCACTATTCTGCTAAGATTCTTTGAAAGAATGAATCACCAATAGGAGAGATTTTGTCCAAATTGTAACTGACAGGAAAAAAAAATGATATCATAAAAGAAGACTGAATTAAAACATAAGTCTTCATACGCACACGAAATATCTCGTAATTGTTTGGTATTAAGACTTTAACGCTATTAGACAGCGTGGATATCATGGCTACATTGTACGTCTCAATTAAATGTGTGTGTGTGTGTGTGTGTGTGTGTGTGTGTGTGTTCAATTATTCTGTGACACTTTTTTTCTAATTGCCTTTCTTTCTATTTTGATTTAGTGCAGTGGTAAATGTATGGTACAATACATTAGCGATTGTGAAGTTTATTTCAGCTGGATATCATAAGGACGATGAAAGGCAGGATTTTTTTTTTTCCACGGGCAGACGCCATGGGAGCAGAAAAAAGGAAAATGATTTCAAATCCACGTCTTACGCATTTCACATCCAATTGGGCGCCGTGGAAGACCAGCTAGTGTAGCTGAATATGGGCTATCCAGCCATCTTCTCAGATGGAAAAATGAAACAAACGAACAGCAAACAAACAAACACAAACAGTTTCAGAATTTGTGATTTGGAGACCAATTCACCTTAGCAGAACTGGAACGCAGGAGACCTTTAATTCATTCTTTAGAAGCCCATTTCTTAAAAACTATTATATATATATATATATATATATATATATATATATATATATATATATATATATATATATAAGAGGATTAGCTGAACCCACTGCGCTTTCCACGGGTATATTTCTTCATGTTTAGACAAGATGCTTGCCAGGGGTAGGCAAGGGATGTTAGATTCATACAGGATTGTACATTCAGTTTCTCAATAGAATGTAAACATTAGTCATGCCGATTATACCTTGCATGCTGATTGAGAGTTGGAAAAACAAACACAACTCTTTCGTTTTATGCCCGAGACACATATTTTTCAAAAAAGAAAAAGAAAAAGAAAAAAAGACTGGGGGGGGGGGTATTGTTGTCTACAAAGTATTTACTCTGATATCTCGTTATAGGGCAAATGGTTGACCTGAAAACGGTCTAAAACAAATTACATTGTGAAGTCTCTCACTGTAATAAAATTTACTTTCGATCATAACGGAGCATGGTATATTGTTTATTCCACACGAATCGTTGACGCGATTGGTCTTCATACAATACTTTCAGTTAAACTCTCTTTAACAAATGCCATACATATAAGATGGCACCGTTGGTTTTAAGGCAAACGTGATCATCATTGTAATAAATTATTATTCATGCCTTCCTGATGGCTGCAGAGCGGGCCTAAACGGTTATACAACAGCAAATGTGCACGTCGCAATGTGTTATCGGTGCAAAATCTATACTTTAAATTGCGTCCAACTTTGATGCCCATGATAATCAGAAAGCAAACACACGCGTGACACCACCAATCAAATGACGTCTAGTCACATAGAGCCGTTCTCGAGATTTCTTACTGTTAACCCCCCTGTGTGCCACATTAATTAGGCCTACCTGTCCATAGGTTTGTGTTGACTCATTTTGACTCATTTTGACTCAATTTGACTCATTGACACAGAGTGGGCTAATGGTGATCGATGATCTGATGGACAACCCAATAAATGTAGAAAACAAAGGAGATGTGGCGGAGGAACTGAATTGACTCAGAATTCTCTTTCAAACAATGTAATTGTTTACTCTTCTTGAATGGGGACAAACAGTTTGATTACAAATATGAAGAAACAACAACAACAACAACAACATCAATGAGCACATTGCACAGACTTATAATTAGCCTGCTTGTATCCATGATCGTAGATGTTATGATGTTAAAGGGATTATTTCTTTAAACAAAAAAAAAGTTAAATGTCTTCGGCAAATTATGGTAATCTCTTTTTCTTACTTATTGAACAAAGAAACGTCTGAACGAAAGATACGCAATTCAGGCTATATCCTCCATAACATTATCAAAATATCAATTAACGACAAACTTCAGTATTGGTCCTGGTGAGGTAACCGTGGAAAGTGCCCAGCGTCGCAGGACCTCCGTAACACTTCCCAAGACCATTACCTGATATGTAAACAGCACTATTCAGAACACATGCATGTAGCATTTACATTCTAAAGCGAGCTTTGCTTGATTAGTATTCAATCGAATAGCGAGTGCCCTTTACATCTTAACATTCACGTTCACCATGACACCTTTTTGCATGATATTCATTTTCAAGATATCTTCAGAGGAAAAATTCAAAGCAATGAAATGCGATAGTTTACAAAGTAGGTAAATGCTTAGTACTGCATATTACTAACATTTATGCGTACTTATCTGTCTGTTGCCATAGCAACAGATTATTTGACATAAAATAGCAAAGTTCAAAGCCAGGAGAAAGTCCGATGTGATACGGTTGTTCGCGAAAGTACCCTGTTAACCTGTTGCCACTATGTTTAACATATTAAACCTTAGATTTCAGATCAGTAATACCGACAACTTATTCAATATTGAGTAAATACGCATTAATGTCAATTCCAAGAAACAATAGAATAAAACATATCAGCATGAGCTGTATAAACTTCAAATGAAATCAAATTTTGAAAGACAGAAAATACATCTTGTGAAATCAACCGCTGATTACTCAGCATACATATTATATCAGAATGCAAAACTCGCAACAATCACAAGTTTATAGCTACGAATGTCGATTTCATCAAGTATGTATTGGTTTATATTCCCGAGCGCCAAGAAAAAAAAAGAAATAAATCATACCAGCGTAATCCTGAGTAATGATGAATAATGGCTACTTCATGAAAGACATGGTATTTATTGTAAATTTATATTCTACAATGTCATACACTAACATTTAAATCGTGTATTTGACGTGACTACTATTAAGTGGATTTTAAAACAGACATGTACACTCTTCTGACGCCCTTCCGAAAGCCTGGTAGTCAGTATTCTGCAGTTTCAGGTTTAGGCAGGTATCAGACTTGATTAGCATTCATCCTATTTTCTGGTGCATTTTATCCTGTATTCATGCATGTGCCTTTCATTATGTATTACGCCATGTAAACACGTATATATATATAATAGCTTCAACTTCATCTTCAGCTTCAACAAAACAACAGCAACAACAGAAATAATACTTACTTTAGAAAAAAAAAAAGAAATCCATGGTTTTATTTTCGATACATCGTCATATGTCAGTATTGTAAGGTCACATCAAATCTTTGCATATTCGCAGAATATTTTTGGTTTCCAAAGCCCACAATCACCCTCAGAAAAGAAAATATCGTTCTATTTTCCCCCATTTTTCCTTGTAGGTCCAACGATGTCACGAAGTATTTGATAATTTCTGTTAAAGAAAAACAAAATCAAGAAGTACTAGTATTCTTTTTTTTTTCAACTAAGCCTGATATTTATAAGAAAGATATTTGTGTATAAGCCGAAAGAAAGAAATAGATGGAAGCTGGGTAGCAAAATAAAACATTGGTGGTTGTAGCATGCTTTTGATAGAAACACGTTATGTCATATCCAAGAAAGTGATTAGCTTATAGAACTAATACTATAGCCATATATACTACGTATACAAAGTTATGTACTGTCAAAAAGTGTGTTTGGCATACCATGAAAAAAATAGATATCCCGTTATTGGCATAGTTTCATTGAAATACTGCGGCATGCATAGCTCTGATAAAGTCCATTGTTAAACTTTAAGCCTAACCAATGAAAACATGGTTTATATTAAACATACTCTAATGCTTACACTTTCCGGAGTCAAGGCAAAATGCACACACATACATAAGCAAGAATGTTTATATTGGAAAAAGCACCCAAGAAAATCAAATCCTTACTGCAAAGTATCTGATACAAAAGTGGCACCTTTGCTTACAGTACACATGAAAAGACTGATATTTCATAGAAAAGTGCCTTTGGTAGTTGTGCCGTAGCTGAACGAATACGACATAAACAGATACATATAGTTTGCAAATACAACGTAGGGCCTACTCAGGAGTTGAGTATAATATGTTATGTGGATTCATCTGTCCTGTGTTGTTTTGTATTAAGTATGTGATAATCTATTCATATGTTTGTGTTGCATTAAGCGTGTGAGGAAATAGTTCATGTTACGCGTGATTACGACTTTGATATTCATTTGTAGATTGCTATATGACTTCACTCAACACAAAATCGGATAGCCCTCGAAGTGTTATTTAACATGCCGATGAACTGATAAGTAGATTACAATGGATTTTTTTTTTCCATTTTCCACTATGCACGTACGTAGATTTAAGCTTTTGTAGAATGTGTATGGGAAGTTCCAGTTATTATAGGCTGTGCATGTTTAGTTGTACATGAAGGTTTACTAGTATTTATTTCAGTTCGTTATTCCGTATAAGCGCGGTCCCGACACTATGATTTATCTCTGTTTGAGAAGTACACGGCGCCGATGATGAGGAGGATGAAGAGAATGAAGGCGAGAACACCGAGCACGGCGAAGATGACGATCCAATCCGTCTCCAGCGTTCCCTGCGATGTTCGTGGTGCCGCTGTCACCATAACTAGGCGTGGTGAAAGAGGGGAGTGCATGTGCGTAACAGTCAGTGAGAATACAACGGCAGTGAGGGATTCCGAAGCGAAAAAAAAAAGATATCAAAAATGCCAAACTTGCTAAATACCTTAAAAAGCACTCTACTTATTTGTTATTCAACAAAATATAATGCAACATTTGTTTATTTATGTGAATGGTTTCTGGTGGCCTTTCCTTGGTTCTGAGAATGGGAAAGTGGGGAAATCAAATATATAATCTATACATTCTGTTTGTCTGCACCACCTTGTGTGAAATACGAAAGAGGCTGAAGGACGAATAGAAGGGAAATATAGAGCGGTACATCAATCGAAGTTTCGATTTCATCTGTAAGAACAAGCATTTGAAATGTGATTTTTATCTGTTGATGAGAAAAATCACTATGAGAACTGGACCTGAAACCTAATAAGCCAATCCTGCTGGAGTATATGAAGCATGTAAATCTGGAAACAAAGTAAACTAGGACGATGGATGCACTACAAGCACAGAAAAAAGAAGATTTGAGATAGTAGGTGAGCATGATTGTGTAATTACCTTGATTGCAGAGCAGCCCTGTGGTTCCCTCCAGGCACTCACACTCCACGTCGTTGATCCGATCGTAACAAATGGCGCCGTTGGCACATGGATTACTCGCGCACTCATCTATGTCTGTATGTGTGACCACATTCGTGGATGGAAAGATAGAGAACGCATATAATAATGTCAACAAAGTGGATAGCGTTCTTTAGCACTCTTTAGTGTGAATGAGCTCAACCACAAGTTCCCGTCATTATGATTACACCAACTTTACCATGGTCCTATGTATACACATGAAACAACGGACATTCTAAAAAACCCCAACAAATCCTGTCCAAAGATAAATGCACTGACCAAGAAGAAAATCGGGAGGTGGGGGCTGGAGAGAAATGCTCTGAATAGTTCGCACGTTACAGGTGAGGACAAAATAACGGGAACCATCCATATCTGACCACGAAGAGGCATATACCAGATTTACGGCAAACAAGAAATTAAAGAATGACTGGTTTTCCCCCGTGCTGGAGACATTTACACCAAGCAGCTTCATTTTTAGTATTTTATTGCTTAGAATCATAGCAAAGAGAGAAAACACTATACTAGGAACAAGAATGTCTCCATAAACTCGTTTGGTGACCGATTACTGACCGAATGATACTCGATTTGAAAAGCGAAATGCCTTCCAGTTTAAATAGGATAGTCAAAAGTATTTCTGAGAAAATAAACCCCTCTGACAATATGGACTATGAATACATGCATGTCTAATATAGCTACATTTCTTGATTTGCATGTGTGCTTGTGTCTGTATTTATTTCGGGCTCTCACTTTCTTGACAGTATTGGCCTGTATATCCCTCGAGGCACACGCAGTTTCCGTCCGCTCCACATTGGCCGCCATTCAGACACTGCGTGCTGTTACAGACGTCCACGACAATGACTGTGTCAATTGAAGAATCGAAACGACATGTTACAATCATAATGTTGATTACAACATTGCATGATATCACGATTAACTTGGTTCGCGGCGTTCAGCACTTGAATAAGGATGAACGTTGTGATAGTTTATATCAACAAAACTGAAATAAGAACAAACCAGTTTGTTATTACCAAAATTGACAAGGACTGAGAGACTACAATGATAGATAGATTACATACTCAAAGCGTCAGAACTCAATATTTTTATATTACAATTTTCTTCTACTGCTTCCCGTCAATCTTGTATTGTGAAAAAAGGAAACGTATATTTTCCTTTGCAAAATATTGTTGCTTCAGAGAGAGAGAGAGAAGAAAAAGTCTGATGATGTCACAAGAAGCCGTGGCAAGACATACACTGTCATAGGCCACGTTGTAAATAAATGTTTTAAAAGGCACCTAGTGATCCCTCTTCAGGTGAAACTTTAAGTTAATCACAGAAAAGGGTTGTTGAACAGTAGGTACTCCAGCTCACCCGTTTCGCAGTACGGCCCCGTATAGCCGGCTGCACAGACGCACACGGTGTCTCCATTCTGTCTGATACAGGTGGCGCCATTTTGGCACAAGTCGATATCATTTTCAGTGCAAATGGTGTTTTCGACTAAAATTTAACGAAGAAAAAGAAAAGAAACATTATTTACACATTGTTTAGTCTTTCAAAAATGCTAAACCCAGATAGGCAACAAAAAGTTTTACGCACTTTTCACCGCAACCTGAAATTCTGGGGGAAAATGAACCACGTGGCAGAAGGCTGTAATCTGACTCTACTCCGGGGATATGAAAAAAAAGTCACGACACAAACCTGAGAAATGACCATAGAGGAACGTCCAGTCACAATATACCATTATGTCCCCCCAAAAAATTACAACGGTACCCTCCGCAACGATAAATTTAAAGATAGTGAATCAATCCAAATACAAATTCAGGGTATGAAACTATAACTCATTGCCCACATCTTACAGAAAATCCCATTCGATTTGCTTCAGTGGTCAAAGAGATATGAGGAATTTTGTAGAGCATGTCAGGAATCTCTTCCTCCAAGTTCTGTCTACATAGCACATTAATATGCACTTCCAAGAACATCCAAATGCTAAACTTGGAAGAATCAGACTCATGACATGCTTTACAACAATCCACATTTCTCTGTGACCGCTTAACCAAATTGAATGGGGTTTTCTGCAAAATAGAGCTAAGATGTCATAGTTTAAGACCCTGAAGTAGCATTTAGACAGTTTAATCATATTGGGTGTTATCAATGCGAAAAGTGGATTGTATTTTTTGGACATACTGTACAGTACAAAATCCATCTCAGAAAGTCAACATCTAATAATTGCTATGAGCATCGCCTCTGGTTCCCCATTAATTCATAGATACAACTATATTATATAGCAGGAATGCGCAAAATGTTTTCGATTTATTGGTGAACCCTATTTTACCAGATTGTGAAATGAACGTTAGGATTCTTTTATTTTTTTTTAAAGTAATATGTCGTTATACCATTTTGTGTGGTTGCAAAATTGATTACGGTTTACTATAGTTATTTTTTGTAATCTCACCTCTTCTTTGTTTGATAACTACCGGATGGCGACATTATTTGACAAATTGAAAACAAATGAAAAAAGAAAAATCTTGCACTTACGGGTGTTACACGTCTTGCCCGTCCATCCAGAGGGGCACGAACAGGAGAAATCCCCGGGGACTTCACGGCATGTCGCTCCGTTCATGCACGGAAGAGAGAGGCAGATCACTGCATGATAACAATAGAAGGTAGTAAATAAACATTAATACACATTGTTGTACGTAATCCTTTGGACAGTTGGCTGTTAGCGATGAGTAAAGGACCGATGTCACCAGAATAGGAATCAGGAAGTGTTATGATAAAAGAGGAGTTATTTCTTGTGACGATGACAGCGAATTTGTAATAATAATGACACTAATGAAAGCAATGATGATGATGATAATGATAATAATAATGATAATAATAATAATCATCATCATCATCATCATCATCACCATCATCATAATACTAATAATGATAATGATAATAACAATAATGATAATAATGATAACAATCATAATCATAATAATAATCATAGTAATGATAAAGAGGAAGAAAATATAAAGAACAACAATATAGTATAGTGTCACTTCATTGTTTTCATCATTAAGAGACAAGACTTACCTCCCCGACATGTGGGTCCCATTTCCGTCGGACAGTTACAGCGATATGAGTCCACCAGGTCTTCGCACTGGTAGCCGTTCAGACACGGATTGCTGGCACACTCGTTTACATCTGCAGCATAGAGCATCGCATGATACACAGCAGTGATATACATAGCAGGAACATTGGCCGTATTATATATTTATATCATTACTCTGAAGTAGAAGTACATGGACCTATCTTGCGCATGCTCTTCTATCAAGCGAGGTTTTTCCTTTTGATGTACAGGTTAACATGTTTTAAGTTGAGGAGACATCAAACCAATAGAAATTGAACACGAAGTATACAGTACAAAACTTTTGTATTATGTACTTCTTTTACCTATACTTCTTCAAGACTACAGGATTGTTAAACAAGGCAGACGCTTACGAATCATATGACGTCACAATCTCGTCTGTGTATATAGTAGACATTACTACAGGGATGCCGCACTGGGTGATGCTTTAACATCCAAAACATTTGTAACTTTCTCAGAATTTCTCGAATTCGTTGCGTCTTAGTAGCAGACATATTACTACACAGTCACACCAGGCAGGAGTAATTCTATGGGAGGGAAGAGTCTCCCGTGGGACTTCTATAACTCACCTATCTCACAATCGGCCCCTGTGTATCCTCGCGGGCATTGACAAATGTACTGGAGATTACTCTCACTCTGAGGGGGCAGGCAACGGCCGCCATTTTGACATGGCTGGGTGTCACAGATAGAAGCGGCAAGACCTGAAGAAAGAAGGAGTAGCGATGCAAATACGTACATGTAATACAACTTTCAATGTTTATGAGTGCGATGGTTCCGAATGTTACATGAGCGCACAAGTTTTCAACGACGCGAAGCGAGTTGAATAGAACGGTTAAACTTGCACGGAATGTAATATTCGAACCTTGGCACGAATGATAAAATATTGGATATTTGTTTTATACAACACACAGTATAGGCCTGGTCAATACCAAAATAAATGTAACCTTAGCCTATCTGAGAGGAGGACAAACAGTTAGGCTTAGATCTAGATCTGGTTCTAGGTCTTGAAACGAGTGATAAAAAAAAACACACTTTGAAATATGCGTGGACATCTAATACATTTGGGCACGTCTACTAATTAGAAAGAAGACACATCTTAGTGTGGATATGATAATTGAACGTAAACGGGAAGAGAGGTGGTTTTCTGTTCCTAATAAACTTCTATTGTGGCAACACTATGAGGCTGGGCATACTCACTAATCTCGCACTGGGGTCCCGTGAAGAGGGTCTCGCAGCAGCGGCATTCATAGGTGCCGACCAGGTTGAGGCAGGTGCCACCGTTACGGCAGGGAGAATCAGCGCATTCGTCCACGTCTGAGGGAGGTGTTCAGTGACAAGTGAAAAAAAAAATGTCATATGAAGTGGTTGGAGCTTTGATAGACAAACGGGCATAATCAAGTCATCGTATTGTTCAAATACTTGGGAATGCACTGACTCGAGAGCAATGTCTTCCAAATGATAGGAAATGCAGACCACGGGAAGGCGAGCGGACAGGCAAGTGACGATCATCCTCACCTGCGGTACACTAACACAAGCTCTGCTGTGATAGGTGACAAAGCAGCTTTCATGCAATGCAACGTCATATGACCCGGTGGCATGTGTCACGCCTCGCTTATTGATTATGATATACATTTGTATCACTATTCTTAATTTCACCTATCGAATTGGTCATTCTAACTTTTCAGTCAGCAAATAGAATCATCATTGTAATCGTCGTTATTAGAACAGGAATATCGTCGTTAGATGTTCTCCCGCCAGAGGCAGTTGTTGTAATAGTAGTAGTAGTAGTAGTAGTAGTAGTAGTAGTAGTAGAGTAGTAGCAGTAGTAGTAGTAGTAGTAGTAGTAGTTGTTGTTGTTATTGTTCATGCGATATCCGCATTGGTCACCTACCAATATTACAGTTTGTGTCTGTCCATTCAGGTGTGCAGGTGCAATCGTAGCTACCATCTGAGATGTCCGCACAGGTCCCACCATTAGCACACGGGTTCGATTCGCACGGAGTTCGCTCAGCAACAACTGTTGTAATAGAATGAATCGATTCATAGTTACCTAATTATGAATTCTTCTTCATCGCTTAAGCATGCAGATATAAATCAAATGTGTGACACCATAACCCTCACCTCTAACTGTAACAATCCCGAAAGATATAGGATTGAAGAGATGTTAAGATATAAATTCAAGTTCGTATTCAAGTTCGTGCTCAATCTTCCCCCAAAATACCCCACAAGGTTTACAAGTAGACTTGCAGTACCTTGTAAGACAAGTGGGACACAGTGCAAGTGCACTACGATATTATGACTGAAAGTAAAGCACAAAGAAAAAATGGCAAAATATAATATACAAATGATGCACAAATAATACCTTCTATAACGCAATTGTCATCAATGACTCCGGCAGGGCACAGACATATGAAAGAACCATCGCCACTCTCACAATGGGTGCCTTCTGGACACGGGTTGTCAAAGCAGAAGTTCCTCTCTGAAGTGTGGGGAAAAGAGGTAAGAGGTAAGAAGTAGACAAATTATTAACCACAGCAAACACAGAGAAATGACTGTCAAGTACATTGGGGGTGAACCCATGAGAGAACAATACTGAGAGGCTGTTGATGGTTAAAATGAATCTTAAAAAAGAGGAATCAATGAGTACTTGCTAGTACGCAAAGTGCCTTGCCTATTTGGACAGCTGCTACTTAAAGGGAATTCGAACCGGGGACTTCAATTTTGATAGTCCATGGTTTTATTTTAATAACAAGCCACAACATCTCATATATTCTAGACAAAACGATGACTTGCGAACGAGAGATTGGAGATGAAGTAAAGGGGAGGGGGTAGGGGGATATGGTGATGTGTCCCTCTACATATTTTTATTTGTTGTTGTTGTTGTTGTGTTGTTGCTGTTGTTGTTATGGGGGTCATCCCTCCCCCATGTATTTTCAGGCACTGTTGTTCCCGAACGAGTGTATTCATTTTGTTGTTGTTGTTGTTTGTTTCCTGTGCCCCCTCCCTGTTGTATGAAATAGTCACCACTATTGGTGTTTTGTTTGAGACCTTGTTTAGGACCTTGCTGCATGCACAGACTGGTCTTCAGCTGGACGTTTAGAAGCAGACAGTATGACTGTGATATGATCCGAAGGTAGGACTTTCATCCACACTGACATCCAAATCCATCAGTAAGTATTACAAGCGAGGCTTGGACGTTATGATGACCTTTAATTATTATAAAAACTCGTCTGACCACTCACCAACAGAAATTTCACAGTTTGTGCCAGTAAAAAATCGATCACACTGGCAAACATATCGCCCGATAGAGTTGATGCATGTTCCGCCGTTCAGGCAGGGGCTGTCTAGTCCCGCCTGACATTCGTCCACCAGGTCTGGTGCGGAACAAAAACAAGGCGAGAAAGAAAAATTACTACATGACGTGCACACAAGTAATATATTAAATACAGGTCAGCGATTAAACAGATACGTGATGATGATACAATATATGGCAAACAGCAGGAACTGGAGATTTGACAGATCAGTTTCTTAATATCACATTTTAAGTGTATGGTATTACAGATGGTGATCTAAGTGTTTATTTTCATTATTTTCAAACAATGATTTAGGGTGTCTTCTCTTCCTGAAACAATATAGAAACTCGACATTTCTCAGCCATGAACAGAAATTGACGTTTTTCCAAATCTGGAACGCAATTTTCTTTCTCTCCCTCCCCCCCCCCCCCCCTCTCTCTCTCTCTCTCATACACACACACAGACACACAGACACACAAACACCCACACGCATACTGACGCTCATATACAAGTTAACATATTTTTCATGCACATATATCGGTAAACTATCGATTTGTAAGTTCGAAATGGGTGAAATGGGTGTATTTCAATAGGTTGTAATGTTATGCAAGCCTAGAGATAATGATAGTATATATTATATGAACAATTCTATTGCAAATTTGAACATGTTTGCCAAAGATAGTGCTTCAAAGGGTGCATGCTATAATATAGATACCAGCATTGGCTTGTATGGTGAAGTTGACGGCGAAGCCGGACTCAGTCTTGGAGCCATCCGAGCGGAAGAAGGCCCAGACCACTTCACCAGTGGAGAGGAACGGTGGGGGCCTCTCCGTTCCCGTCTGTTCCAAGTTGCCCGAGGTTTGAATGATTGCCGAGCCGAGGTCGTTGACGTTGAGTAGGTTCCCGATAGCAAGGTAGTCGTACAGGAGCTCGGTGTTGTAAGTGATGACCTGGACGTAGATGTGGTGGCCGGCCTCGGCGCTGACAAACCAAATGCAGTCTTCGTTGTTGAGGTAATTGGCAGGGTAGTTGGTTGAACTCACGACTACGGTCGGGTTGGCGTTGGTGAGCGTATAGTTACGACTACACTCCCCACCTATTCATCAGTAATCACAAATGTACAACAACAAGTAACTACCCGAGTATCCCCATACCCATAACGGGTGCACTCATTAAGGTGTGTTACGACGACGCGCATTCCATACCTTTCACAAGTAACTCGTTACGTACTATTCTGTCTGACGATATTACAGACTTTGTGTTTTGCATGAAACAACGTATAATAATAGCATATAAACATTCTATTTCTACACTGCGATTTTTGTCACACATTTCCAGAGTAAAAGGTCACAATGCAGTTGCAAATTAAGTCGATATATTGCACAAAGGCCCATTCGAAAAGTGGCTTCTATCTGTTTAAGGGGATGGATTTCGAATCAGCGCTAAGAAATCACTAATCAGTCTTGTCACAAATATCACTTACGGATTTCACACTGGAGTCCAGTCCAACCCGTGGCACACCGGCAGACATAGCTGTTTACACCATCGATACACGAGCCTCCGTTCTGACATGGATTACTGGCACAGTCATCGATATCTGCAGGAGTAAAAGTGAATAGGTTGGACCAATTTCAAATTTTCCCTCTTCCTTGTTACCCAAGATATCCGAAGCATCACGTAGGTAGGGCCTATACTGTAGTTGTCCGAACAGACTTTTCTTCATTGTAAATAAAAGTGTTACCATTCTTCTTATTCTCTATCTGCATATTACAGAATCTAACGGGTCGATTATCATTTCCCCATTTCTTCTCTGGACACTTTATTCTACTGAAATATGATTTTTTACATAGCATGCAACACTTTTCTTCATTGCTTACGCAGAGTTATGTAAGCAGATTTGAATCCATTTACATGTTAAGCGAAAGAAGAAGAAGAAGAAGAAGGAAATGGGAAGGTAAGATATTGTCATACTCTCTTCGCAGTAAGTCCCTCTGAAGCCCAAGACGCACGTGCAGGAATAGCCGTTAATATCGTCTGCACACGTTCCACCGTTGTCGCATGGATTCGATTCACATTCGTTGATGTCTGCGGAGATGATATTCACTTGATATAAACGTGCTGGTACAAAATCGAGGTTTAAACTCTGCACATGGACGCACATTAAAGGCATAACTTTCTTGAAAAAATATGTATCATGTATTACATTCAATCACATGAACTCCTGACAAACAAAAAAACGCGCACACACACAACAACAACAACAACAACAACAGCAACAACAACAACAAAGGATACATATTCCTGATTGATTGTTCCTAACTATCGGTGGAAGGTTTTCTTTTCTTTTTAATTCTGAACTTCATAATGAAATTAACTAGGACATAGTTACAGAACTGTGTTTACTACCTGCCGCCAAGGTTGTGTCAAGGCTGGCGACTTTGAGAGGGATAGTTTGTAGATAGTACAAAGTAAAATAAAAAAAAATAAGGAAAGAAAGGGATTGTTGTGTTAAATGTAATCAGCAATGGAACAATCCACTATGTAGGGGCAAAGATGCAAAGGACATGACTGTAAAGAAAAATGTACGATGCGTGTCTTGCCAATATATATTTTGGCCAACCCAACGGAATACGCTTGGAGCCAGAGCCAGCATATCATCGCACTAGTGATGTAGTAAGATCACTGCAGCAACGGCGGGAAGTACTGTTTTAGATTAGAACTCATATTTGTGCATGTGTTATATACATTTTATTTGATGCTTGACAGCTCCAGTGTGGACCACAGTAAGGACGGTATTCTCTCCCCTTTTCACTCCCACCCCCATTGAATAATGGATTAGCCCATAAGTGAGGTACACACGGACACTACACAGAAATACACATACTCACTTATATCACACTGGTTGCCGGTGTATCCAGACAAACAGATACAGGAGAAGTCGTTGATTTCATCTCGACAGATGCCACCATTACGGCAGGGGTTGGGGCTACAGTCATCATCGTCTGGTGAAAAGCACGCATAGATAAATCTTTGTGGTGCAGTGTTTCATGATAATCTTGCTGCATAAGTGGGTTTCTTGATTGCACATGGTATTCAAAGTTGTATATATATATATATATATATATATATATATGTTTAGATACACTATGTATGAGTGTATATACGTATGAATGTCCGACAGAGAGAGATTTTCTAGACATACAGTGTATATGTATATATATATATATATATACATATACATATACATTTAGAAGTTTAACTTTCAGTGTAACGCATTGTATATACTAACTTTTGAACGCTCTCTAAGTACTCTGTCGTAGCAAAGTATTTCAGTATTGGTAATAATTGCATTGTGACAATAAAGATATTCAAAGTGTTGACATAACAATAATTATTACGTTTTGCTGCATGTTTAAATTTCCAGTAGAAGAACACAGTGTCCCATAGTGTGTTAACAGTTTACTCATATAGTAATTAGTCGATCAAGTGAAAAGCTAGAATTTAACAGTGTGAAGATGATTTCACACTGTGCTCATACTGTGTTCACACTGTCACACTGTGTCTCACACAGTGGGACACTGTGTTCATTCCAGCAGGGATATCCTCCACAACATTAACATGATATGAACATCATCGTCAAGGTGAACTTACTTATTTGACATCTGTCTCCCGAGAATCCTAGCAAGCAACTACAAGTGAAAGAGTTGATGCCATCATTGCACGTTCCTCCATTAAGGCAGGGGTTCACAGCGCAGTCATCGACGTCTGTGTCAAAACATACAAGAAATTCAGTATTGTAATGGTGTGATGATTTTTTACTAATCCT
The DNA here is from genome assembly GCF_040938485.1 of Diadema antillarum. Classification (NCBI taxonomy): domain Eukaryota; kingdom Metazoa; phylum Echinodermata; class Echinoidea; order Diadematoida; family Diadematidae; genus Diadema; species Diadema antillarum. The sequence goes on along the minus strand of NW_027271862.1, from coordinate 939,009 downwards.
GCCACAAGAAACGACATTCGATTTGCACTGCAGTTCAGACAATATTGAATCAACGAGCATAATAATCATGTTTGCTCACGTCAAAATGGTAATTACAGTGTATAGAGATCATTTTCATGCGAGCTAAACTTTTGCTTCCATTGTTTGAAGAACTAGCTCATCCAATCTTCTTATCACAAATCAGGATGAAATATATTTACTATTTTTTCAATTTACTTGTAGGTTAGTATTTTTCAACCTTTGATTCAGTTTTTATTTTCAAATATTAAAAAAAAACACAGATACACATGAAAGTCATATTGAAAACTAGAAATGTCGCTGTGGCGACTGGTATGTTCCACCATAATGCATGGTTCTCGTAATAGGTCTATAGTCCTCAGGACGGACAGTCAACTGTCCAAAACGTTGAGTCCTTTCTAAACTCTTCTATTTTCCTTGGTTCATAGTCCTTTTCAGGACTACACTCACTCCAGAAAGAATGCTCTTACTCTTACTCAATCTTCTCACCTCTCATCCGACCTTTCTTCCTATCTTTCTCCTGTCATTCCAACAGTCCTTCTAAGGACTATACATGGTGAACCGCAAACCTAGTGTATCTTATGTACTAAACCATGCAAACACCTTCCTTCAAAAAACAGTTGTTGTTGTTTTTGTTTTTAATCCTGTTTGTAGTACATAACTATTAGTTAAGAGATTACCGCTGCAGAAACATAGGGGCTACGACGTGGAACATCTTTTGAAAAAAAAAAAAGCCTTCAACTAAATCACATGGCATACATGAAGAGACTCACTCTCATCACAGTGGACTCCAGCAAAGCCAACAGAGCAGATACATTCGTAGGAATTTACGAGATCCCTGCAGATACCATTCACGCAAGGGGAACTGTCGCATTCGTCGATGTCTGACGAAAAAGACAGAGACATATGATGCAGATAATGTTACAAACCACGTGATCAATGGGTCATCCAATCGCGCAGAGTCCTGCGATATAAAGTCTCTGAAACGGGAACAAACAGTAATCAAATTGCTTTCACTGTTGTAGTCTTCTGTTACAGTTATACGTACTTCCACTCACTGTCATTAAGATATTTCATGTCATATTGTCATATTTGCACTTCGATGAGGAGGTTCTAAAGCCCTTATCCCTTCTCTTCAATATGATTACTCGGATACTCAGAACGCGTGGTTACATTTTTTAACACGTTTCTTTTTCATATACAGAAAAAAATTAAATGATCACAAGAATTAAAGATGAAGACATGTTCTGTGATAATCAACCCTTTACAACACATGATAGAATAAACTTCAACAGCAAGTACATTATGAATCTAGCTGGTATTCGTACACTATACTCTATATGCTTTACCGTCAAAGAAATGCAAGTAGAGAAGATTCGATAAGACATGAAAGAGTTATTTTATGTGTAGCTAAATAACATCAAAACACTTACTACCATTGTATTTTTCTCGCATTTTCATGATTACTAATATTCGTTCTAAAACCATAAACAGCTAATCTCGTGGCTTACTGAAATTGCAGGCTGCACCGGTCCATCCTGCGTAACACTGACAAGAAAAGCCGTTCAATTCGTCGATGCAGTCACCGTTGCTGTTACAGCTTGAGGGGGTGCATTCGTTCGTTTCTAAAATCAAAATAAAGTAAGGGCAAAGGCATTAAAGAAGTAACCAACGCTAAGTATGATAATTCTACTAACTTCACTGTGTTGCCATGCTCCCATGTATAATACAAGTCTTATGTTGCCAATTACCCTCTCTGTTAATATCAGGCAGGAACCAACGGAAATTAACTTTCCCATTCAAAGTATCATCACAGCTGCCTGAAAGCAGACGTAGAGTATGTGAGGTACAGCATATTATGCATATTCCAAGTCCACAACATTATGTCCTGCCTTGAGCATCATTCCCTATATAGTTTTCTCCTCGATACGTAGAAAAAAGTCACAAATCAGTAATACATAATACCATATGAACATATCACTGCAAGAATAAATTAATAATATTTCCTTGAGTCATCAATAAAGACCAATACAGCAGGTATATCTTCTCCTTTACGGACGTACCTATTTGACACTCGGTGCCAGTGTAACCAGGTACACAGAAACAGGAGTAGCCGTTTATTTCTTCTCGGCAAGTTCCGCCGTTGTCACAAGGGTTGCTGATGCAAAATTCCACAGCTGCAGGTGGAGAATTTTCAAGACATCTTGACAACGGTTAATCATTCTGAATACGTATAGTTGGACGGGTATATGTTATTTTGATTATTTTTAGCTCAGAATAGTCTTTTTTCGTGCATTACCAGCTGATCATTCTTCTAGAGAATTACTATTTAAAATTGAGATTAAAATTCAGCACAGGAAGACGTAAAGAACATTTCATTTTATTCCATTTCGTTTCTTTCATTTCCAACAAATATAATCATAACAAATGAATACACACAATAACACAGCATAAAATTCCATCGATCTTGGTTGTTGAAATATTTCTCTATTATCATTATTATTATCATCCAGATGAGATCAGCCATCAGTTTTAAAGAGATTCTTGTGACTGGCGTCGCTACTTTCGTTGTTTTTGTAAAATTGCCAACTCTGTTTTCGAGTAAGGAAAAAGATCTGCTGAAGCCTCAAATGAAATCCACAAGTATGTAACTGCAAAGTAAAAGATATGCAAACCCTTGATAGGTATGAATGACGTGATTTTGCAATTTTACACTAGATGTTGATGTCCGTTTGTTTGGCGCATATCATGTCTGGAATATGACTCCACATCTAAACTTGCAACAATTTCCAACACTGAAAGAGACAAAAATACAAGTTTGTTTTTTTCTCTCACCGACGTCACAGTGGGATCCAGTCCAGGTGGCAGTGCAGGCACAAGTGTAGCCACCAATCTCATCAGAGCACGTTCCCCCATTTCTGCAAGGTGAGCTCGAACACTCATCCACCTCTGAAACACAAGGCGAGGTGAAGACAAAAACAGCAATCATAACTAATACTGTCATCTTATGACCGGTCAATGCATTAGAGTGCTGGTTGACGTGAGTTATGGACAGACACTTAATACTACTCAAAAATCATCCTCCCTCTCCGTGCTGTTGATACCTAAGAAAACGATATTAGAAGAATTGTGAAGGAATCACTTCCAACATCGCATATTCCTCAAGAGCACGCCTCCAAAGATACTGTCTTTCTGCTTTGAAGACAGTTGCCAAAACATATATTATTATACAATATCGCAGCAATCACAAATGTTTATACACCATATAGTACTAGTATCGTTTATTGAGGCACAGGAGGAACACAAGGGCTTCACTTTCTTTTAGACAGTTATAGGGTCTTCACAGTGTCCATAATGTTGTGTGGAGACCAGACACAAGAAATCAGAGAGATGAACATCAAACATGCAGGACAACATAAAATGGGGATTGAAATGTCGAAAGGAACCGTGGATAGAAACATGGGCCCCACTGCGCATGGATATTGAGATACAATTCACACAATGACTCGTTCATGAGCAGGAGATATACAAAACGCAAGTACGTGTGTGACTGCGTAGTCATATAGAAACTTGCGTGGTAAGTTGGAGAAAATATACACATTCAGGTTTGGTTGGTGATATAGGCATATGTACGACCTCTCCCAGGAAAGGAATTCGCATATCGCTGATGAATGATGACGTCTTTTGAAGTAAGATAAATTGGAAAGGGACATTATGCATGAATGCTGAATGAACCTGCACTCACCTTCCGTGCACCTCAGTCCAGTCCAAGCATCAGTACATTGACAGGTGAACTGGTTTGTATTAGGTCCGTTCAGGCAGGTTCCCCCGTTTTGACAAGGAAAGCTCAGACACTCATTGTAATCTAATAGATATAAGAGAATGACGTAAAATTATTTTCAAGTTAGCTCAAAGAAAAGAAACCGCTGTTTTTCTTGGCATCCAGTACCCAGTCATCAGGCAACTTATAAAGATTCTAAGAATATCAAGAACAATGCCGCTAGAAATCGGTGACTGGCAATCTCTCCTATATGCGAGGTCTACTTGCGATCTTCGTATTCACGCAAAGGCATAAATTGTTTTTTCTCCTTCGTAGAAAAAAAAAGAAACTATAATTTATATGCAAGCGTCCTTTGCCCTGCCCTGTAAAGCTTACAGAACAGCTTCAAACGAGCACTGAACCGCTTTTATATCCTTTAAAGAATAGAGTTTCTCTTGTCATAAGTAGCAAAGACACTAAGGTGACAAACAGAGTAAAAATCAGAAGACTACAGTGTTTTTACACCGAATTATAACAGTTACATTAGATTATGGAAGATATTTTGTCAATTTAATGGTTCTATATCATTGTGATTACAGGCTATAAGATCATTATTGTTCATATGGGCACATATTTTTCTTATACATCGTTAAACAATATCATCATATCATACCATATCATATCATCATATCATATCATATCATATATCATATCATTTCATATCATCATATATCATATCATATCATTATCATATCATATCATATCATATCATATCATATCATATCAAATCATGTTATATGAAATTATGCTATACCATACTATATTGTGTTAAGATGATTAGTTGATCTTGATCTTTATCATACTGCGTTACATCATATTTCATTTTATCATATGCTAGAATCTTAAGCCTTCATAAGACAAGTCTTTGAGTACACCTGCCAATAAGGCTCTTACCTATGTCGCACGTGAACCCGATCCAGCCGGGGGGACAGGAACATGTGAAACCGTCTTCGGCTTCATTGCAGGTTCCTCCATTGCGACAGGGGTCACTGCCGCAGACACGCAGGCCTGAAAGGTGACATTCAGATATGCAATCTCCGTCAGGCCCTTCTTTGTCACATGGACATTGCACTTTGTTTTCACTTTTGGTCATTAGTCCCTCTTAGGCCTTCCCAACATTACAATAAACTATAATACTTATTATTACAATGGCTACATTTCAGCTGACAATGATACACATTGAAAATCAAGCTGTTCAAAAAATTGTTAATTTCGCCAAAGTCTTAAGTCTTAAGTCTTAGCGACAACTTGATGAACGTAGCAATATTAGGTAGTTTTGCATGAACATTTGAGTTAAACAACTGCAGACTAACTTACAAACAGAATCGAAATGTTTAAATCAGAAGCTCATGACACATAAAAATGACACTTTGTCTCAAAGACGTTGGAGCTAGAGTAGAGGTGATATAGAAGTACAGCGTCAGCCTGTTTTTCACCCTATATATATCTACCTCTGTCTCTCGGACCTTGTCGGCTGAGAATTCTTCAAGACCACTTACTTGTTTGACAGAGTGTGCCTGTCCAGTCGACGGTGCATGCACACACGAATCCGTTGACTCTATCCGTACACGTGCCACCGTTGAAGCATGGAGAGCTGGCGCATTCATCAATATCTGATTGGCCACGCCAGAAGTGAGGTCAAAAGCATGATATCGAAAAGGTACGTGATTGCATTCAACGGCCGATTTCTCGACAAGTCTAACGCCGTCAATACATCTATAAACTTTATTGCATGGATGTCAGTGGCATTACAAGATTGCAGTCTTCCTAGGATCAAAATGGAAGTATTTTGCCCTTTATGTTCACACTATTTTTATGACATCACTTCATAAATCCGAAAAAACTTTTGCCTCATGACGCATTTTAAAGGGATGGTATAGTATTGGTTGAGACAAGGATTGGGCTTTTAACTTTTTGCGAGATACAAAGAAACCACTAATTCAAATTTTGGAATCGCTGAGATATCCAAAAACAAAGTAAAACAAACCAATTGTAGTAAAAGGTGGGTCCCAGCGTTTATTAGGATTACTCTTTTTTGGATATCTCAGCCATTTCAAAACATATTTTCATCAAATAAACGTTGAATTACTCTTGGAATTACATGCGTTTTCACATTCCATAACAGGTTTCTCATTATCTCACCAGAATGTCAGAAACCTTAAATTTGGTCTCAACCAAAATTATACGATCCCTTTAATTGCCGGAGCGAAAAGGAGTGGTCTCCTGTATAAAATGTACACTGGATTTCACAAGAGTTTCATTCGCTTTGATCAATATCAATCCACTAAAAAGAGGAGATAATCTGCAGCAATCTCTGACACAAAGACAAAAAAGAAAATAATTATTTCGATCAAGGTCAAACAATTTTTCGTGTGACGAAATTAACGTTTCTCTTACCGATACCGCAGTTTGTCCCCGTATATCCTGGCAGGCACGTGCATTCAAATCTATTGATGAGATTAGTACACTGACCACCAATTCCACATGGACTGCTCAAGCACTCATTTATGTCTGGAAAAAAAGAAGAAGAAAGAAATTACTTCATTTAAAAAATCTGCGGATTACCTTTACGCGCTATCGTAAATTGACTCAATAAAGGAAACCAAAGGCCAAATACAAATGTAAGGGTGTAGATTGAGCGAAAGTAGCAATATTCATGTAGAACATCATAAATCAGTGAAAGTTTGAGGAAAGTCGGGCAATAGGTTTAAAAGTTATAATTTTTTGTTAACTTTCGGTGCCGTCATCGTTGGATAAAAAGACTTCCACACTTCATGACGTCATGATGAGAATATAGAGAAATATGAAGAAAATTCAACATACTTTCATTTTTGTAGCATAATGAAAAAAAACATTGCCGTCCTCCAGACAGGCTAAAAACAAAGAACAATAAGATAGAGCGTTCTAGATATGGGGAGTTGTTGATTGTGTAAGATTTCTACAAATGTCGTGGCATTATGAGGAATTCTCATAGACATATTTCACATGTTTGAATAAAGCAGTAGACTGCTAATAATTTCAGAGTAACAGATGACAACTACAGAAAACAAACTGACCTTCCCCACAATCTTTGCCCGCGTAGCCTGGGAGACAGTCGCAGCGATAGTCCGCTATCAGGTCGATGCAAGGGGCGTTGTTTCGGCACGGAGAACTCAGACACTCGTCGATATCTGCAGGAATGGAATATTTGAAAAGAAAAGTCGTTATCAGAAAGTAACAAGAAATTAAGGCTGAATGACCTGATTCAGAGCGAACAGTGTAGTGGTCATATCCTAAAGTTCTTTTACACCCCCATTCCATGCGGAGATCTGACATGTCAGACGTGTCAGGCGTAATCCGGTGAAGCAAGATCGTCCGACGGAAATTACGCGCAACACGTCTGACCTTGACCTGATAGTTGACCAACCCAAGTCGGATTCATCAGACTGCATGCGATCCGATGCACTTCGGTGGGTGGCCGAAGGCAACAAACTTTACTTCGGACGAGTGACCGATGAGAAAAAAAAAATCTCTGTGGAATGGGAGTATTAGGTCTCCTGAGTGTGTTCTATGATTACAGAAAAAGTGGTTGTATAACATACATGTATAACGTTGGCAATTTCCAAATGCTCAAAAACGATATAATCAAAAATGTGAGACCAGTCCATCACTTTTAGCCTATACAACAAAGTGCTAGATGATACATGCATTTCCTTAACATAGCTTCGAATGGTGCTTAGTGACAGTTTTAATTTGATTACTCTATTACTTGTTGATGGCGGCCCAAAACAGATCAGTATCTGTTCAGAAGTTAGCAAATAGGCAAAAGGATTTAAAAATAACCGCTACAGGCACTCATATCCAGAAGCTACATGAAACAGGCCATGTTATTGCCATGAAAATGCCGTGGTTCCATGGGGTTCATACTCACTTCTGCCGCAGTCGAAGTTTCCGAATCCGGGAAGACAGTCACACGTAAAGTAGGTATCGAAGTCGTTGCATGTCCCGTTGTTTTGGCATGGCAGTGAGAGGCAGGCGTCCCTTTCTGATTGACGTTAAAAAAAAATCATGTCAGCGAATACTGAAGAAATTATCATTCCACATCTTTTATTTGGTACGATGAATATCCGGTTATTGCATTACAACGTGCGCTATCTATTACTTTCCAATAATACAATACTGTAACTATACACTGTAATCTGCACACACAAGCATTTGCACACACAAGCATTTGTATAGTCTACAGTCTCTAAATATTTCTCCTGCAATAACCTGACTTAGTACAATTTGAATTGCCACAGTTTGTGTAATCTTATATATCTTTAACGAACTGTTCACAAAATAATGTTTTCTATTATTGATCAACGTGACGAGCTAAAGCGTGTTTTCTTGATCATTATGAACTCACCATTTTCACATAAGACTCCCATGTACGCTGTTTGGCAGACGCACTCAAAGCTATTGACTCCATCCACACATATACCACCGTTCAGACATGGGTCCAAATCGCACTCATCGATATCTGAGAAAGAGAAATATGAATACTTAATATACCACAAACTTGAAAATCTGATGGACAAACAGTTAAGGCAATCAACAAAGTGTGAGGGTTATAATTTGTAAATTCTGGCATCTATAAGTTTTTTTTTTTCTTTTGTAATATTTCAAATGATAAAATTAATTAGATATTAAAAAAAATGAAAAGTACATGCAAATGGATTTTTTTAGAGGGTTGCTACACTTGATAGACTTACATTTGATAGATCTGAAAATTGGTCGAACATGCCTAATGATAATAATATTGTCACAAATGTACACACTAGTAGTTATGTACATGTATGATGTACTGTATGCATGGTTGTTTTAATGTGTATGTACACAGGTTGACCAGATTAATGGAGAACATTCTATGTGGTATAGATATAGTACATACAGGCTGACCAGATCAGTGGAGAATTTTCTAGGTGGTATACAATGTGGCCATGCAGTACATGCATGTAGCAGGAAATACATTATAGCTCACTCAATCTAGAATGATTTCACCCATTCCAGAATGTTCTGGGAAGTGCTAACATATTTGGCTGAGTGAGGCACTGTCCCTGTAGCCCAATGTGATTGGTAGTTAATTTTGGCAATGATGTTATGCAGTGAGTCATCCAGGATTCCTGGAACTTGGACTTGCCAGTATGTTCAGGTGTGTGGCCCCAGGTTGGAGAGAGTTACAGAATGTGCTAGAAGGGGGTGAATGGATAGTATATAAGCCAGAGAAATTCTGCAGTAGGCAGAGTACCCAACACCTCTGCTCTGAGAGTTACGTCACTTCTGGCTCTTAAGCGACTTGTTATAGTCAGTCCTGTGTTACCTGCTGACCTGTTATGTTTGTGGAGATAAGGCCTGGGAGACATTTTGCCTGCAAATAATTAATTTGCCTACATTGGAGATAGACTCCATTTTTGTGTCAATGGACATTGCTACGGAAAAGCTGTGACGGGCTGGATTCCTAGCTGAACATTATTGAGCAAATCATCATTCACCGCATCGACTGGACGTGGTCGTCATAACGTTGGATTCCGCACATTTCACTGTGGACATTATACCGTGGACCTATAACGTGGACATATACCTGGATTAATACCGAGGATTATCGCAACCTGCGCCTCTGGAGTTACGTTGGAGGAATTATTCATCGGTGCGTCAAGGATCGTTCATCTGTGCATCAAACATCGTACCTGGACACTACCAGGGAACTGAAGGGACTTTGTGATTTAAGATTTGGATGCATGTAAGTGATTCCATTACCGATTTGTAATTGTTTATATTGATCATTATTGTGCTGATGTGAAACCGATTACCAGTCTGTACCCACAATATCACTGTTAATAAACCGCCTGAACATCAGTTGATTGTTTCTTTTGTGCGATCATTCTCAGAGTGATTTTGGTCGTAACAAAATATAATAATAATAATAATAATAATAATGATAATGATAATGATAATAATAATAATGATAATAATAATGCCCAAATAATGCTGAATGATCACCATCCGTTCCCATGACGACGTACAACTTACTTGGGCATAAGACCAATGCTCTAAATATATTCATATTACAACGCATATTTTCTCATCGTGTGACACTACGTCAATTGTCACTATTCTTCGTAGGATCGCTTTATACAAGAAGTGTAGTTGAATATGGAAGCTCTAAAATCAGACGTATTTTAATCAGTAAAATTGACCTGTTTTTTTTTTTTCTTCAAGCATGTCTGTTTGACATCAGTCGAGAAGGCAATGATAATTGTCGTTGAAAATGAAGAAAAAACTAAAAGAAAAAAGAAGACATGTGGATTCGCGACGGTTAAAATGGATGAAGCAAGCATTACATCTTGGCAATCTTGTAGACAGAATTAATTGAGATAGTTCTCGATCTATCAGTGTTAGGAGTGGCATTGACGCTGACTATTTGAAGGTCGAACTAACACTGTATTTGAATAGAAGCTATATGGTACTGCAGTTGTAGCCAGATCTGGCAATATAGACCGGCGTCTGTTTCTTCGCATACGCAAATATCGCATAGTTCTCTCTCGGAAATAAAAAAGATAACGAACCTATACAACCTGTACCGATAGCTATGCTATACTCACTGATTTCACAGGTCGTCCCCGTCCATCCGTCGCGACATCTACATGTGAAGGAGGCGATGCCGTCTTCACACGTGCCACCATTGTTGCAGGGAAGACCAATACATTCGTCCGTGTCTACCAGGAAAGAAACCAGAGAAAGGTTCGTCATGTTTATTCTTACTAATGAATCGGGGGTTTTTGTTCGTTAAAAGACATTACAAAAATATATCCATGTGTCTTCTTGACGTTATCATGAATTTGTTATGGTTATGAAAGGATTTGAATTTATAGCAAGCGTTTTCTTTTACTTTCTACGCAAATATCACTTTCCAACACAAAACTTTGAAATTGAGCTCAACGCTCTATATATATCCCTTATTAGTTAATCTTTTTTTTATTATACCTTTTGTTCCTTCAATGTGCTCCTGTTTTTTAATCTTTACTTCTGTAATCGTTCATAAAGATATACGTGTATAGTTAAGTTATCACAAATTCGAATACAGATTTAACTGAATGATGGCAATTTTCCTTTTCTAAATTACTCAGATTTCTGTTCCTTTTCCTGTTTGGATGAAGAGAAGGACGGTGATTCTTAGTCTGTTAGGTTTTGCACTTTCCCCATTATATGAGCCTATAATCCATAACATTACTATTCTAAACATTCTCAACCTTAGATCATCTTTTTCTGAATTGTTCTGTATGTATTTTGAATATCACGGAACATCAAAAGTCTATAATGTTGCACGTCGCCTGTAAAATACGTCCTGGATTGTGACACTTACTGATATCACAGTTGTAGCCTTCAAAGCCTGGGGCGCAGATACACGTGTAGTACGTTCGTTCATTGTTACACGTAGCACCGTTAAGACACGGATCGGTCAAACACAGATCAATTTCTGCAGATTAAACAAACCGGACAAAAATAAGAAGAAAAAGAATGAAAACAAAATTGTGCAGGATTACTGATTACATGAAATTGATAGTCGATTGAATTCTTTTCTGCGAGTGGCCACAGATGGGCAGTGTCTGGTGTTCAGTTGAGCATTTTCAATTGAGTTTGTTTTTATCTTGCAAATGTCCAGTAATTCATTTGACAGGACATATCCTGAATTATGGACTTGGACACTCCAATAGCTGCATGAGCAACAACAACAACAACAAAAAAAACAACAACAACAACAGTGAAAAACAATAAATTCGAACCATAAAACAAGCATTGAACAGGGTAACACACACGTGCGCGGGCGCGCGAGCACGCGTACACACACACACCCACACAGGCACACAAGCACACGCACTAACACACACTGGACTTTGTTTATACCTTGATCGCAGTTAACACCGGTGTATCCTGGTGAGCATGTACACTCGTAAAAGTTCCTGTCGTTGCGGCAGTATCCGTTGGCTCCACATGGGTTGCTGGCGCATTCATTGATATCTTTAAAAAAAAAGGAAGGATGATTTTGATTTTCGGATTCGAAAACCTAGAATGAGATTCTTTAGATTATGTTTTTTTTTTTTTTGATTGACTTCAGTAGCGATCCAGTTCTATGAACAATGAAGTCTTAACCTATATCTCAGAAAAATTGAGAATCGTTATCTGTTTCAACAACAAGAAAATTATATCACTCTTTGCTAGTTTTCCTTTACTGACTGTATGGCAGAGACCCCGTCTGTGAACAATGAAGTCTCTGCGGCCCTCCGGTAGCATTGCAGTAAACTACTTTTATTGTGTTTGGAAGATAATCGGCAAAATAATAATTTCCATATTGAAGACTACCACTTTGAGGAGAACACTTTCTCTATCATCTTCATTAAATTGAAAATTTTCTCCATATTTACATTTTGAATATTGAAAACACACAAAAATAAAATACAGGTTTAAGAAGACACACTGAAGTTTGAGGAAAATTGGACAATCCGTTCAAAAGTTATGACAGTTGCAGTGCCGCCATAGCTAGACGAGAAGACTAAAACAGTTCCTGGCGACATGGCAAAACAACGAAATTATTAAAGAAAATATTATGAAAATTCTGCAAAATTTCATTCTTCTTACAGAATGAAAGAGCAGTAAGCTTACCTCTTTCAAAGGGGAATGATACTGCCTGTAGCATAATTATTTCAGTAACAAGTCAAAGGAGTGTGTCCCTTCATTTTTTTTTTTGTAATTCTCTCTATATTTTCTTTATGTTATTGCTCTACAGTAAATGAGTCGAACTGTAGTACTGTTCTATGGCGGCACAAAAGCTTGAAAAATCCATAACTTTTGAACGAATTTTCGGAATTTTCTCAAAAGACATTCATGTGCTCTACTAATTTTGCTGCATTCATTCAACGAGCTACTTCGTTTGTCGTCTTCATTGACAAACACTAAGCATGATAAACGTCATCCGTTCCTTACTATACTGTGAAACCTCCCATAACAGCCGGTAGGCGATGGTCAAATCGACTCTATCGTACCTCTTCCCCTCTCTTCCCATACCCCTGCCTAACGTGATCGTCAAGTTCAAGTCTTGCTTTACATTAGCTATCTTCACTTATATCCTCTATTGTCACATAAAATCAAGCACTCCATACTTTTACGGCTTACAATTTTTATCAGCATGTGATGTGGAACTGTAGTCTTAAAAGGATTCACATTTCATTTTATCAAACAAACCTCTTCCAACAGTGGGCAACTTTGTTATCAAACCATGTGAAGATTAAGGAATGTTATCTTGTGTTCGTGTAACCTGAACTTATAGCGGAACATCAAATTTTGGCTGGAATGACAGGCAACGTACTCTGAAGCATCACTTTCTCTGTAAGTCTAATTGAACATAATGTATGATATCATGTAATCAGTGATTATTAGGTCAAACGCTCATTTTTATTCCGTAAGTTGTAAGAACGTTATTACATCACACAATGGTTAAAGCTAGTAGGAGAGGGGTGTACTGAGGAGGGAATGGCAATTACCTTCGGCGCAGTTGGTTCCCGTGAATCCGGCTGCGCACACGCATTCATATTCGTTACGACCGTTGATACACGTACCATCGTTCAGACAAGGCGAGGAATCGCACTCGTCGATATCTGATATGGAGTACATAATTCCACAGAAATTGTGATGATTCATATGGATTTGCATGACATGAAATCTTTGGAAATAGTGAACCTGTTAAGCGAGATAAGAGTTTCTTTTGTTAGTCATATTGGTCGAATGGAAACATGCAAGTCATCATCAGCTATGGGAAAACGTGCATTACGACATTTTCGTTAATCAAATTGGTAATTAAACAATGCTTGGCAGATGATGAATTGTCATTGACATAAACTTGTTTTGAAAGTTGTTGTTTGCGGGATCTAAGTAATTTGAAGAAAAATAGCTGAAAAAATGAAATCTATGGCACCTACTCAGAATTTTTTCCATATAAGTGATGATGGGGTCATATATAATATTATAATAACACAGGTCAAAGAGCATTTGCACTGTATAGGTCTTTTAGAAGACGTTTTATAACTAATGTTGGTCATAATTATAAAATGTGTACTCCATTTTATATGCCCCAGTGCATCGTCACTATATATTTCATGCAATTACTGACGCCACATGCACTTTACTACAATTCAGTTCCTCACGCAGCTGCATTATGAATCATGCAGCCTCTTGTACTTCTTTGTATATCAAATATTAGGCCGGCCATTTATTCCTTGAAGCAATGATTGCGTTGGCAACCATCTGCATTTTCTATTACCGCTATCAATGTTCCTTCATAATGCAAGATAAACTTGAATCTATTTATTTGTCTTAGTTTTGAGTTATAGTTTGACATTAATGTTCTATACCTCAGTACATTTATCTGCAGCTATATCTATCTGCAGCCAATGAGCTTTATGTTGTAAAATGTTGTGAAATATCAGTTACTGTATCATTTACTGAAAGCGCTGAATTAAAGTCCTATCAGTGAAAGAAGGAAGCAAATAAGAGTGTTGAATGTCTCAAAAGCGGCTGACGAACACCTGACAAACACGCAAAACAAGGAAAATCACTATCGTAATAGGCCGGCTTCTTTTTGATTTGCTTTTCTTTTATTTAGGTTGGTGCCAGATATGATCCTTGTTAGAGACAGTGAGTAATATTTGAAGAGTTTGTTCGCAAAAACCGATAAGTCCATATTTGCCAAATGGAAATATTTGCGATTAAAGGTCAAGAAAAATAACGAGAATAATAAGAAAATGTTTGCTTCTTTTGACCATAACTTCAAAAATGTACCTCTATATGTAGTGACCAATATATCATTTAAAAGGTATTATTTTGTACTTTATGACAGAGACAGTACTTCAAAATCTTCAAAAATGGACTTATCGGTTTTTGCGAACAAACTCTCCATTTCCTTACCAATTTCACAGTTTGTCCCCGTCCAGCCATTTTGACACACACAAGAGTATCCGTTGACCGCGTCCACACAGAAACCTAGGTTGTCGCATGGAGTGCTTTCACATTCGTCAATATCTGTTTCAGTGTCATACCCAATAGAAGATAATTTTATTTGTTGTAAAGTTGACATAGTAATTCTGATGAAGTATCATCGGTAACATCATTATCATCTTTACCAGTTTTATTACCATGACCATCAGTAGCATTATTCCTTCCTGTTAAAGCCGATGTTCTCATCAACTTTACCACAGTGCTGAAATCACCCACACTGGGGTTAATCTGTGAGGATAAGAAGTAGTGCCGTAACCACAGTCGCCTCAGATACGCTCATAATTATATATATATATATATATATATATATATATATATATATACATATATATTCGTATTTCCTTTGTTGTCACATAACCTCGACTAATTTTTTATATTAAGGTGTTAACTGAGTACTAATTCAAGACATCTACTCACGCACTGGAGTCATGGATACTGTTGTACTGTTGTAATCTACTTACACTGAGAATCCTGGAATTGAAAATACTGAATAGGCTTGTATAGGTTGGTACTTAAACAGGTACTTACAGTATAATGATACCACGATTACTTTGTAGTAAATAACATATCCTGAAAGTGAAAATTTTGTCCTTGATAGAATAATGTGTTTAGCATGAGAACAACGATGTGGCGTCGAATTGCTGTTCTGAGATCGGGGCGACCCACACAGATTGTTTTCTGGCCCTATACGTACCGTCGTCACAAACAGTCCCAGTCCATCCCGGTTGGCAAGTACAGCGGTATGAGTTGACCAAATCTTCACACGATCCACTGTTGCGGCAAGGCCCACTGGCACACTCGTTGATATCTGTCGTTAGAGAAAAGGACGAGAAGTGGTGAGAATTGTTAACACTTCTACTATAACTTTCACTTCCGAATGGGTTTTATGGATTTGACAGGGCGATACTGTGTTGCCTCGCCCATCCATGGACCTTGGTCCATGCCTCGCCCAACTAATAATGTAATCCGATGTGAGGGGAAGAAGTATTTGACGTGAAAGCGACATTCAGTTTTAACGAGGTTACTTGAAAGAAGGCCCATCTAATGACGCGGCGATTCAACTACTAGAGTGTATTTCGTTAACAGTGGATCTGTCTTGGTCTACGAGTCAAACCACAATGTTATCGTCTTTAGTATTTCTCAAAAACAAAAAGCAAACAAGCAAACAGACAAGGCAGGAAAGAGTAAACACAGGGAAGCCCTACAACAGCGAATGGATCTAACGCAAAGTAATTGTGATCTCGTATCATAATATTGTCATACCTATTTCACAAAGTGTACCCGTGTAGCCGGGTGGGCAGTCACAACGGAAGTCATTGTGGAGGTCGACGCAGGTTGCATCGTTCATGCAAGGCTGTGGGCTGCAGTCATCCACGGCTAGAAGATAATCACAATGGAAGAAATTAGTATTACTCGGCCTAGACCACGAATCGTTCTACTGATTGTTTTCAGCATACAACTTTACAGTAATGCATCCATCGATTCGAAAATACCTTTAAAGTACCTACCCTCCTGGATTTTGTCAAGTTCTGTTACCATGGTTACTAACGTCTCAACAAGTTATTCACCTAATTGGTGTTCGCATTTTAGAGAAAGTCATTATCCAATTTCCTTTGTTCGTGGTGGTGACTAACACGAAACTTCATTATATTCAGTGAAAGTTGTGACACAAAAAACAGCATACTACTCTCGAGTACCAAGTGGAAACATATCGGTAAAAAGACTTTGCATGCGAATATGTTTCAGGAACTCTAATGTGTACTTCAAACGAGTAATCATATGAACAGTTTTTTTTTTTCTCCTTAACATCAAGAAAAGTGTTGTTCTCCCACCGGGTCCAGCAACACAAGATTTGATAACATTGAAAAATGTAATAGTCTATACAATTACTAATTCACACGAGATAAATGATGAAGCAAATAAATGAATATAATATGTGTAGGTGCCTGAATATGAATGTATATAATATACATACACCATTGAGTGGCATAATCATATATAATCATATCTGAATAAATAGCACTGTTGGACTGAAATGCATTACTACCCTACTTCGTCATCTTTTCTATATAGATATATGTAGATATATGTAGATATATTTCAGTGGTATTATTTCTTGAATGCGTCCCAAAACGTGCGGGATACAAGACATACGACATCATTACTATTCCGATGACAGTCCCAACACTTTCAAGGAGCTAACTTTCAGTTCAACGGGTTTTTTTTTTTTTAATTTTCAAATTTGTTGACATTGAGTTGTTTATTCATTTTTTTAAAGGAAACGTGACGCAAATGTTTGAACTTACATGTTTGACAGAACTGTCCGGTCCACCCTGGGAAGCACGTGCAAGTAAATGTGTTGTCGCCGTCCTGACACTGACCATTGCCGTTACAACTGTCCGTCAGACAGTCGTTTACATCTATGCACATAATTATGAAATATGAATATGACAGAACAATGAATATAACTGCACCATATAAGCAATTTCAAAACTGAATACGAGCCAATGTCTTAATGACTCATGATTATCAAAGGGGATGGCTAGTAACTGATCAGTGGGAATCAGTAGGAATGCTGGGGGATGATTGTTCCAGTCCTTGTGGGATTCATTACTTGAATATGAGACCATTCTGAAGCAAATAATTTTCACACAATAATAGATAAATAATGTACTCTCAAATGAATCCCACAAGGATTGGAACAATCATCCTCCAGCATTCCCACTGATTCCCACTGATCAGTTACCAGCCATCCCCTTTAACCTTCTGTGTGTCACAGCTAATTCTAGTCAGTATACGTGTGAAATCTGTGCACATTTGACTACCTGGCACAAAAAGGGTTAAACGCTAAATATTCTGGTTTGAGGATGTATTTTAGATGGAATTTGAATGGGTAAGATTTGTAGTTTTGGGATCTTTCATCTTAAGAAAATATTTCTGATCTCAATATTGTCTTGTAGATATGGAGGCTCTTTTATCATGGGTACACGTGCAATACTCTTTTGGAAAAATCGAGATAAATCTATCCATTGAGACTTTCAATATTCTTTACAGGTGTATTTTACCATCAATAAATAAAATTCAGCGCATTAATCCAAACCTACTCAAAATAACTGTTTTCTCATCGTTGTATTTCCAAACACTTTTTTGTCTTTTAGGTTGATTTTTTTTTATTTCAGTTAAATTCGGGTTTGATTATATCAGCATAGCACGCTGTACTTCGCAGCAGAGTGTTATCTTTCTCACTGTTGAGGGGGTTGGGGTTCTATAAAAATATCACTTAAACACAATAAAATAATTGTATAGTCTTCTTTGCTCAAATTTAACTTACTTTCGCCGCAGGTGGCGCCCTGGTAACCGACTGGACACTCGCAGAAGAAAGAGTTGATCCTGTCTTCGCAGGTACCTCCATTGAGGCAAGGGTCACTGTCACACTCGTTGATATCTATGTTTATCATTACAAGGCAAATGTTACAAAACACAAACGGGCATGACATAGATATTTCTCGCAGGAATTTTTTTTTTTCAAAGAGAATACGTCACCGTATTTTACATAATTCATTACACATTGCTACGGGCTATATGCAGCTCTAATGCAGGATATTATAAAAAGAGCGGTACATGACAAACAAATCATATTTACCCTATCTCATCATTTCGCGCTAAGTGTAATTTTACCAGTTCATCATGGGAGGTCAATTAATTGGTAATAAGTCAGGTATGAGCGTCTGAAAATGTACATTTTCTTAACGTCTTCTCTCTATTTTTTGTAAAGCATTCGTCGTACTGACTTCCATACAAGGACTAACAAAGCTGGTATCTTTTAATAGATCAAACAGTCAAAGCCCTGACAAAACTTCAAACACGGATGTCTTTTTTGACTCGACCATTGAGGGCTCATCTCCGAAACAGTAATGACTACTTGTGGTGTGGACTGAAGTTTTAAAGGTATTGAAAAAAATCATTTAGATATAATCGGCTTCTTTTTCATTCACTGGGAAATAACACAGAAATGCGTTTTCACGTCACACTACAAAATTCTTATAGATCTGACTTACCAATTTGGCAGTTAGTTCCGGCGTAGCCAGGCAAACAGGTACACGTGTAATCGTTGACCAAATCGTCGCAAGTGCCGCCGTTTTGGCACGGTACCGGCGCACAGTCATCGATATCTAGTAAAAATGAACACGAAAAATAAGAACAAAAACAAAAGCAAAAGCAAACATAGAAACTCCGTTGCACCATTCTTCTATTAATGCACCGTGAAAATAAAAATATGTCAATAATAGGTTTTGCCTATTCATTGCAGGCCTGCCTCTCAAACATCGGCAAGACATTAAAACCTATACGTCAAACAACTTGGTAGATCCAATGTCTTAAAACAGCATTTTGAATTGCTTCTTCTGAATTAATATTTGTCGCTTAAACCCACTGACATATGACGTCATATTTCTCTTCCTATTGTGTATGATCCCTGTGAATTTCGATGGCAGCAACTTTTGCTGATGACATGACTGCATTCCCTTGTATGATACTAAGTGTAGTTTTCCATTGATTTCAATAATTATATTACAGGAATAGGCCATTAACAATATTTTTGGATTAATATCTACATTTCTTTTTCTTTTTCATTGTGCATGCTACTAGCAAGAAACTGCCTGAAGTACAGGGTTCGTTTAAATGATTTCTTCAAATTAATTTTGTTAATTAATTGATTTAATTAATCAATTTCCATTCAATTCAAGTGATTTTATTTCCACATAAAGTAATACAAAGCAATATAAATAACGTTTACATGAGTAAATAATATTTTAAGGAACTTTGAATTACATAAGTTTTTAACTAAGTAACATCAACTCTGTATTTAGATAAATAGACAAGTAAGCAATACAATTTCATTTCGTAACTCTGCATGGAAAAGAGGAATTCACAAACGAAGCATAGTTTGCAAATTTTGTGAATTACTCTCGAAGATGAGGGCTTCTCAAGATCCGTCAAGGACGCCATGTATGAACATTTTGATATCATGACGTCAGACGAAACAAACAGAAAGAAAGGACTATGACAAGGACAACAACGAAAGCAGGGACGGAACAGGCAGGAAAACAAACTAAAGATAAGGCAAAACAAAGAAAGGAAGAGACACAAAGACGAGTGGTCTACAATTCAGTTTTCAGGAAAGGTCGCTAAGGCATGGGTAGAAATGTCTATTATATATAGAAACATGAAAATTCTATTATATGGCTAATGGGCCTTACTAATGTCACAAAGGGTCCCAGTGTAGCCAGCAGCACACATGCACGTGAAAGAGTCAACGCCGTCAGTGCAGTCCCCGTTCACGCATGGGTCTGGATTACAATCATCGATATCTATTGCAAAGAAGATTAAGACGTATAAAAAATGGAATAAAAACAACATAATACACATTCATAAATATACATGTATGTATGTAAATACATACACTGACACCAAACAAATTCATATATAATTATATATATGTATATATATATATACACATAAATACATACATACATAAGATACATAGATATGAAGAGTTTGTTCGCAAAAACCGATAAGTCCATATTTGCCAAATGGAGATATTTGCGATTAAAGGTCAAGAAAAATAAAGAGAATAATAAGAAAATGTTCGCTTCTTTTGACCTAACTTCAAAAATATACCTTTATATGTAGTGACCAATATATCATCTAAAAGGTATTATTTTGTACTTTATGACAGAGATCGTACTTCAAAGTCCTCAAAAATGGACTTATCGGTTTTTGCAAACAAACCCTTCATATATACATATTGGAAATAATGTCGGTATCATGTTTTGTCTGGGACCTGTTATGAATTATATAGGCCTATGTGATCAACCCCATGATCCCGTGGCAAGGTTTTGCAGCTGTAAACTTTCAGAATTATAAAAATTGACACATCACCTGATAACTGTAATGAAAGAGTACTACACGAATTCACGAATAAAAGACCAATTTGATTCACCTATAGGTATGCCCTCGGGGAATTCATAGGCAAAGTTGCCCTGGCAAGCACACATCAGATAATACTAACACAAGGTTGAATATATATGTCTATACAATTAAGGATAAACTAAAGTGTTTCTATACGTGACGTAAATGTGATATTTTGTCGAACTTTTTTCTAATGTTTGTTTCATAATTACATAATCCTAATACCGGTTATCCAATTTTCTGTTAAGGCATCGATCGTCAAGAAAATTTCCTACCTTGATAATGGAATATGAAGAACAGATTTAATGCTACGTTAAACGTGTATTCAGCCATGAATCATTGATTTCTTATACGATATATTTTGAAAATATTAGTATGATGATTGTTCCTATTATTATTATTATCATTCAATGATGATGATAATAATAATAATAATAATAATGATAAAGATAAGATTTATAATAATAATACATTATCAGAATAATGAAAATAATAATAATAATAAATGTCAATAATGATAATAATAATAATAATGATTATTATTATTATTATCAATATCACCATCATCATTAGCATAGTGATTCATTCATTCATTCATTTCATTTCCACAAGGGCACTTGCTTCAGCGCACTTTTAATATACACAGTACGCGGTTGGCAATCACATGGAAGTAATATTTAGTCCAGTGTAGTGCAAAATATCTGCTATATCTCGAAAGACTCGTGGACGGGAATGAGACGCAATACAAGAAGATTATGAGAAGGGTATATGGGAGGAGAGGAGTAGGAGTGCTTGGTGCCTTACTTATATCGCAGTTCATTCCCGTGTACCCAGGGATACAGTCACATGTGTAACTATTGACGAGATCATTGCAGGATCCGAACATGCACGGGTCGGAACTGCATTCGTTAATGTCTGAGGAGGAACAAAGAAATAAACATAATATGTCAGTATATAGTTCTTATTCTTATACGTGTACTGCGGCGATCTGACGTGAACGTTGCTAGTACACAAGTAACTATTGAAACAGTACAAATAAATTACTAGTAAGGTCATAAAGAAAAAAGAAAAGAGCAATTGAAATACTTAATCATGTCACCCAGTGGGCAAGAAAGAAACCCCAGAAAGCTTTCCAATAAGGCAAAGGGGAATGTGTCAAAGTAAACAACATCATTATTAACATCAATATTAAGTTGTCTCTTGTTAGTTTAGTTAATGAGATGTCAAAATCCTTAGATGAAGGCAGAGTAACACTGGGAGTGTTTACTGATTTCCAGAGAGCATTTGATACAATAAATCATGATATCTTGTGCAGTAAATTAGAACATTATGGAGACAGAGGCACACCTCTCCAGTGGTCCCGAGACTATTTGAGTAATAGATATCAATTTGTTAGCTATGATGGGAAAAATGTCTCCCATGCAGACGACTTATTACTTGTGCTGTTCCTCAGGGATCTGTGTTGGGCCCAACACTGTATCTTACTCATATTAATGATCTGCCTAATTCAATTAATTTCTTTGAATTCAAAATTTTTGCAGATGACAATAATTTATTTCATACTTTCCCAGTCAAAGATGGCAGAGTAGATGTGTCTCAAGTCAATGTGCATCTTTGTGAGGTAGCTAAGTGGTGTATTGTTAATAAATTGACGATTAATCTATCAAAAACAAATTATATTATTGTTAGAGGAAGACATCGACCGGTCAAAGCGGAAGGGAAAACGACAATAGCTAATACGGGAATTAAAGAAGTAGATGCTGTTTCTTTTGTTGGCCTGCATATTGATAAACATTTAAATGGGAAAACTCACATTAAAAAGATAAACAGTAACCTCAGGAAAAAGGTTGGTATACTATTTTGAATAGGGCATTATGTGCCAAGGTATATCTTGATACACTGTGTAAGACACTATTGCAACCTCATCTTGAATATGAAATAGAAGTTTGGGGGAGTACTTATAAGTCAAATCTAATGTGCCTGTATATTACCCAAAAGATGGCAGTAAGAGTCATTTCTTTAAGCCCTTCTATAAGTCCATCAATGCCATTTTTTTTTTTTTAGAATTTAAAGCTTCTCAATATTTCTCAACTGCAAAAGTTGTGTGTCTGTTCATGTATATACAATCTTATAAATGGTATTCTGCCTCGTTCAGCTTCTAGATATTGTTCATTTGTATCCCAATACTCGAAGTATTACAAGATAAGATTTGAATTTGCCTAAAATTAAGACCAATTACGGAAAGCTTTCATTGTCATTTTGTTGGTGTATCTCTATGGAATGATCTGCCGCTACCCATACGGGAGTGCAGCTTAACATATTCATTTCGTAGATCACTAAAATCGCACTTGTTGGCTGTGTAATACCAAAAATACTATTATGTGTGCTGTCACCAATTTTACAGCTGAATATCATAAAGCAACATATTCATATGTACATATATATATATATATATATATATATTCCTTGCTTATCATAGTTACACTATTTTAGACATATATTTATTCATACTTATTGTAGGAGATGAACTATCATGTCAAGTTTTCAACTTAAATCTTTTGTAATGTAAATACTTGTAAATATGTTCATGTTTTATGTATTTTCAAACTACAAATGTAAGATTGTAGAACTGTTTATTGTACTGCACTTATTACGTTTTTACAACCTTTGTTTCAGACAGGTATCGGACTTGATTAGCATTCATGCTATTTTCTGATACCTGTGAATGTGAATATAGATAGATAACTAACTTCAACTTCATTATGTGAGGGCAGTAGTACTGGTTTAGTCATGAGCTGTTATAAAGCGTTCAGAACAGAATAAAAAAAAATGAATTCAGCTATTTCACTGAGGACAAACTAATCTGAGACAATTCAGTGTTATCCCTCATTTGATTTTCGGCTCTCTACTTCTATCAACGATAGGCATCTGCAATAGCAAACGCGCAAGTACAGTTAACGCGGAGTTAACGCACGGCCCCATACAAAAACGCGCGCGCACTGTACACATTGCACAAGACATGCACCCCCAGCATCACTGGTTTTGGGTGTTAGCAGCAGCAATTCCCACAACTCTCACCGACATCGCAAAGGACTTCAGTGTAGCCGGGTACACATGTGCAAGTAAACCCGTTGACGAGGTCCATACAAGTGGCACCATTGAGACAGGGGTCACTGGCGCATTCGTCGATATCTGCGCATTGAACAGGGAAACCAAATAAGACTTGGTGAATCATAAACAGTCCATATTTTTCTGTACAATTTATTGAGAAGAACAATTAGATATGGGGAAAGACCGCACAATGGAATGCTCTTACTTCATTAGATTTAAAGAAATATGCAAACGCATGTTGACTTGTATTGACTTATGATTCCCTGATCATTACTATGTGATCAAAAGAATATCTTGATATGTGCAATACAATTGAAAATAATATTTGAACTATTCTACTTCAGATAACTTGGATACGCTCACGATAAACTTTCAAACCAATTAACATTCTGCCAGTGACATCTAAATCATTATGTCAATTCAAATTCAAATTCAAATTCAAAGGTTTTATTTTCACTTCTTTCAACAGAGAGTACAAAAAGTATAAATTCGATATGCATTTGAAGGAATTGCACATAGCAAAGAATAACATTTGTCAGAAGTCATTACAAAGTGAGGCATTTATCATTAAAAAAAACATATTTATACATTCTGCGAAAAAAGTGGAGGTACCCACTCAAAAGACTGTGCTTGTACTATGTGGGCACCTCACAGGCTAAAGCACTATCTGATTAACAAGACATTGGAATGCACCATCCACGAGAGCGATCGTAACTTGCACCTTTCCTTGCATATCTGGACAAATATAGTGGAAAGTTTTATAAGATTTAACGCACGTACTTATATCTAAATAGTAAATTGGCCAAATAGGGGATACTGAGGGTATCATGAATCAACAAAAAATAGTTCCTTAAAAAAGAAAACGAGAAAGAATGTGATAATAACGTAAAAGGGCTGTTATTGGCTAGATTAATTCAGCGTATAGCCAGCCTGACATTACTGGAGAGGTTAAACTATATTTGATGTTGCTGAAATTATGCAACGTCTTTTAAAAAAAACAGTGCAAGGGGGGGGGGGGGTATTTCACCATTTGTTACATAATAACATTGATTTCAAGCTTCATTTCAGGCAAGGATAAACACGGTTTTGGGGGATTATATCGACAAGTAAGGTAAAATATGAACCACGGTTGTCGGATTTGTAAATCTTTTTGTACAAATAAATACATCTTGGATGTAAAGAGAGAGAGAGAGAGAGAGAGAGAGAGATACAGAAAGATATAGAATAAGCCATACAAAAGACGTAATAAACGTTTACACATATATTTTTTCTTACTAAATATCTGAGTTGATTTAAAGTACATACCAGTTCCGCAGTCTTTCCCAGTGTAACCCGCAACACAATTGCATGCAAAGTCGTTTATCAGGTCTGTGCAGGCGCCGCTATTTTGACATGGATTTGGATCACAGTCGTCAATATCTGGGGGGGGGGATGCAAATTGGTTTAAAGGGATGGTATAGTGTTAGCGGGATGAGGATTGAGCTTTAAAAATCACTTATAAAATGTTACAGAGCATACTATTCTAACATGAATTCAAAGTGTATTTGATGAAAATCGGTTTTTAAACATGTTAAATGGCTGACAAACTAAAACAAAGTGGTTCTAATATCGCTGGTTTTGGATATCTCAGTCACTTCAAAACCAGTATCATCAAAGCAAACGTTGAATTCTTCTTGGAATTACATGCTCTGTCATATTTCAGAAGATGTTTCTCATTATGTCATGAAAAGTCAGAAACCTGAAGTTATAGGCCTAAACTAAAACTATAATATATATCATCCCTTCAAGACATTTTCCTGAGAACAAGGTAGATTTGTGTGTTTATGTAGTAGAATAGTATGGGATGTGTATAATCAACAAATCCAAAAATTGTAAGTAGTTGAAAGTAAGACAGATCTGGATAAATAGATAAATATTTCACTAGCCTTAAACAAAACTGTCTTACAAGTCGTACACCAAACACTCGTCAAAGAAATCTCGAAATACAAGTATCAAATATTACGTAAGCCAACATACTTATTTCACATGTTGTCCCTGAAAATCCTGGTTGACAAGTGCAGCTGAATCCGTTAATGAGATCCGTACATGATCCTCCATTTATGCAAGGGTTGGGAGAGCACTCGTCGATGTCTGTTAACACGAGGAAGGCAAAACGTCTTTCATTCTTCGTCAGACCTTTCCTTCAACACATTCTACTTTAATAGTTTAAATTTGGTTTAACAATGAAATACAAATAATCGTCTTCAATGATATAATTTCGAATATTGAAAGCGACTACCATAAATCATTCAACATATTAAGGTAGGTACAAGGAATAGTAAGGTGACTACACGTAACAGCAGTGAAGCAACCTAAGGGATCAGAACACGGAATATACCAATCGGTATATAGGATTAACGTCGTATGAAATCTAAAAACAATTCTTTTAGTCTTTGAGTCAAACAGTTGGTGCGGAATGCCTCCGTTTCTCAACACATGATTGACTTTCACATCGTTAGTGCGGTTGTGAAGCAGTTTATTAACCCTGTTATCATCCTGCTCAATTCATTCGAGTTAACTTGAACACTAAGTGGAGTTGCTCAAATTTACGTACTTATGCTGCATGTGGGTCCGCTGAAACCTGGCGCGCATGTGCACTCAAAGGCGGCAATCAAATCGTCGCATGTTGCTCCGTTCAGACATGGGTCCGAGGCACACTCGTCGATCTCTGAATGACGCCATATACAAGGAAGAGTTCACCATTAAACTGCTTGTATAGATATACAATACACACTGTATTCACAACGTCATTCGGAGCATCACTTCTATATCATAATAGTGACACGACATTTGATCCTGCGACAGCTTTTCCGGTCTTATCTTTTTTTTTCAAGCACTTTCCAGGAACTTCCCAAGGGTTAGGGCTAGGGTTAGTGTTTTAATAGGGATTTAGGGTTAGTTTGATGTGAGGATTAGGTTTGGGGTTGGGGTTATGTTTGGGGGTAGAATTTACGCTTGGCTTAACGTGCAGACATTTCATCGGAGCAACTGTCGCAGGAGCAAATGTCATAGAAATGTTTTAATAATATTACCCAACTAGTAGGACCCTTTAAGTAAGACAATTAAAGTGTCAGTTACAGCTGATCAGCCGACATAATACATTGATACTGTAAGTAGGATGATATAAAGTGAGAAAACATGTTCAGTCAAATACTGATTTATTAACAAAATCAGTCTCTACATTGTATGCTGTTATCTCCTTACGCTGAATTTTCTTTCTTTGTTGATTATGATATGATTTTAGCCCTATGTCGAGCTCGTTCTTTTCATAACGATATCTTGGTGGAAATAATATCATTATGTTCCTTGTCTTTTGGGAACTGCACAGACTAAACATGCTGAATATCTTTGGAAGCCGAACTAATCCTATCCGTCTTTTGTCCCTTTGTTGTTTATTACAGAACCACGGATGGAAACACTGTAACCACTCAAAGTACAGTACCGTTACATGAAATTTTCACCTGTATGTGTAAGTGTGTGAGAATGTGTGAGCGTGTGTGTTGCGTGTTACTTTGCCAACTGTTGAGTGTCATTGCAAAGATCATGCATTTGATAGTCATCCTCCATGGGTGATTAAAACTCCAATCCTGTCCACACTCATGGCCTGACTTACCTACTTCGCAGTTGGTGCCATCCCACCCATCACGACATCTACATTGATATGCAATCACAAGGTTCTCGCATACGACGGTGTTGTTGGCGATGCAAGGGTCACTCACGCAAGGATCGACCACTGTATACAAGGTGAAGGTGAAGAACTCATCCGTTTCATACATCATGAAATACGCAGTCATTATAGATATCTGTTTTGTTGTGTGTGTGTTATTTAAATCCAGTTTTTTTTTTTTGAAGAAAACCTACCAGCCACAGCATTGTTTTCAATGAGTCCGTATATAGCAGTTGACAATGTATAAAACAACATAAAATAATCATCATTCAAAACTAGAGAAAGAACATAAAAATAAAACTAGAGAAAGAACTTCTGGGAAGAAAGAACAACCGAAAGTCAAATAACAGAAAGTCGTATTGACAGAAAAAAGAAGATGAAAGGAGGAACGTATAACTTATTTGCAATATCATAGATCATGTAACATAAAATCATGTAAATGCACCGAACAGAAAAACTTTATTTGATTTTGTATATGTGTATATATGTACGTGTGTGTGTGTGTGTGCGTGTGCGCGCGTGTGTGTCTGTGTTATCAGATGAAAAAGTGCTGCAAACATATCAACACAACAGTGATGACTACGATGAAAGCTACCGCGTAAAATCTCCAGGTTTCAAAGATAAGAGATATTCCTAGACATATTATAGTCTTATGCGTTTTCCGAGAGGGTCATGAAACTGCACTATCTATATACTAGTACGTGTATCAACTGCTTAAAATTAAAACAATCTTTTGCTACTAACTTCATGGCAGCGTCATTTTTGTGTGTGCGGGGAAACTATAGTTATACAATAGTGTATAGCTATGCCTAGTATACAAAACTGTTTGAAGGAACACACAATCACTGACGGTAAGCATGTAACGGTGCCGGCCCAAACTCCACTGGCGGGGGGGGGGGGGGGGGGGGGGGGTAGAAATATTCTTATTAGGTCAAAGTTAATCCCCTCAACCTTAATGGAAAGAATCTCAGGGCTGAATCACTGATAACCATTTTTTCTTGGGATAATATGAATAAAGATAATGCCTATAATGACATAACAGAAACCCAGATTTTACGTGGATGAAGACCAACTCAATATGCAATATCTGAGCGCAAACGCAATAGTTACGATACACTTACCAGTGTTACAGTTAGGTCCAGAATGAGTTGCGGGGCACATACAAGTGTAGTTTCCAACTAGATCAATACATGTTCCACCATTGTTACACGGTTCCGAAAGACATTCATCGATTTCTGCATTCATAGAGAGAAACAAAATAGTGATGAGATGTGCTTGAGCAAAGTGCAGCATTTTCTGAAACAAACGAATTTTTACATCTAACGCTAGGATATAGCGCTCCTTTTCTATTAGGTTTATAGCCTAAGCTTTTCAAGGTAGTACATAATATGACAATTAACTCAAAACACCTTTTTTAGTTATTAAACCAATGGTCAACGACCAGCAGCACTTACCAACGCATTCGTAGGTAAAATTTCCATCCACGCAATTGAATCCGATAGGACAGCTTTCCCGGAGACATGCGTCATCATCTGCGGAAAAGAAAGAAAGAAAAAAAAAAGGGGGAGCAATTGAATTAAGATATGTTGAAAAGACGGAAAAGGTTGTGAACATTTATTGCAGAAGTATAGTATGAGATACGAAAATAGACTGCGCATAATAAAGGCTCTTCTTCATTCGATGAACTTTTGTGTCGTGCATCGGCTGTTTGTGACAGTTTGGAATTCATTGTCCTAACGACAAGAAATCAATGTGTTTGTCACAAGTTCATCTCTATTGACTAATCATGCTTATGGAAACTTTTGTCTCTTTACCGTCTTTGTCCATATACTACTCAATGCAGAATATTCTAGTCACAGAACAGCACAACAAAATTTTCTACGCAATCAAATCAACACTCCGGCAAACATGACGCTAAACCCGCCCTCTTGTGTTCAAATGAAAATAAGGCACCAATAGGAGAGATTATACTATAGTAAAATAATAGGAAAGAGCTGTTATCAAAGGTCGTACAAGCGAATTCCAAGTGCAAGAAGTTTTACTGTGTGGTTGAACGGAATAGTTATAGTGCCGTTGTCAATTCATTCGAATGAATCAAAGAAAAAGAAAGGAAGAAATCTGTCATAACGGAGGGGTGTGCTTCACATACCAGCATCTCTCCATGATATACTGTTCATCCTTGCAATATCATATATATATATATATATATATATAACACTATTTCCAGCATTAAGGGAAAATGCGCAATTAAATGATAGTTGGGGAAATTTTGATTAAAAAATTATCAAAATATTCAGGAAAAATGCAAATATTGTCCTTTTTGAAAAATTATGCATTGATATGAGCTCAATGCAGCATTGAACTGACAAGAGCAGAAAATGCATCTAATATCACTAAATTCTGTATGTAAGTAATAATAAGAAAAACTTTTTTGAGAAAAAGCAGATATACCAAAATTCCCCAAAAAGTTCCGTTTTCTATGCACATTCAATATATACACCCACCTTTTTTTCCCTTTGTTGCATCGCTGCCAATCTCCCCTAAAACTGTATTGATGGTACAGTCTTCAATCTACACACACTACGCCATCTTTGCCCTACTGAGGAGTAGTCCTGATTCCCCAGATCAATGATAAGGCTTTGAAAAACATTGTCCAAACCTTAAGGGGAATCAAAAATTCCCCTTTTGGAACGAACTCCCCTTAAGATACCTCGTTTTCCGACGTATATTCCCCTTATGGATGTTTTATACTAATATATATGTATATATATATATATATATATATATAAATACGAATGAAAAATATTACATCATCACTTCCCAAACAACTACCCAATGCAAAAGACTAGGGATAGGCAAAAAAAAAGAAAAAAAAGAGAGAGAATCATGGCAAGTCCACACACGTAAATCTTACCAACAGCAAAGCTGATGTGGTATCCTAGACGAACGATGTTCCTGTCCGTGAAAAAGCTAGCCCACACAGTATCGCCAAAAAAAGTGATTGGCTCCGGCAATGGAACGATGGGTAATCCGTAATCTGCGGTATCGTACTCGTCGGAGAACTCGTACTGACCACCCTGTAATATAATCGTCAGAGAAAACCTGTCATGCCGGAATCGCATTTTTTTTCTTTCTATAATTCATTAACACCAAGGGCTTACAGTGTAATTCCACAGTATGTCATGCTGAACGTTAAGTGAAAAAAAAAAGTGGCGCATTCATTTCAAGCTTAATCGATTGCGATGACGGTCTTCTGCATTCAATTATCTCTGTTATTTACTGAAAAAATACTGCATATTTTATTTTATGTTTTTTTTTTGCGTATGTATACTGCTCAATGCAATCACTTATGTGTGTCTATTTGTGTACTGTTATCGATTTATTTCACTTGCTATTCTTTGTCGTTGTGCTTTTGAAATTTATATTCAATTTGTATCTGATTGAATGCGGAAATAAATCAAATCAAATCAAATCAAACAGAATTGTGGGGATTTTCACAAAATATCGACTTTGAGTAGGCTAGTAGACGAGGTTATGAAATAGCTATAGTCATGAATTGCACGTCCAATTTTCCAACAAATTGTACACAGAGGCAAGTTAAATTATTTGGTTAAAATTTAGCATCTGTTTACCTATTGGAAGCCATCATTGTCAAGTCAAATAACTCGACTTAATCATTTGGTTATTTGTTCTCCTTTGATTGCCTGTAAAGTTCATGTGCTCAGTCATGAATGACATTAAATATTTTGTCAACGTAATTTGGTATCAGTGGAAAGAGGAAGAGTTTCCCCTTCCTCTCAACTAACATTACGCTCTCACAATTATGAAAACGTAGCCCTCTACAGTTGGATTACCTTCTTTTTACACGCACTGTATTATATTGATATGCATAAATTATATTTCATCAAGCCGGTACGCTTTGACATAAAATTTGTATTATGAACATAGATAAAATTGTTGAAATGAAGTTGAAATCTTTGCATCATTGTCTTTTGCTCCAACGTCGTTATGTTTCAATACTATAGTTTCACAGGGGAAATATACACTCGAATGGTTGCCCATATAGCTCGGTCTTGGGGTGGCATTGGAAGTGGTGTGCTGTGCCAGTATGGTATGCATCACGCATCGCGCATTTCGGGACCAAAGCCTGGCAATCAGAAGGGGAAATGCAGCTGGTTTTGCAGATTTTTTTTTTTTTTTTTTTTGCAGCATCTTCCAAATTGTAATTCAACTTAGCCTTGGCTTGACAGCAACACCTTAAATGTTAAATGTTAAACTTCAATACATAAGCCGAGTAAAAGATCTGACGCAATCATTTGTGGCTTGTGATTGAAACACTGTTTCCCAAAATGCATTTGCTTCAGTTTGACACTCTTATAATACAGTTTGCAAGTTGGCATTTTTCGCGAAGTAAGGCAATGGAGATGGAGATTACCCCAGCAACAATATCAGTCCCCAGACCGACATCCAATACGTCTTTAAACTGCTCAATATGCATAAAGTTGAACGTCAAACGGATCCTTTCGGCGTTCGGGGCGTAGATGATATAGTTGCAGGTAAGAAAATCATTGTATTCGAGTGGAAAGTTAGGCGAGGTGAGATTCCCCGTTGTTTGGTTGTAGAAATATTCATTGCAGTTTCCTCGACCTGATTATGAGAGAATTGAAAGGAAATGGTAAACGTACATTGAAGCATTATCTAACAGGGTCCGTGTGAGGGGCAATTTGGATATCACCTTGCAAAAGAAATGATAGCTAGCATATTTTTCAAGTTTTCGATTTTATGAGGTTGAAATTTCCGAATTCTCTGAAGAGAAAATCATAATGAACTTCTTTACTCAGCGTATAAGTCATGGTATATCTTCACTTAATTTTAGTTCATTTCAGCTTTAGTCTATCTTCCATCCAACATCCAACAAAGAGTAAAACAAAATACTAAGCATGCATTACACCATAACATTGTTTGATCAGTTTGAAAAAAAAAATGCGTAATGCAATGTGAATCGTGAAGTATATTTATGTACAATTCAGTAGAATAACTAAGAACATCAATGCATACGTTGAAAGGTTGACAGAAAAGGAAATAAGGAAAAAAAAATGGTCCACTAAAAAGCAAGGCTTGTGTTATTTAGATCACTCAAAACCTAATATGTTGCTAAACAACATCATCATAAACGGTAATCACTGAGTACAAAAAAAAAAAAACAATTTCAGACTAATCTTCAAATGTTAAACAGTGAATACATGCACACATGCGCATGCGATTGCCCACTCATGTAAAAATGAAATAAATTAAAACCAAGAAAAAAACATATACACACACAACAGACGCAACATTATACAAGGAAGAGGAAACAATAATATTACAAAACAACACGGTACTAGAAGAGAGAAGAAAGAAAAAAGGAAAAGGGGCACAGAAGACTTTGCAAAGTCCGGGTTCTACTTGTTACTCAACAACTGCTTACAGGGAGAATTTCAATGCGCGTTACAGACTGTAAGAGAATCTTTTAGATTACTATGCGCTATTTGAATGCAAATAATTATCATTATTTCTGTTATTATTGTTATTATTATCATTATTATTATCATCATCATTATCATTTTATTATCATTATTTCTCTTATTATTATTATCATTATTATTATTATTATTATCATCATCATTATCATTTTATCATCATTATTTCTATTATTATTATTATTATTATTATCATTATTATCATTTTCATAATTGCTGTTGCTACTACTACTTCTACTGCTATTATCATTATTCCTTAAAGGAAAACACAATGGGATGTCATGTTTGAAGACAACATAGAAAGTTCCCTTGCTGACTATGAAGCAAGATATAACGAATTATCCCCATCCACCCCCCCCCCTCCGTACCATTTATATAACAATGCATGCTTTCCAAATTCAATCCAATTTATGCTAGCTCTGTAATGATGGTTGTTCTTTAAATTATTATTTATCAGTTATTTTCCAAGATACCAAACGTTCGGCTAGCACGTGTCACAAACTTTGATAAAATAAGCCAGTTCGGAGATAGCTCATGTGCACATGGGTACAAATGACCTTTCATTTTTCTCACTTGGTTAGGCACTTCACTCTATTCAAAGCGACATAATGCAGCAGCTTGCCCAACATAGCAATTCATGGAACTCGTATTCTAACAAAGAATGAACCTGTGTAGATGAAGTGACCAGAATGGTTCGTCAATCAACACTTTGGGAAGCAGTTATCCATTTCATTGTGCTGTTTTGAATACATTAACAAACTTTTCCTGTTAACATTGCCAAATACCAGGTTTGCTGTCAGGTGGATGTACTGGCAGGCACCATTTTCCAAGGATTTTACATTACAGATGCTTATCTCAGTGAAATTAAAAACCAACCTGTCTCTCGATACAAATGACCTTTTTCTGTTCATGCTCAAACTGGAACCCCGAACTGGCTTATCAATAGATGTCAAACTTCAAATTACTGGGGATGAGCTCCCATGCACTTTCTTCCCTATAAACCTATTTTTTCATTAATCCTAAGTAATTGAGTAGGAGAGTCTAATAACCCTACGAACAATTTGGTGCAATTAATTTTGTCTGTCATAATTTGCGTTAGTGCTGCAATAGCAATCGTATGCCAGAGGCAACAGAGAACAAGGTCACTAGGAAAATTCTGAACTAAGTATGTTGGGGGGGGGGGGGGTGTCAGGAGAGTACCTGAAAGAGCAAGATAACTCATGAAAACTGTAGCTATGTTAAACTGCTAGAGAATCGTCATTTCTTAAAGTGTAGAACGATATCTTACTGGTAACCATACCGCTAATCACATGAAACAAACTCCAGAGTCAAAACTCCGCAGAGTCAAAACTACAAAGTCAAAAAATATGATATATAAATCAAAGTACTTCATCATATTTTAAAGCTTCATTCAGTTTTCAATGGTTTGTTCAACTCAGTAGAAATGAGGCACGGCAAACATACGAGACAATCATTTGCAGCCGCTTACCTGGGTCATTTGTTTCGCACGTGTCGCCATGGTAATGTGATGGGCACTGACACATTCGGGATTCGTCCAAGCGCTCGACGCAGGTGCCCCCGTTCTGGCAGTAATCCGGCGTGCAGGGCTCTGTGGGGGGAAATAGAAAAAAGGAATTGAATTAGGGAAGTCAGAAGAAAATAAATACTCACGTGCAGTAATGATATACTGTCACGGTTTACTAAGTATCTCAAGCACCAATTATGACTCCATCCTACTGGATGTTTCCATCCCCAGTTATTTGGACAAAAATACCTGAGCAGCGTTCAATTCAATTCATTTCAACTCAATTAGATTCAAGTTAATTTCACAAGAAAGCCATCAATAAAGCAATACAATAAGAGCAGAAAATACATCAAGCATGAAAGGCAAGAAAGACAGATTGCGCTTGTCTAGCAATGTTCACTTTTTGTCTACAGTAGAATGAAGATTGACATGACAATGGCGGTAATAAGTAGCGTAGTGGGTATAAGACGGACTTAAACCATTGGTTACACACAAACAAAAAACAAACAGAAAACAGGCATATTAATTTAACATTTTTTGCCATCATTTTTCACAAAGAGGTAGAAGACACCCCCTCGAAAACAGAAACAATAAGAACGTTGTTGATTTAAACATTCCATTCGATGATCACGGACTGGAACAACAAAGGTGAATATCATTCAATTGTATTCAAAATGATGCGATCTTTTTTAAATTTCTTAAGTATCCTGGCAAACTTTTTTTTTTTGTAATCTGTGTTGATTATCATGATATAGGTACAATTCTCAAGCGCAGCTGCTACATACACTATGCACTTTTTGTGCTGTAATAGGAGACTTCTGTCTGTTGGATTTCTTTCTCGATTACATATTTACTAACAATTCTTTTTTTTTAATGTCATCAGAGTCACTGTGCTGTCAAGTAGCCAGTTTTGCCAGCCTTATTTTAACGTGCCGTAACAATTTGTTATATTCCCACAACTGAATATCTCTTTTATGTATTATTTAGCCCACCATATTCTCTCTTTTGTTGTGTTAAATTATTTTTATTGTCTGTATGTCTTACATGATACATTTACATATTTTGTATTACTTATAATGTTTGATGTATATGTATCACTCATAGGCCTTTTTAGGCCGGCCGTCTGTGTGACGGGTGTGATTTCTAATAAAGAATAAATTAACTAAACTAAACTATATACTAATAACAGTTAAAAATGCAAAAATGAAAACAGTTAGATGAAACATCTGCAATATTAAAAAAGTGCAGAATGTATACCAGATTGATCTAAAATGTTAAGCACACGTGGTGGAGATGAGCTGTCAACGTATTCGAAATGTCGATACCACCTGACCGGTTCTTGTCACCCCTCCATCTATCGAAATATTCTCGATTCTTCCATCATTTCTCCTCCTGCACGTACCTCCATCGCAATATACATCTCCCTGCCAATTGCTCAATCCTTTACAACCCTCTTTCTTCCCTTTGATTCCTCCCGAGGTCCTCTTACAGAACTACCTCGTTCACAAAGTAGTAGGGCCTACGCCCCAAACCTGTGATATTATGGAACCAAGTCCGAGTTATATAAGATTTACGCAACATGTCGGCAGGATATGATACAACAATTCTGTGTTTGCACCTTTAGGATGTACTCAGATGTGACTCAACTCAGTTTTACATTTGAAAGGGGGATATGTCATTGTATACAACATGACCGTTCTTTACAACTCTGCCATTGATTTTCATCTCTTGATTTTGACCGGTTTTAGAGCGCGTATCT
The DNA here is from genome assembly GCF_040938485.1 of Diadema antillarum. Classification (NCBI taxonomy): domain Eukaryota; kingdom Metazoa; phylum Echinodermata; class Echinoidea; order Diadematoida; family Diadematidae; genus Diadema; species Diadema antillarum. The sequence goes on along the minus strand of NW_027271862.1, from coordinate 902,511 downwards.
AACCAGCTCCACTTTATTATGACAGGATGGCCTGCAGAGAAAGCCATAGGGCCAACTGCTCTAATGTCGTACAGCAATGGTGTTCTGTTTGAAATGAGCAAAACACACACATACGCACACACACAATACACACACACACACACCGCACGCACGTACGAACATTGTGTTCTGCTGTTTTCTTTATTGTCAGTGTACCATGGCAACACATTCCAATTAATAATCATAATCCATGGGTGTGGTGTTGTTTTATTTTGTTCCGCAACATAGCCATTCATTCCAGCTCATTGTCACTGTCAACAAAGGATCCACAATTAGTATGCATGTGTAGGTATTCTATAGGTGTAGACGTATGCATGTGTTACAGTCGGTGCATTTTGGAATATTTCCCCAAGCGGATGAAGCAAGCTTTGTGTTTGTATTTAGACCTGCACACGAAGCAATCCCTTGTTGCATGTTCACTGACGAGATAATACATAAAAGCCTTGAGGGGGTAGGAGCCATACCTGCTTTGATAGGATGGAAATCTATGAACTCAACTTCGAGTATCCCATCCCATGTCTGAATCATGACAGCTTTGTATAAGTTTACGTGAGTGTGTAATGCGGTATGTGAGTAAATGTGTGTGTGTGTGTGTGTGTGTGTGTGTGTGTGTGTGTGTGTGTGTGTGTGTGTGTGTGTGGGTGGGTGGGTGCGTGTGTGCGTGTGTGTATGTGTGTGTAGTAGTGAGAGACTAGCTATTGTGTTTGGGTGGTTACGTAAGTAGAATGAGGATTCTGCTCTTGAAGCAATCTACAATTCACATAAAAATGCGGAAATACATCTGTAAGCTTAAGTTGGTGTTTCGTTGATTCTCATACCCCCCCCCCCCCTCCTATTTTGTCATTGTCAATCTTTCTCTTTCTCATCAATGGCAAAATTGTTCACCAACGCTATTTACAGCACGTATGGGAGCTGAGATACTAGTATTCAACAGCGGTTTACGAGAGCGAGGTGAGAGACCTTTGCTTACAGTAGAGACAAAAAAAAAAGAAGAAGACTCCATTTAGTTCAGAGATAAAGAACGAGCATCCGATATTGTTACCAAACATAATTTTATGTTGTGTGAACATGAGGGAGTTGTATTGTGGCTGAAAGAACACACCATAAAAATGAAGCAAAAATGTTAAAGTGTAATGTTACAATAGTATACAGAGGGTCAAGCAATGGAAGACAAAACAACAACAGTACTTTAACTTTCACCGGAAACAGAATGTTTCATAGATTTTCCAAAAGCTACTCTTGTTTCTTTTGAAGTGACTATTTTATCTTAGATATGTGCTTACTCATGCATGATTAAACAAATCAATTTCATTTTCACACAGAAGTTAGTCAATAAGTGTAAAAATAGTCCTGCAAAGATATTTTGCTCAAAATGGGTTCTTTCAAAAGTTAATCTATTTTGATGAACGGGAAGTTACTTTTTTGTATAATGTAATCTATTGTCAATACAGTGTAACATATGTCGGCATAATTATGTGAATTACATATGCATCGATATACATTTTCATATTGTACGGTCGTACGAAACGGTTATAAGGTAAAGATGTAATGCCATGTCATACTGAAGGTAAATACTAACAGAGGAAACATTTTAATAAAATCTTAAGAAAAATTTGTAAATGCAGAGCACCATGACGATTTTTCAATGCAATCTAAACTTCTTTTTATTTTTTTGACAGAACACTATAGAAAACATTTCGCTCTTTTTTATTACAAAAGTAATGTAAACGGTAAAGTTTGAAAGAGTCAGAATGTACAACAGCTGCAAACATAATAATATATCATTATAATGACAAAAAATTGTAATCAATCACGAAGGAGAATAATGATGTAATGTACGAAATAATGTACGGAAGGACCCACTGAAAAGACAATGCGTGTAATATGTGGGTCCCTTTGGAGGAAAAACAGAGCTTTTTACTATTGGAAGATGGCTCCATCCTTTAAGATCCATCTTCCTATTATGTTCCTGTACATTTCATGATTATCTTGTCTAGGCGCGGGAGATTGTCAAGCTCTAAAACTGTATGGGTGTGAATAGGAATGAATACCTTCAGGTGTTATCAATTTGAGCTACAAATAAGCGCTCCACGAACCCACATACTAACTGTTATCCGCCCCTGTCTCTGACTGTGTTACCCAAAATAGCCGTTTAACATTACCAGTTTATGAAGGTGACATAAAAGTGAGCGACCAGATTGGAAGGACTACGATAGTGTAAATAAATACCATGATAATTGTTCTTTGATAACATGATATAATGGATGAATAATCATTTTTACAGATTTTGGAGTAGGATGAACTGGAGTGTTTCTCACTAAGTTGAGTGATATTTTGCATCTCAGGCTGCGAAGTTCGGTTTTGTTTGTTGCTGTTTTATGTAGATGCCATGTTGTGGAACAGTGTCCAAAATGTGAAATCACATTCAGTAATCGTGTTGACCTACAAAGATAAAGTAAACTGAAACAAGACAATATCAAAGAAGTTTGAACAAAATCGGACGTGAAATCGGTAAGGTGTGTATTAACAGCCACGAAGTCAATGAGTGTGTACATGGATTTTATTGTTTATCTCTCCTTGATATAACTGCCCGCTTTTCAGCTAGTTGCCGCGACCAAAATGGTTTGCCAAATCGCCGCCTTTCTACATGGCAAAGCTCATCGGGATTCGAACACGAGACATCCGGATGTCTCGTGTTCGAATCCCGATGAAAACCCATTTTCTTTGCTCAAAGTTTTCGCTATTTGTTATTATTACAATTGTTTCTGGTCAGTTTTCCCTTCCTTGTTTCAATATATATATATATATATATATATATATATATATATATATATATATATATACATTGGTCACGGCCAATTTTCACGGAAATAAATATGTATGGAGTTGATATAACCCTATAATAGAACTGAAATGCATTAAAAGACATTCCCAATTATTGAGTTATTAAGACACTCACAAGTTGGGAGATTTGAGTTTAAAGGGTATGTACAGTTCTGGTCGAGGTGAGGATTTAGCTTTTACATTTTGCGCGATATTCAGTAACCACTCTATGAGATGTCAAGGAGCATGCAATTCTAAGGGGCATCAAAAGTTTATTTGATGAAAATCGGTTATGAAATGGCTGAGATATCCAAAAACAAGGTGAAACAAAGAGATCCTAAAGTTGTGGCATGTCGCCTTTTACTATTATCACTTTTTTTGGATGTCTCAGCCATTTGAAAACCAATTTTCATCAAATAAACGTTGAATCCTTCTTAAAATAGCATGCTCTTTCATATTTCATATGAGGTTTCTCATTATCTCACTTAAGAATTTTCAAAACATGAATCCCCACCCCAACCAGTACTGTACAGTCCCTTTAACTTCACTGGAGCCTAGCCTAGCCATGAGGCAAGTCATACACACTTCAGAAGCACTCCTATAGAATATCCATGTATATGCGTATGTATATGTTTTATGTCAATGTATATATATGATATGTATATATATTATATATATATACATATGTATAATATATATACGATATATACAACTTGTTTTAGTACTACATTATATACTTTAACTTTTTTGTACATGAATATATATTTCTACATGTTTATTTCCATGACAAAGAGAAATTTGTGAAACTTCACACTTCTCATCCTAACCCTGTGAACACCCCCCCCCTCCTCTCGAGAAAAGAACAAAAAAAAAAATCATACAACAAATGATGCTCACTTCCTGAAACAGGCTAGACAGGGAGAGAGAGAAAAGAGTGGTGAAAGATATGATCGTGGAGAAACAACATTCAACGTAAGATTGCGCCGTAATCTAACCTGGAACAATAAGTATATACCTTACGTCTAAAAATGCTCCTCTTCAACTCCGTGCATTGCGTTGAAGCTAAACATTCACCATTTTGATGTAAAGGGCCTCGATGCGAACAATGTTCTTCATGACAAGCTACACCCCTATACGCGCCACTTTGATAATGTTACCCCGAGATATAGTATAATTCTCTTTATTGGATATTTGTCGTAATTGTAATCGCCTTTACCAAATGAACAGTAGACAAAAAAAATAAAAATAAAATAAGAGCAAAAAATATTTCATGGCTTGTTTCCAAGCAGTTCATTATGCGATTGGCGGATTATTGTAGTGCATTCAACTTGCCGTGAAGTTACAACGCACCCTTTTCCCACTGATGCTCCATCCCCGTCACCTCTTTTTAGGCTTACAATAGAATGTCAATGTTTATCTTTGCGTGGGCATTTTTCATTACATAAATAAGAAGCTCACATTCCTTTGCCATGGTTACCAGATGGTATGGAGATCGTTCTGTGCTTGACCAAGCAAAGGTGCGGGTCAATGAATATACGAATGAAATCTGTGTGATTCGATGCTATATGCAACGTTGGGTTTGATACTAGTCCTGGTTTCTATTTGTGTGCTTATAAAGTGTGTTTCATTATATGGGCTGGGCCAATTCTAGGCCTATTTTTCTTTTGCCTCTAGATGTATATACTGCGGTGAAATATTGTGGTCTTGTTGCGATCTCATGAGTAGTATACAACTGTTTATGATAGATTGTCTAGCCGCGAATAGAGTTGAGGGCAGTTCAGTCAAGTTGAAAAACTGTGTCAACTCGCATTGCGAGCCCCGTATTTGACCTCACCATAGAGGGTGGCTCTGCCGCGCATGACGCGATTTGCTGCTTTTACATGATCATAATGATTAAGCCCCAAATAATTCATCATTCGCAACTTGTTTTGCAACTTCATTGGGCCACTGCTTCTCACGGGGAGAGAGAGGGAGAGAGAGAAAGTTAGTCAATGCCCTAACCAGGAATTTCCTATCTATTTGCGCAAAGAAACAATCGTTATTTGCTGATTGGGTCGGGAAGAAAGAGAAAATAAACAGAGTGCGAGGTCGTCTGGATATAAGCCTGTGCCTAGCGATTCGTTCCTCTTAGCAAATAAAAAGTCACTAGCTCGCACAAAATTCATGCCTCCTTTGTGTTCATGACTGGTGTCTGTTTACAATTGTCTCTTTCAATCATGCACCAAGAAAAAAAAGAAGATAATTGATGAGTAAGATTTGATATTGACCCCTTTTTTTCGAAAGTGTGTTTGTAGGTTTTTCTTTTTAACTTTGCTTTCTTAACATGAATCTAGATAACTCCAGTGAGTAACGGTGAATATGATCATTATTGTACATCATTTTCTTTTTTTAAATTGCATTAAATACTTTCTCTAATGGGAATAAATTGTTTTAACTTTCCCCATTTTCAATGTACGTTAAAACCTCTTAAATACTTTCTCTAATGATATTCCTTTATCAGTCCTCAAGTGTTGCAAGAGTCAACTTCCGTTTTGTGATGAGGGGGATGTTACAAAATTTACATCTTCCACCTAGATCCAACAGACATTTTTGAAGAGTTTCATAAACTACAAAACAAAACTTTTGGACTGTATATTCATATTCATATTATTATTCTAATCATTCATTAGATGTCACTTTAGTATCTTCTATGTCTAGATACACCCTCACCCCCCCCCCCCCCCAAAAAAAAAAGGAAATCCTTTTGATGTGTGTTGGGTATGCGTTTCATTGAAAAACAAAACAATGTCTTTGCGGTCCTTAAAGTTTTCGAGCCTTCATCCAAACATACTGTCTCATTACAGGGTCATTACAGTCCAAAATAGCATTTGCTTTACATATGAGAAGGTTTCTGATGTGGGGGTATGAAATTCAGTGAGTTGACGTATTTTATGGATGATTAAGAATTACTTCACAGCTGTGACGTCATTGAAGCAAGTAGAATTCGTCCTCGGTGCCAGAGGAAGAGCACACCAAGCCGTAATGAAATCATATTGAAATTTCTGATTAGTTTGAAAACATCAAGGTATTATTTAAACCATCATATTCGCGTAAAACTTTTTATTGTTTTCATTCTGACTGCCAACGTCTATTTTCAAGTTGAAAGAAAGCTTAAGTATTCAAATTCATGAATTTCTTCCGTCGAGATGTTTTCATTGCAACTGATTGACAAATTGCCCTACATCGACGTAAATTTGTCAATCTGTCAATCAATTTGTCAATCAGTTGCAAAGCTCAAGTATTTGCACATTTCAAAGTTTTATTTTCAAGTGCAACTTATGAGAATGACCCTGTTTTCAAATGCCTTTAGTTTGTTTTTTACCATTTTTTATACTATCACAGTTTTTAGTGTGTCTCTTATCATCATCTTAATATGAGTAAAAAGAGTAAGCTATTCGAATTTCCGTAAGTTATCATCAAGACATGTTACACGAAGTCTGTATTATTCTATTCCCGAAAAAAGAAAATGAAGAATGGTTTCTGGGTACTAGTACGCACCCTTTTCTACAGTATCAATTATCTTATCATGTTTCATAAAGTTGTATTCTTTTTTCTTTTTTTGAGTAGCCGCTCTCTGCACGATCATTTTCAATGGCTTAAAAAGCACAGGCATGAATAACAGCACACACTACGGGGTAGCAAGATAGTAATTATATTCTCTCAAAGAAACACTCAGAAACGGTGATTATACCAACATGCAGAGAATATCCACGAAATTAGACATGTTAGGATTCTGCATGGCAACTGAATAAGACTTCCTATCAACTGCATTACATCTATTTTTTGTCTACCTGGATTTTGCTTTAAAAATATACACATTTGGACGAAACACTTTTGCTTAAAAATGAACACGTTGCATAATATGCATGCAACACGGGACCCTGTGGAAGAACAGACATATTTTGCAAATAACACTAAACGGGCATTCTCCCTTTTCTTCTGTACGTATATGCAATGTATATGCAACTTGTAATGTGTGTATTTTTTATCTGAAGACGGAAATAAAAGCAACAACAACAACAACTGTGAGACAGTCTATATTATCGGGAACATTGATTGCGCCTGCTTTGCTTACTAATCTTAGTGGATGAATGTCTACAATCATCATTATCATTGATATTACAGGTGCCCACTGGGGAGCAATTAAATCCTATTAATCCACTCGAATGAATTCGAACTGGGAACCTCAAGACAAAGCAATTTTGCTCTATGGATATTAGGCACTGGTCTATCTAACCACTCCCCATACATACACAGAAGCACTAGTTTTTTAAAGCTCTTGAGAATGAGTGTGTGTCCTCTTATGTGTATGCATGTGTTTGTAAGTATTCTTCCTGGCTTTTCATATTCATAATCCGGACCTGACACTCTCAGATAGAGAAATAAGACATTATTCAAACATATACAAGAAATGACACAGGGAACATTAATAGGACACAGTTCATGTCATTAACCGCAAGATTTGGCATCACCTCAAAAAACTGATTCAGTCGCGCCCGAATAATAATATGGTTTGTGCCTTGCTTTCAGAAGAGAAACATTCATTCATTTGTTCTATAAATGACTCTTTCGAGGCTCCAGCTCGACAAGTCGTTGGCATCATTAACGACAAGATTCAAAATCAGCCTTTGAAAGTATGTTGACATGCAATATGCTTTGAATCACAGTAAAGAATATAAATAATAGTAACACGTGAACGTGTTTAAAGTGCACAGGGATATTGCATTAATTATGTAATAAAATGAAATATAAGATTATGTGTTTATGTTTGCATTCAACAAATGAATGAATGAATGGATGTATACCGGTATCAAATACACATCAAACACACACACACACACACACACACACACACACACACACATATACACACATATATATATATGTGTATATACTATATACATCAGCGTGTGAGCATATGTACACAATAGAAACATTAAACATGCACTTGACACAAAATGAAATAATAAAAGAGGGACAGGCAAGAAAGGGAAACGATAAAGGAAATCCAGAAGAATTGCGCTGTTGCGCAAAATAATTATGATAGGTTTATATGTGAACTCTCCATATTTACGTTTCTCTCCAAGATTAAGATTTATCGATCTTTGGTGAGCCATGTACGCTTCATGTCTTTATCGATAGTGGTAATTATGTAATGGTTATCATTCTCCCAAAACATAAACTGTAAGTTAACGATCCGTCTAAAGTAATGGGCTATAGATGGCTGTAATTATCCATAATTTATGCAACAAGTGAAACTATGACCGCTTAACTACCGCAAAATGCTACACTATATTTTTTCAAAATTAAATATCATTAACATTTTATATGAAACGGGTGCTATTAGAAAAGACAGAGTTAAATAAGCGTAACAACAGGTATAGACTCCGTAATCAGAACGCACAGAATGCAGGTCGAGGAGAGTGACGCTCTGAACATTGATAGTCTCAGCAGACAGAAACGTTTCAGTTAAGTAAAGAAAAACACATATAATTATGCTTCTTTCGTTGATATTATGTTCTCTGGGTTCCCCTCCCTTTCTTTCTCTCACTCAGCTGAACAAACATTTCATTTAAAGCCTTACCTTGGGCCAACGCCAGAGTCGCCAGACAGAGAAGAGTGAGTAAAATTAATTTCATTTCTGGGCCGGAGAGTTAATTGCAGCAGATCTCGGAGCACAGTGTATCCCACGCCCCTGCCGATAGTCCGGGTTTAAAATAAGCCCTGCAGACGTTTCACAATTCCGCTTTGCGCGGTGCTGGTGGATAGTAAAGTTCCCTAATCAAAGCAAGAACAATTGCTAGTCTTCTCGTCCGTTCACAGCAAATCTTTCGGTGTACATCAAACTGGACTTGCACTTCTGTTCTTACTAAACGGGCAGTCCAAAATCGCCCCCCTAATTAGTGTGTGTGTTATCAGAGCTAGCACCCCTAATGCGACTCATCTTGCGCAGTGAGCGAGACAGAGGTGTGGTTGCGCGAGTACTGGAGTCCATTCACCTATACAGACCATCGTCAATTACTCGAGATCGTAACAACACGCCCGCGTTGATACCGAGTTAGGCACACATCCTTTATCAACTTTTTTTTTTCCTGTGTGGAAAAAAAAGTGCGTAGAAATGACAATACTGTAACGAACAGATCTTCCAACGACATTCTTACCGATTTTTTTCTTTTCACCAGCAGAATTCTATTCATTCAATTATTTACACTAGAAATGTATTCATTATTCAAATATTTGTTCTAAATCACCTATCATCTCCAGGAGATCAAAGATTAAAGAAACAAAATTGCTAGGTCTCCGGGTATTGTGACATTTCCTTCTACTATTTCAGTTCTTTCTCTATTCTAGCACTTCATGATCTATGCTGACCTTTATTCTGCAAGACCTGGTTAGTTGAGGTTTGCCCGTTTTTTGTTTGTTTTGTTTTATTTCGAGTTTTTCACCATATTCGTGTGATAATATTTTGTTAGCAACACAAAGCAAGCTGAACTCTATTGTTGGATTTGAGAGTCAGTTTTAGACATATTTCACTCAAAACGTACACATTATCACTTCTAGAAAGCTGTGTTTATCACTTTTTTAATCTCGAGTACGATATTATTGTGAATAATCCAACTTACTGATTAAATTCACACAATCCAATTTGATGGAAAGGAAAAAGGCGTGAAATTAATTCCATGTCTGGAAGATGAGGAAATGCAATTTTCGCTGCCATTGGAAAACACCTTTTTTTATGTTAACAGATGATAAAGAATCTTGAATCTTATGCAGGTAATGGACAAAATTGCGAGGATAACAAACATGACATAGGAAAATTCTCGTTAAGAAGATAATTACCTAGCATGGGATTTCGAATGATTTTTCAAAGACAACTGTATCTTGTTAATAATTACTGCATGTCTAGTTTCACCTTTCTCTTCCTCTCCCTCCCTCCCTCTTCCTTTTTCTTTCTTTCTATCTATCTTTCCGTCTTTCTTCCGTCTTTGTATCAATTTTTATCTGTCTATCTATCCATGACCCTCTCTCAATCTCTTTTTTTTTTGGGGGGGGGGGGTTCTCTCTCATTGCGCAGTATATCTTTTCCTCTCCCCTTGACGTGCATATTATTCTAATGCCTGCTTCAATACCGCCGATAACACGATTGTATTCGACAGAAGTATACCTCAATGGATTGACAGAGAGTGCACTACACCATGAAGGTATTGTTAAGCCCACAGGGTTGGGCGTTGTATGCCATTAAGGATTTTGGGGGGCAGAACAAAGAGATATGATCTGCCTTTGAATTTCGCCTTCACCTATGGAGGCTTTGGTTAAAGAGCAACGCTAACCTTTCCTGCGTAGGCCGGCGCACTTAAGTGCGCCACGCCTCGGAATCTGGTGATGATTTCATGTACATAGAATCAGCTTATAGGCGTATTCACATAGTGAGCGTTTTAATAGCCTGCCTTTCTGGGTGACTTGGCGGAAACCTTTGTTTTAATGCTCCTAATAACCCACTCATAATTAGCAAACGCGCAGTAAGTTTGCGCACCTCGTTAACGGCGTCTTTTTTTTCTAATAAAGAGAACTCTTGGCTAAATCTTAATAGATCCTATAGATCTTAATAGATCTTAATCATCCTTATTCGTCTGTCATGGGGTTTAAATTGCCTGGTCCAGACACACACTGACTTACTAAAAAGGAGGCGAAAACAAAATGACGTTTACATCTTTTCCCGATCCCGCTAGGTTTAGGGCGTGGCAGGATGCAAATGCGTGAATGTAATAAGAGATGTGTCATAATCACGAAGCGATACCAAAAATCCATAGTTGAATCACGAACGCACACACACACACACACACACACACACACACACACACACACACAAACACACACACACAAACACACACACAAACACACACACACAAACACACACACACACATTCATATACATTATACATAGATCAATGCAGATATTAACTAGGACGTATACTTGATGGGCTTTCAACCAATACTTTCACAGGATGTTTTTGTTAAATTATACAGTCATCATGAGTCTCATCAACCATGTTTTGATAGGCGACCGGAAAGGATATCATATTTAAACTGATTCGTGCGTTTCCTACGTGTATGCGACTTAAAAATTATCAACAAAAGGGTGATAGATTGTTCACGCTTTTTCAATCATAAACTGGGTCATAGCAGAATTATAGCAGACAGAAAGCTGACAAATATCACAATCCTGGCAGCGGGGTGCGACCCCGCGAGTGATGGTTAAGAACAAAATGTAAGAATAAAACAAATTTCGAAGGCTGAAGGCAGTGAGCCATGTTAACAATAGGTCAAAATAATGGTAGTCTGGAAATAATACTCTTGTGGCATTTTTGTCCTAATATAGTAGCTATCGGTACGATTTAATAGAGTAAATACTCCACTTCGCATCGAAACGTCCACCGATATGAACATTACACAGAATTGTGTAGGCCGTTGATCAAATACATTTTCTGATGACAGACGAAACAAACAGTCTATCCAAGAACGATCGACCTATGTATTATTTAGGTTCTTTGGTGTCAATGCGTATTTAATGTTTCTTGTTGTCTGAACTACTGTAATTTGGGTTCTTTTTTGTGCTATCATTACACAAAGTGTGAAACAAATACGAAGTATAAAGTTAGAGGCTACAAGTGGAACAGCCTATAGGTGTGCAGCCCTTCGTTAATGAATTATATGATAGGTTCCCATGGCTGAGCGCCGGGGGCTAAACCTTGTTTTACCGCCCGCCCAATGCTTTTTGATGTGACAATCCGAATCTGGATGATGCAACTCTTGCATCCTTTTATAACGAGTTCTGAGACATTCAATATAGGTTTGCCCAAGTGCTTAACCCAAAATCTCATAATATCATTCTCATAATCTAATTTTTTGTTCTCTTATTCTTTTCTTTAATCTGTACACGTATATCTTAGTTATGTTCGGATGTACACACTATAATATGTTTTATTGTCTTGAAAACAAAAAGAAGTGACTGTATTTCATTTGTAATATATATTAAATGCAGAAAATTCAAAATAATTCATTTGAATTGAAAAAAATGAGATTGAAGATTCTTGGTGGTCAGTCGTCTTCTATAGATTTCAAAATGTGGATATGCCAAATTAATATGGAATTAAACATTGTATGACAAAAAAAAAATTAATTCCTGTGATATTATTTAAAAATACGCATTGTTGGTTAATGGCCTGCAAACTCCTACAATCCGTTGGTAAACGATGGTATGAGTGTTTTCGGTTACAACGATGAAGAAATTAGAGTAATATATCATGTATAAGACGTATTACTTTATGAATAAACAAAGAACTCTCCAGGGTGTATAAGTTGTTACACGGCTTCATTTACACCAAAGTACAACCACTGAAAATATGTTTTGGCAGATCTATTAAACTTATGTTGACATGATTTTGGGAGGAATATATTCACATTTACTCCTGTATTGAAATAAAGTTCAAGATGTATGGGGAATTTTCATCGTATTTATGCAACATAAATTACACATATGGATTGCGCACATTTATCTAAACTTCTTCCCGAAATCCATTCCAGATTAGATTTGTTATTTCTTTGATAATTGATATGATAATGTTATGATATTTCAGATCAAGAATAACCACAAAGACATTTTGCCATCGTTTGATAGGATGAATTTAAATACTCATATTATTGGCGTTTATGAAGGTAGAAAGAATAGTAAGCAGCTCTGCAGAGGGAGAAAGTTTGTTCGCTTAGTGTCAAAATCGTGAATGGTCTTGTTTGCGTAGTGTCGGACTCGTGGGCTGTAGGATTCATGGGTGTCGAACTCGTGACGTGCACACATTTAGACTTCTTCGATGGTACCGGGTGTGTGTAATTTTTCTTTCATTAACTTAAGTCCAAACAAATTAATGAACAATATTTGCTTTATTAAATGATGATGAGTCAAGTAATATGAGACAAGTGAATGATTAACTAAATCCTTGTCGTTTGATAAACCCACCTTATCGTTCGTAAATATTGAAAGATAATGACATTTCGCTCGGCCACCATGCATCATGACGTGAAAGTGCTAATGACCAGTCATTATTCTTAACTAATGACCTGTCATAAGCAAAATTACGTGTTAGGCAAAATAAATAGCTGGTCACGTGTACGCTCTCAACCAGCCATTCGATTTGAATCTACTTTAGAATACAGAATTTCGTACTCATAAAAAGAAACCGTGTTTATTGTACGCCTCATATCTATTCTTCATCTCATTCCTTACTCCCCCACTTCATATAAAGCTTTACTGGGCGTTCAATAGTACCTGGATTGTTTGACAGTCGTTAAAAGGGACCTTTCGTTGGCAGCGAACAAGTAAGCCTTCGAGCTAAATTCGCCATGTTTATGGCCTTCATATACCATTCAAACACGTTCCACTACGGATTGGAAATTAAACAGAAAAAGAAAAAAATATATGACAATTCATCTCACAAGGTAAATGGGGTGAATATATACATACCTGACCTCTATTGGTTATTATCATCTATATAGGACGTTTTATAACAAAACAAAATGACCCCCTCAAAAAAAAAAAGGAAAATAAGGAACAGAGAGAGAGAGAGAATCAAATTTAGCATTTAACTGAGTTTTAGCTTGTAATGTAATGGGCATTGCCAATGTTCTTACTCTATGTATTTTACAAAGCTGTCTACTTCTTATCTTATTTGGCCAGATCTGACTTAATCATTTTATTGCTGCCTGTCCAGACAATGCTAGAGTTGACCATCTAAAAAAAGTTCGAGGAATTGATTCGTCGTTGGTTTCACCGCAGCTGGGAATTATTTTCATAATATGATTGAAAAGTCATAAGAGTATAATTATCTTCTCTATCAGAATCATCGCCAATTTATAATGTATGTGACATTTGTACACGACCGGGTGCTTCTATATGTGTGTGAAGGACTGTATTTTCACGATTTCATCTGGTGTTATCGGATGACACATCCACACTCAAATCCATAGAATTACTGGGAAAATGAGTTAACACGAAACTGATTTAAAAGAGCAAATACTCAGATGTGACAACTACTATTGGTGCCGGAGTGATTTTGACAGAATGTTGTTTGTAAAATATCCATGTAAACAACAAACGAAGACATGCAAAGCAAACAAAATCATATGCTTCATCAATAGCCGTTAATCCCCCGACTTCATCTTCAAAGAAAGCATTATTATGCATCAATAAAGAATTGTTGTTGATTCCACGAATCACTTAGAAAAGTGGATCTTCATATCTACTATAGCCTTATACATTGGCCACATTCCTTTGAAAGAAATATCTTGAGTCAGTTCGTGTTACTTTGTAAGTTGATCTCCACTCACGATAGACATGTTATTGTTGTGTTCTTGTGGGAACACCGCGGTGTGAGTCGATAAGAGTCTAAGGACTCATTTTGAGGATATTCTGAGGCTGCATCTTGCCTAATGCAGGCATCTTTAGCTGGGAAAGATATGGCACTTGTGAACGCTGGCGTAAGCCCCAACAATAATCACAGGGCCATTGGCAGATCATGCATTTCCAAATGTGTTAAAGGTAAATTAGATCACAGCATGACGAAAAAAAAATGGTGATAAACTTAAAGGAACATATTAGCAAAAAAAAATCAGGTTTTACATAATATATAATTATCAAAATAAGATAATGAGAATTGTTGTTGAATCAAAGACCTATGATACTTATATGGAAGCATGTTTGTATGCATAATGTATGTATGTATGTGCTTGGGCAAATTGCCACGGGCTGGGTAATTTCGACGCGGATGTTTTGTGTATACTGTCGCTCTTTTTGGTTTATTCCCTCCCTTCCTCCATTCATTCAAAACCGCATCAACGTAAATGACAATAAAAAATGGTGACTGAAATATTTTCAATTGTATAACATCGAATTCAGGCAGTTGTCCTTTGAAGTTCGTGCGCGCAAAATTTGAAGTGGATGTCACTGGTCACGCCCAATGAAGCACGTACAGACAAACGTGGGATGAGCTTTTATTCTCGACTAGCTGCCGTAACGCTAAGAGCCATCGTGTAATTAACTTTTGACTCCTGCAAGGAATCGGCTAATCATGTAGCCTCCAGTAATTTTATTATACAGCGCTAGTTGCAGCAATCGGAAACATTTTCAGGAGATATTGTGCCTTCATATCTTACCGAAACTTCCTCGAAGCTGTCTATTTGTTGTTCTTTTTTTTTTTAATCTTTTCAGCAGTCCCCTCCGTTTTGTAACAACTTTGATTTTGGTACATGCAGTGATGCTACACAGTAATATGATTGCATTTCCTTTCAAAATATCTTTTGCTTGATCATATGAAATTATTTGCATTACTTTAGGTATATTTGTAAAATGTTACACTGTAATTACATTTGGGATAGAGATGAAATAAAAGTGAAATGAAATGAAATGAAATAGAATGGAATGGGTTGGAATGGACTGGATTGAAATGAAATAAAATGGAAGGAAATAAAAGAGATGTTTGATGTTTGATAGATACTTTATTTTCTGCAAATCAATATACATTGTACATAAACTGAATAATCGTGAACATGGGAAATATACAAAGTATATTTGAAACAGAGTCGTTTGACTTGCATAAACAATGATATAAAAGGAAATTAATGATATTACAGTATGCATGTCTATGCAGCTGGGATTACAATAACAATATTATATTTAGGAAATGATAATGCAGAGGGCCGCCATTGTAAGCATTGCTTGAAAAGATGGCCGGCCCGAGGAAAAGGTAGGTAGGTAAATTGGTAAACAATACAAATTCTGCTGCGAGGATAGCAGGGGAAAATAAACTCTGATGTGTGAAGGTGGTGAATGTGCGTGCGAGTGCTTGAGAGTGCACAGGGGCAGATAGGCTGGGATTTGGAATGATAAAATTGGTTTGCTGGAAGAGGGAATGACTTACGATGTTGCTACTATCGGGAGACCAACATAAGTCTTATAAATTATTCGGGCTTAATTCGTATTTGAAGTATACTGTGATAAAATATGCTTCTTTAAGTTTGCTTTGAATGAAAACAAGGAGGCACACTGTTTCAACTCTTCGGGAAGAGTGTTCCATGTATCCGGACCGTGATGTCTAATCGACTTTTGAGCAAGTAAAAGCTTTGGATTACTTAAATGAAAATCATGGGAACGACGGGTAGGGTATGAGTGAATATGATCATTAGTAACTAGGGCATTATGGAAAAATGGTAATAAATTTCGAATGTGTTTGTACATAAATATAGCAGTTAAATATGAATGTATATCATGGGCCTTTAGGGTTTTTAGGCGATAAAATATGGGATCAGTGTGAGCCAAAAAATTTGAATGTGTGCATATACGAAGAGCCTTTTTCTGAAGAAGAAAAATTGTGTTCAATTTGGTTTTGCTACAGTTGCCCCATACAATATTACAGTACATTACATATGGTAGAAATAAGGTGTTGTATAACATCATTAAAGTTTGATCATTAATTAAGTATTTTATTCTCCTTAACACACCAGTTGCCTTAGATATTGCTGTTATAATATTCTGGACATGAATATTCCAAGTTAGATTGTTATCTAGGGTCACTCCTAGGAACTTGGTTGAATGTTTCTCAGCAATGTTTATATCATCAATAGAAATACTTTGAGGAAGGGTGGGTTGAGATTGAAGCGTATGAAAATGTATAAAACATGTTTTATCAATATTCAATGAAAGCTTATTACTTCTAAACCATTTCGAAATATTACTTAATTCCATGTTAAATGTATCCACCAATGTTACAATATCCTTGTGGGAATAAAAAACATTGGTGTCGTCTGCAAATAAAATGAAGTTTAAACGAGGAGAGGAATTAATGATATCATTAATATAAATCAAAAAAAGTAGGGGCCCGAGGATAGATCCCTGAGGGACACCACATGACACGTTCAAATGGAACGAATGACTGGATTTAAATGCAACATATTGTTTTCGATGACTTAGATAACTTCTAAACCATGACAAGGTAATCCCTCTCACGCCATAATTATGTAATTTTTCAAATAAAATGTCATGATCAATAGTGTCGAATGCTTTACTAAGATCCATAAAAACTCCAATTATGTGCTCCTTTTTAATAAGCGCATCAATAATATTATCAACAGATTTAATTATAGCATAATCGGTAGAAAATCCTTTCCTAAAGCCAAACTGATTCACATTTAATATTTCATTTTCAATCATAAAAGACTTCTTGCGAGAGCAAGAAAGGTCCACTGAATATTTGCATATCGGATGTGCTATAGATCATGACATCCTGGCAAAACTTTTTACTATACTCTGATAAATATTCATATATGTAGAACAAGGTGATATGTTACCAGTAGCAGCAGGACAATCTCAATCACAAGAAGTTATAGCAGTCATTCTTGACAAGTAATTGAGTTGTTTGTTGACGTTGAAGCAGCGAGTACTAAGATTGTACTGTACTGTCTTCGTAATGTAATGTAGTGTTTTGTATATCATTGCTGTATTTCTTTTGTTTTGTTCTTGCATCTGTGTATTTGTTCATCCCTCGTTGTGTAAAAATATGAAAATGATTACCATCAATGCATTTTTTTTTATTGATTATCCGGGTCGGTCAGATTTTAAGGAAACTTTTAATTCCTCGTTGGCTGCTTCCCTTCAGCTTTATGTATTCCGTAGATCCATTTCCTCTATCCAAACCACGAAACATGCAGTCACCTGTGCATGTACTGAACAAGACACAATACTTACCTTTTCCTCCAGGATATTATGAGGTTTACATTTGGTTTGACAATGTAAATGTAAATGTAAATGCAAACTCCTTGTCATTCATCTAATCAATCCTGTTTACAGCCATAAAATTCTGCTATAATTTGGATACTTCATAATGTCTCGAGCATCTTTGATACAAAATGTGTGTAATTATGGTATTGTATGGTGCACATTTTCCAAAGGAAAATTAAAATAAAAATCATCTTGTATCAAATCATTACTACATACGTGAGCATTTTCTATATACTATTCATTATTTCAACCCCTTCTAATGTAATGGTGCGTTTAAACAATCATGTTGTATTGTCACATTGTCAGCATCCACACAGAGCCCGTCCGCCGGAAGATAATGATTTATTCCACTTCCATGAGTATTCATAATTTGTAAAAGCTCAGTTAAAGAAACATTGGTTGCACTTATAGTCTGACAACTCTTACTGTTTAAAAGATCCCAATACATGTACTTATACTTTAGGTTTGCCGATCTTATTTGGACCGTGCCAAAGACCGTAAAAGAGCATTCACATCCTCACCATGCATCTGTCTCCTTTTATATAGTAAATAAGGAATATCTTATTTGCCAATAGCAATTCACTTTCTCAAACATCAAAATCTACGACATTATCTCCAAAGCTTCTGTTTAGGTGGGTTTTCCTTCTTATAGCCTGGTTTTGAAAATTACTACACCTTATGGGCAGCATCAAAGCATTATCGTGGCGCAGAATTCACATTATGCTGTCATTGACTGTTTCCACTTACACACGCCAATATCTTGTGTAGCCTGTAAAGAGACCTACAAATTTGAGAGTAACGATGATCTAACTGTTCCTGGCTTGCATATTCATAAATACTTTCCTTCCGTAATTCCTGAAAAAACAGTAAGGTTAATACATCCGTGTAGCCGAACTGAGAAATTATTGTATATGCACCTTCCCCCATTCCACTTGAAAGACAGCTCTCTGGGTTTAGACGAATCATGAGTGATATTGATTGGGGTATCACTCCTCAATATTCAAGCATCTTGCATTTCTTAACTTCTTATACACTTTGACTGCAAAGTCACAACCAGTGCACGTCTGATAACTATCACATAAGTCAACATATACATTTTGGATGTTTTGAAACAATTCGAGGGGAAACAACATTGTAGTGCATGCCCGATAAATACTTAGCAAATAAGTCAACATATCAATTTTGGATGTTATAAAACAATTTATGGGAAACTATAAGGCAGCTCACGTCTGATAACTATCATATTAGTCAACATATACATTTCGGATGTTATATGCAACAATTCAAGGTAAAAAATAGGGCAGTGCACGCCAGATGAGCACTTATCAAATAAGATGTTATGAAACAATCCATGGGAAACAATAGGGCAGTGCGCGTCTGATAAACACTTATCAAAATAAGTCAATATATAAAATTTGAATGTTATGAAACAATTAGTGGGAAATGATAAGGAAGTGGACGTTTGATAAACACTTATCAAATGAGTAAACATATAGATTTTGGATTCTATATAACAATTCATACGAAACAATGGCATAATCATTCAATTTGATGAAATTCTTGCGTCAAGTTGTTTTCATTGCAACTGATTGACAAATTGCCCTACATCGACGTAAATAAGTACTGAATTGATGCGTGTTTTAGTAGTGGCCATGACAAATGAAATCACGGGCATAGCCTACATACTCTGGCAGGATTCGAACCTGCGACCTCCTCATTACCGGTCATGGCTACTGGGCCAAAACCATTAAAAATGTACAATTCAGGTTTTGAAATTTTGAAAAAATAATGTTTTCTCAAAAACATTCCGACAACGAAAAATTGCTAGAGGATACACTGAATTTCAACTTAAACAAAAATGAGCAACAAATGTTGCAAACTTTTTATGTTCTGAAATTTGAAGCTGAACATGAAAATTTCACCACTGTAACTTACGTTACTGCGCTTATTTTTCTTTGACCATATTCATTCTGTTTAGGGATGGACAATGCAACTATCCTTCTATTGGTGGATAGTTTCGAAGATATGACCATTCTTATTTCAATGTGCCTGCTATATTTTTCATTCATTTGATGAGTTACTGTAACCGTGAATTAAGATATTGATAGATATGATGGAGGTTGTTAACTATGTAAAGTTAGATTGTTTCCTATATTCTTTTTATTCGTACACATAGAACTTGCAGAAAACTGCCAAATGATTTTAGATGGATTTGTCCTACACATATTCTCAAATAATCTCAATAACCATATGACAAATAAAAATGTGACTGTTTAAACCTTGGTAACGTTTGTTACGCATATGAGTCACGTATGTTACATAAATATATTAAACACTAAAAAAGAAGATAAATTTTAAGAGTTCTAATAAATATCAAGAGTACCAGCGTTGCAAGACCTTCAGTACTTCTGGAAGCAGATTTATTTAATTGCCGTCTGAGGTTATCGTCCTTATAGTATAATCTACCATACATTTGGCCTAATATGAAAAATTGGAATAAGATATTTAAATTTCAAGAGTTTATTTTGTCTGAATATTATGAGTTTCACTGCAAAATTACCTGTTGAAGTGCCCTGTTTAAAACCAAAGGAATGCATTTATATAAGAGTCACTAAAGACATTGTCAAGAACCCCTTAAATGTATCAGTGTGTACTTTAAACAATTGTAACGTATGTTTCAAATGTTTCCAGATTGAAATATTTATCACTCGAAAGTGGAGATGCATTGGAAAGTGCATTAAAAAAGAATGATGCATCGCCAAACAACATTGCACAGTGTGAGTGCACAAGCTGGTCAGCACTTAACTGTTTAGCATATCAAAGTTTACATCAATAAGGTATCAGGCATAAGAGTGAACAATGTGAAATAAATCACAGCGAGCCCATGAAGTTTAAAATGCAAACACCAGCACTGCTTTATGATTAATAATGCATGATTATCACGAGTTTCATTAATGAACAAACCATGCATTAGTGTTGCTTAAAACGTACAGATTTCTTGGCACATTATTCAATAATGTGCCATGGTAAGTTTTAAGCAACAATAATGCATGGTTTTGGTAATAGTCACAAAAATACAGAATTATGAACAATTTAAGAGTGGTCACGTAAATAGACAGCTTTCTCACGGTTTTAGATTGAGAGTATAACTGACCTATGACACACTAGTCTATAAAGACAACAATGATAAACACAAAAAGGCGCACCTTTCATAATTTGGATGCCCCCTTGTTTTGTTCTTTTTTTTGGGGGGGGGGTGGAAGAGGCAATGGAAAACACATAGAAATGTCAGAAGAACAAATTGCAATTCTTCTATTTCCATTACATAGAATAAAAGTTCGGTGACATATAAAATGTCTTCAATGTATATTACATCATTGTAAAAGACAACTGTAAACTCACAATCTGGTATTTTTCTGCAAAAGGCAACAAGGTATAATGGGTAAGCCAGTGTAGGAGAGAATAATGCAAAAGTCGCAAGTTGTATGAAAGTGAAATTATATAAAATTTGGTATAAGAGCGTTAGTATGACGCTTTCTTCTATTTTCTTGGTTAAACATCATATTTTCATTAATATCTCGGAAGAGTTTAGATTGGGTAGAAACTTTTATGAATGATTTTCGGTGCATAAACAAGGAAATTTACATACATTTCATCCTTTCAATTTGATGTCTACAAGCCAACACTTTTATCCAGTACCTTTCATTGTAAAGCATACATAAGTATACATCACTAGCAAATTTTTAAATTTGTGAATCAATTTCCTTGTCAATCCTTGTCAATCAAGTCGACATTATCACCTTCATTCACCCTTTGCTGAGATCGGTTTAAGTCTTCTTTTATTTTCTTGCCGAAGGCTCTGTGCTTTTTAACTCTTTCATTTTTTTATCTGCGCTCTTGTTTTCCCAACTCTTAAAATTTTCCACAGGAACGTAATACTTTTGTACACGTTGTTTCTCGGATTTACTTTCTAAAAAAAATCAAGTGAAAGTATTCACTCTTAGCGGGGTGAATAAAAAAAAGAGTGAATTTAGAGTGAAAATGTTCATTTTCACTCTTTTTAGAGTGACCTCAGGGACCACTCCTAAATCTTCGAGTGATCCCTGAGCTCACCCCAAAATGAGTGAAAATGAACTTTTTTCACTCAAAATTCATTCCAATTTTACTCTAAATTCACTCTTTTTTGTATTCACTCCATGAAGAGTGAATATTTTCACTCAATTTTTTAAGAGAGTAAGGAAGGCTTCTTCTCCAATCTTTTCCTTTTTCCTTCTTCAGTAATCGGCCTGAATCTTGGCTCTTGATTTTCCCATTTTGACCTCTTGGAACCCAAGGAGTAATGATAAGATTCCCTTCACAGAGAAATAAGAAAATCTATACTGCAAATCAGTAATAAGATATTCTTACATAATTACGTAACCTACGTTACCTCTAATTTCAAGGAATGAAGTGTCACATAATGAATTTGGTAGACTACAATCACTATAACTTTGAAGTAAATGATATGATAATTAAAATGAAAACCATTATTTTCATCATTCATATATCATTAACATACATATTGGATTGATTTTGATAGAGCGATTGAAACCTACGTTACCAGGGTATTCAGGGCCTCATTGACAATGATTATCGCCAAAAAAGAATGGTTAGTTCGAGCCTAAAAGTGAAATGTGTTTTTCATCTGTTTATTTATGGATATTAGTCTTTTTTTAGGATAAAGCTTTGGTGAAAAGTACGACAGTGTACATGCAGATGTAAAATTGAAACCTACGTTACCTTAAGTGAAACCTACGTTACAACATTGACCCTATGTTTAGGTACCTTAATGTTGTATAAATATCTGAGTGAGATGTAAACTTGTTATTCTCCTCGACAAAGCAAACACCAAAGTACTTGCTTATGGTAAAAAAGTACCAATATTTGAACGTAATTACGCTAAACATGACTTTGAAAATATATATACCGTTCGCTCAGATACTGAGAAAGATCTCGTGCAGTCCATTCCCTGTGAGTCGTCAACGTGATGCGCCATTTTGTCGAAAGGACTGTTTCTAAGCAACTATGGAGTAAGATGGTTCTAGATAGCACTTGTTATCGATGAATGATTGCAATGTTAGTGAATCTAATTAAGATTATTTTTTTCGGGGGTAACGTATGTTTCAGTAACGTAAGTTAAATCTGACCTTCGATGTGACTTTTTCAAGCGATTAGTAATGGCTCATAATTGAAAACTCAGTGGAGAGATTGGGGTACCGTATGCCTATGTTTGGTATCTTCCTTGTAACATTTTCATTTTTAATTTTCCATAGCGGTGGTAACGTATGTTTCATTTCTTAACCATACGGTCTGAAACATGTTAGTGCTTAAAGCTTTTTCTCTGCAGCAGATAACCAGGTGGCACAACTATTGTTTACAGCATTGGACGAGACATTTTCTAAGTTTTTAGGACAGATAATTCACAATTTCAACCCCAGGGAATGTTTTAAAGGAAAACTTAAAATCATGGTAACGTATGTTTCACAGGCCTTTGCGACAATTTTGACTTGTAAAATAATTCAACTGAATAGTTTTCAATTATATTTCTTTTCATTCTAACGTGTTGGCAAATGACTTAATTTGCCTTAGAACAAGTTTTAATGAAAAAAGATCATGCTTTCATTTGCATAATAGTAACATATCGGCAAAACTATTAATTTGCGACATGCTGTTTTTGGCGGGTTTACCATCTTTATGAATGCATAACTTCCGAAAGAATCATAACTGGATGTTCAAATTCTCGGCAGTTCTAGTTAACAATGTACTAACGGTAATTATTACCCGAAACTTATGACAATCGGTCGATGCTTTATTTTTTCTTTGGTAAAACTATTGCGACAGGTATTTCACTAAATTGTACATATTTAGTGGTTTTGAACCTACTACTAAAACACTCTGATCAGAAGTCGTAGGTTCAAATCCTGCTCGAACATTATTATGTGAAGTTGTCAGTACCGTTATCATCTTCTTGATTATGCCTTGTATTGTCCAGGGTATCCTCGATCTTCAGTGTTGCCACTGCTCTACCACACAGTCCTGCCATTATTATTGCCCTAGCGTTGCCAGGTAAGTCCTACCCATGGATTTGTAATCATACCTGGGTCGAGAGGGGCGTGGCGAGTAAAGGCATTTTTTTTCTCCAAGGACGCGAGCACCGGGCGGGAATCGAACTCGGGTTATCCGATTGGGAGTCGGGAGTCATACTTAGCTACTGCACTCCTAATTAACACGTAACCCTATACCGGCATTGAAGTAAGCAAATGAACATTAAATTCATTTTTTTCATGTTCATAATATCCTTCAATAAACAATTAAAAACCTCATTACCTAGATGTGATAAATTGAGCCTGCCCAAGGTAGATAAACCGCGCCCAATACAAACTCAGAGGCTAAGTTTTATCTTGACCCGATGTATGAAGGGGACATGATATGACATAACCTTTAAATTATATGAAACTGTCAATACACCACCCTCACATTGGCAACGCAGCTAAGAAAAAAAATGAGAGGCATATGTGTTTTTGATTTGCATCCATGTACGTAGGCGATGTGTATTCACTCGTGCAAAATTCGGTATGTAACTCGATCGAGGATGAAAGGGAGTTCGAGATTATGAAAACAAAAATCGTTAATACATGGTGAGAACGGCGGGCTCCTTTGTCATGGTTGTGTACATTACTCTGATCAGCCCTAGTCGTCTCCTTTTGGCTCTGTGACTCGATCCGTAGAGTCGTTACAAAAGTCACTATAACGAAGAGGTTCTGCAGTAATGAAGAACAATGTGTTGATTTTCATCATTTTTGTTGCTGTCGCGTGCTGCTGATTTTTTATGCTATTATATAGGAAGAATATCTCGTCACAATTGCTGTCATTAGCGGCAGCCTGAAACTGGCAAAGTACTTTATGTACGCTTCATTTTGAACATGATCTAGATTGACATAAACGCCGCTTAGCATGCAGTACAAAACGTATGTGTCACAGTGAGGGCATGCTCAGAGGTTGTTTGTCCAAACTAAAAAATACAGGTTTTGTTACGAAATCAATGCATTGTATTAGGACTGTGTTAAATCATTCCATTAGAAATCAAAGGATTGGTGAAGACCATAAGCAATTTGAACAAAAATGAATCAATAGTAAATGTAACTAATATTAGTAACTACTATGTGTACTATGTTACTATAGTGTCACGGAAGGAAGCTGAAGACTTTCTTTTTGTAAAAAACCCAACAGGGACAGCAGCCTCAAGAATGCGGCATGCGTGAAGTTCGGTAAATGCAGGAATATACATAACTTTCTTTTTTTCGGAATACAGTTTTATAACATCAATGTCGTATAAAGATGTTAAGATTTAATGTATCGCATACCTTCACCTTCGCTTGTGGTCATATACGTAGACGTTAGTGAGTTATGAATCAGACAGCTCAATACAGGGGCCGCGGGCGTTTCATAATAATGGAGGGAGGGCAGTACTAGCAGTGAGTCATGAGTGCAGCTATTGTGTGTGTTTTACTTTTTCTTTATTTTTCGATTTACATAAGTTTTTCTTTTATTTTT
Source organism: Diadema antillarum (assembly GCF_040938485.1). Classification (NCBI taxonomy): domain Eukaryota; kingdom Metazoa; phylum Echinodermata; class Echinoidea; order Diadematoida; family Diadematidae; genus Diadema; species Diadema antillarum. The sequence goes on along the minus strand of NW_027271862.1, from coordinate 877,190 downwards.
ATCTTGAGAGAAATGAATGTGGAGAGTGCAGCCCCAGCATCTCCCTATCCCCCTCCCCATCAGCGGCCCTGTGTTGTATGTGCACCTCAAGAGGGCAGCACAAACAACATAATAATGATCAATCCGACTTTGCCATTTTTATGTCTCTGCCACGAAGTGGTGCCGGAGGCATTGTGTTTTCGGGTTGTCCGTCCTTCCGTCCGTCTGTAATCAATTTTGTGGACAGCCTACGTGAAAAAAAAAAAAAAACTTTTTAGGTATCCTATGAAATTTGGCATGTATGAAGGAGTGAAGTTATGCCTATCAACTTTTGGGTGCATATGCTCAAGGTCAAAGGTAAAGGTCATTTTAATGCTCAAAATGTCTCTATTTCCCCCATATCTGTGCAATGCCTGAAGGTATTTTCTTGAAACTTACTAGTAGTGTATACATGTTGTGCCCAATAAAGATTCTCTAGTGAGAGTTTTAGGTCATGAGGTCAAAGGTCAAGTGAAAATGTCACTTTTTTCTCCATATCTCGGAAATGGTTCAAGGTATCTTCATGGAACGTAGTAGGCCCTACATGTGCAGTAAATAGGCAGTGATTATCATGGGAATTTTGGGGTCATGGGGCTTAACCCTATAAAGCCCAAGGGGGGGGGGGGCACATTGTGCCCCCCCTACCAGATTTTCATTTGCAACTCCTTCGCCCTTTATCCGATTTCAACCAAATTTGGTGACTTTTCCTAAGATCTTATTGCGAACATTTTGATATATAATTTAGCTATATTTGATGTTGCTGGTTGCCATGGTAACCATAAACTGACAACCATGTCAGTCAGATTTTGCATCTTTTTTCTGTTCCCATTTTATTTAACAGCATTACAGTGGATGAAATGGGTGTTTCTTGGCTGAAATTTGTTGAAGGAGCAAAATTTGAAGTAATTATGGTCCTGGAAAGTTTTTCTTATTATTTCCTTTGTTTTTATGAGACAAAGGCATAAAACAATAGATATAATAGAGATAATTGAAAAAAATAATATTTTCTAAAGATTGCCCTTCTATTTTGTGTTATTTTGATTCCCTCACCCAAGTTATGCCTCTAATATCATTAGTTTATCATATTATCAATTTGCAATCTTGAAATTCCACTATTATGCAAATATGAAGTGTCATAACTATACATGTACCCATCCGAAACATTTCATCTCAGGTCTCATAATGTATTATTATGTTGACATGAATAGCGCCCCCATGTGGTGACCTTGAGAAATTTCAACTGTAACAAATCATAAGATTCCACTTGCTTATCATTTGTGACAAATATGAAAATGATGGGTCTATAATAAGACATATATAATGAGGATAAAGAAATTATACAGAAAAATCATGTTTTTAGCATATTTCCTATGTATTTCTTTATATTTTGGAAAATAGCGCGCTCCATGGGTGACCTTGAGAAAATTCAAATGTACGGTCATGTAGAGTATGAGTTACTCTACCCATGTGCCAAATATGACGATGATACATCAAATAATAAAAAAGTTATATAGGGGGGGCACAATGTGCCCCCCCCCCCCCTTGGGCCTGCGAGGGGTCAAAATAGCTTGGGCTTAATAGGGTTAAGGTCAGGGGGGTCAAAGGTCAAGGTCAATTCTTCAAACTGTTACTTTTTCCCTTTTATTTATGTAATGCCTGCAGGGTTTTTTTTTTTAACTTGGTGTATACATGTACAGTAATTACCCAACAGAGATTCTCTGGGAAGTTTTTTTTTGCCAAAAAGGTCAAAGGTCAAATGATCAAAGATCAAGTGAAAGTGCTGAATTGCACTTCTCCATATCTCAGAAGTGGTTCAAGGTATCTTGAAACTTAGTACATATTTATACATGTTCTGCCTGACAGTGATTCTCTTGTGAATTTTAGGGTAATAGGGCCAAAGGTCAAGGGTCAAAGACAGGTTTAAATGTTAACAATTTACTATTCAATGCAAAAATTACACTTTTTCTCCATACCTCGAAAATTACTCTATGCATTAACTTATAAAAGGGTCAAAAGTCAAATAAAAAAACTACAACATATCCTTTATACAGTGCTAGCAACTTTATCTGATACTTATAAAAGCAGAAGTGATGATCAGTTCTCTTAATTCACAACAACCAATTAAGATCTAACAAATAACTTGGCAACGTTCAGATATTACATTTTTCTCCATAGATATTGGGTTTTATTATCATAGCTGGGATAAGCCTTCGATATGATTTCCAAAAAGTGATCACTTGTTCTCAGAGTGTGATATCTTGCGAAATAATTGCTCATAAACATTATAACAGCATCATCGAAGCAGCAGAGTATCTTAGTATTGTTGTGGTAAATGAATGATAACAAGGTTCTAAACGGGTGTCGTTGCTGACACCTACAAATAGATTAAGATTCGACTTGCAATGAAATACACATACTTATTTCTTTTGCTTGATATCCTTGATATTGCTAAAAGGAAAAGTTCATTTATTATGATTTATAGGCGACCTAGCCGGCCTATATTAGATAGCTTCTAACACAGGTGTATATATAATTGTACATTTGAAATATGTTGAGCTATGCATTGTACATTTCCACTATATTACGAATAGGATTAGTAGTCTCTGATTTTGTCATTCTCAATGTGTATTTGTGCGCATTTTGTATATTTTAAGAAGTGGACAAATGAAATCAAACTGAAGCTGAAACTTAAACAACAACTTCAATGTGACTTCATTAAGCGACAAAGCTTCACAGTGAAAACAGAAAATATCTCTCCAAATGTAACAGTCAACACCTCTTTTGACCTCATGTTCTGTAACAATGAAATTACTCGCCAATTGCTTTCTGCACTTTCATATTATTTTCGAAATGTGTTTCAATAATGCTTAAAGTAAAATTGCAATTATACGCTAAACACAAGAGTTAGAACATTGACGCTGCTCTTCTTACAACAGGTTCCTGCAGAAATAATTACCCTTTTTTATATATGAGTCATTAGCTGTGCAAGTCATCAAATATTCTATATTTTGTACCCACGATAGAGGGCGCAATAGTTGATTACCATTGGTGCGTGCGCATAAAGGTTCTTGAGGTTAACGGACAATTGACACGTACTGTGTATACAGTTAGGCAAATACGATAAATAAAAGCATTAAGCGAAATGTTCACATATCCACAGAGATAAACAATAATTCACATCAGATGTACAGAAGTGTATAATGATAACTAAAAGTAGTACCAGATTGCTGCTGGATATAGCATTCAGACGGAACTTCCTAGATAGCAAAATTTGATTTGGAGTTGTGAAGTTATACATGATGAACATATCAATAGATGCAAAACAGCATCATCGTTATCAAATGAATTCACGTAGTATATTCCTTTCACAGGAAATATGCTTCAACATGAGTCAACTGCTGAATCCCAGGAAGGAATTATTCAAGCTTAAAGGACAAGTTCACCATCATAGACATGTGGGTTGAGTGAATGCAGCAATATTAGTAGAACACATCAGTGAGAGTTTGAGCAAATCGGACAATCCGTTAAAAAGTTATGAATTTTTGAAGTTTCTGCTCAGTCACGGTTGGATGAAAAGACTACTATAGCTTGTGATGTCACATGAGTACAACGATACAAAGAAAGAATAAAGAAAATTCAACATATTTCAATTTTTCTCGCATAACAAAAGAACACTCGACTTCTCTCTTTCAGAAGGCAGGGGGAATAATATTACCCTTAACATACGTCAGTAGCAAGTCGAAGAACTGTGCACTTTATTCAAAAAGTAAAGTTTTGTGAAATTCTCTTTTTATTTTCCTTATATAGTTGTACGCATGTGGCATCATACACTGTAGTAGTCTTCTCTTCCAGCAGTGACTGCGCAGATACTAAAAATATTCGTAACTTTTGAACGGATTGTCCAATTTTCCTCAAACTTTCACTGATGTGTTCTACTAATATTGCTGCATTCTCTCAATCCTTATGTATATGAAGGTGGACTTGTCCTTTAATCCTTTCCAGTTGAGATTCTGAATTCTCCACATTTTTTTTTTTAGCAGTTCGCCGTTGATAATGGGTTAACTGATTTACAAACGAACGGGGTTCTCGGATTTTAAAACTGAAAAGTAGCCTAATATAGTTATGAGCATGACATAAAAAATTTTACAACTTAACCCGACGATATGTTATGAACTGTTAAAATCGTTACAGTAGTCGGTAACTATAAAGAAGTAATCATAATTATCTTCTGCAGATTCTAAATGTAAACACTATATATTCCAAATATTTCAAGATGTCTTGTTATTCGTAAAAGATTCGGTTACAACTATGAGGCGAAGGAGAATTGGCCGATAAGGCAAGTGTTTTTTCCTCTGTATTTTTTTTCTTTGCAGAAGATGAATGATAGTCTATCTGTGGTAGTAACTGATTCAATTTTGCAATATCGAGTGACGTTTTCATGACGTGGATGAATTTATACTTATGGGCGTAGAATCGACTTTAAAGCGGCAGTAGGATCATGCCAGCTTGAATTACAAATTGGTATTGAGTCGTAATCCCGGGGTCATAATGTATTTAAAGGAAAGTCTTTTTGCAATCCTTTTTGTCTGCCCTCACATCATCCTCGTAGCTGCGCACATTTTCAGTTCAGTTCAGCTCATTTTAGTGGCAACTGGAAAAGAAAAATCTGGTGGTCTGATTTACTTTCAGTGATGGATCGTTAAACCCATCTGATTTGATTTGATTTGAGTTGAATATATTTCTACTTTGTCTTCACAAGAACACAGAACCGTAAAGATTGAGAAGCTTGAGAGTAACTGTAAGAATTGAAGATGTCCCGCAAATAAAATTATTGGTAGCTTAAACGAAAACGAAATAAGAAGAAATGATTGAAGAATGTTCATTATTTTGCAATTTTCTTAATTCGTAACCTTCTTGATAAAACATAAAATGTTTTGACTGATTTTCTTCTGCGAAATTAGTCAGCGAATCAATCTTGAGCATGTTGACATACAGATTAGATTATCGGAGACCTAGACTGGACTCTAGTAGACCTTGCAAGAAATCTGTGCACATTTAGCAGTGCTTAGCACTCAACGCTCAAGAGGCTGAAGTCCCACGAGCCTCACGTGTCAAAAGTACAATTTCAGCGAGCGAAACTGCAGTGGATGACATTGATTGAAGTAAAACGACCGATAGGTCTATATCAGTATATGATATGAAAACATCGTGCATTTACAATTTTCCATGGAGTTTTTTTTTTTGTAAATTGATATGTTGTTAAACTGAACAAAATACCACTTACGTGACCATAGCCACACAAAAAAATAAAAATAAAAGTGAGGCAATGCGGCTATTTGGCTTCATTGAAAACATTGGAAATACAGTAGAAGAAAGGAAAGCGCAGTAAAAAAAAAGAGGGAAAGGAGAAACAGTTTAAGAGATATTAAAGTAGAACTACTTTCATCTCTTTCCTGTCGGTTTCAAAGAACCACTTACTGATTTGAAGTCATCACTCCAGAATGGGTATTTTCCATTATCTCTTTCAAAACGCGTATCGAGCGATGGGTCGATAATTTTTATTGATCTGAGCTGATGTACAAAAGCAATGCTGAAGTGATCATGGCATACAGACTAGAGAAACTTCCACAAAAGCCATAGATACCTATGAAAAAAATGTGATGCAAGGGGTATTAAATTTTAAAAGATAAAGATGACATTCGATATATTCGTTTTAACTTTTGCCTTCTCTCTGAGTGTGCTTTTTATGGCCAAGACGAATTGCCAGTATATGGCTGCAAGCTTTCAGTTGCTTTATAGAAATGGCTATCCTCAAAATGAGTACATGGAAAACACACCGATAGGCCATCGTGGCAATTGTTCAAAGGTTTATTGTTAGTTTTTTTTTTGATATCTTCGTTTTTACTCCCATGCATCGTCCAAGTTTAAACTAACTCCTTGCACACAGTTGCTTTCTCAAGGTGAATTTAAAGAAATGGTGAATCGATGAAATATCTTATTAAATAACTTTTTTTTTCAGAGAGATTGTTAGTACAGTAAAGGATAGAATATGTCACGTACGTACAAGGGTGAATCAAAAGTGCTTTAACGGCAATTTAAAAATAGGTTCAAATGGTCAAATAAAATATAAGAAAAGAGATTTTTTTTTGGTTTTTTCTTTAGTCAACGCATATTTGCGAGTGAGGGTTTTCTTCATGACATCATTCAACATGTTAATTTAAATGATTGCATTAGATAAACGTTTTAGAACCGTCGAATTCTAGCCAATAGGAGGAGAGGAGAGCTTTTCTTCGTTACGTTTAATATTAAATACATATATATATAGCAAGCCAAGTCACTGGGGATTGATGGAAAGTGATTTCTTATATAAGTAACACTTCGGTTAATTGCTAAGTCACTAATATCAGTGCTTTTTGAACTTTGGACTTTTGTGACCACGGTTGTGTCGGCGCGAGTGCATACAGCCAGAGTTAGAGCTTTAGATATACAGCGTTATCCTGTTTCATTTACACGAAATCGTGGCTCACGATTGAATCTAAAAAATGAACGATTCGACAACCACTGCGAGTGATATCAACGTCGTCGAAATCGAGCTTTCGCGACCAACTTTCATCATTTACATTTGTTTCGGTATACTAGGCGTGGTCGGTAACGGGATTGTGCTCTTCGTCATCGCGCGAGTCAAAGAGCTCCGCGATACCACCAACCTCCTCATCGCCAACCAATCCCTCATCGATTTCACGTCGTCACTCCTGCTCATGGCCTTGTTCGTGGCGCCGCTGCCTCCTCTGCCGAGACACAACCATCTTCTCGCCAGCTTTCTCTGCGGCTTCTGGTACACGCAGTATCCCTTCTGGGCCACGTTCCCGGCGACGGTCATCAACCTGGCGATTCTGACGACAGAGCGGTACCTGGCGGTGGTCAAACCTTTGCGTTACCGCTTTAAGATGAAACCGCGCAACGCTGTCCTCGTCTTCTTAATCCCATGGATTTCTGGCTTCCTGTATATGAGCTACCTCCCCTTCCTGACGCGGGTGGACGACTTTCTTTGTTTCCAGTTTCTCTGGCTGAGCGAGATCATGCAGCCAGTGGTCGGCATCTGCACATTTGTGATCTTTTTCTTTCTGCCATTTGTCGCGATGATCACCATGTACGGCCATATCGTGGTGGCGCTTCGTAAACAAGACGCCGCCTTTTCGAGCAAGCTCAAAGGAGGGGTTCATCAGTCCAGAGACTACCGGAACGTCGCCCGCAGAAACATCATCAAGACCATGATGCTTCTCTGCATATCGTACGCCGTCTGCTGGGCACCAAATCAAATTCTATACCTCTTCTACTGCCTTGGCGGCTATGTCGACTTCAATGGGTTGGTCTATTACGTGACGGTGTGCGTCGGTTTCATCAACATGTGGACAAACCCTTTTATCTACACGCTGCAGTATCGGAAATTCCAGCTGGGACTGGCGACTGCTTTTGGATGGCGCCAGAATCCTCCAGGAGTTCACCACGCCACCACAGTAAGTACCGGAACAGAGGTGAGACAGATTGTTCCAGGGGAACAGCCTTCTTCGTAGAAGGCCAAATAAGCAGGACTTATCGTAATTATTGAAGCATTCCTTATGATCAGACGATGACTTTGTATTATATTATTTGTTTTCGGTGTGAATCTCTAGAGGCTAACCACTGTTGCTAATGTTTTCATTATTGTGTCAACGTTTCCCTATGAACTCGCAAGAGTTCTGCAGTGGCTCTCATTCCAAATTCCTCGACACCATTTTTTCCCTTATTTAATCAAATGTCACTGCCATCAAGAGATCGAAATTTGTCTATTGTGAAGGTATTTTGTCATTGCTCAGACAATTTCATTTTGTTTCTTTTAAATATAAATCGAATAGATATATATTAGATGTAAACCTTGTGAACAGCAGAGACAGACCAAACTCCCTTCTGACCGTTTTCTCAATACGATGAAAAAAGAATCACTTAATTGTATACACCATGCTGGAATATAAGTAGAGCCATGCAAAAATATGAAAATTAGTTAATTAATGTAATAAGATCAAATCTACTTTTCATACGGTTAATATTCTGAGAGATCAATGACATTTGCAAAGAAGCAAAATATGAAGCAAATTATCAGTAAAAAATAAGTAAAAAAAAGGAAAAATGCTTTTCTACTATCCAGCCTTGTCTTTTAGAATATGTTTGGAAACAAATTGTATTCATTTTCTGGATCTGTATTTTGCACGGATGATTTATGATACCGTAGTTATCATGATCATTACGTTTATGTTTCATTTCATTTCATCAAACATAGCACATGTTTTAGCTAGTCTGACATTTTTAAATTTCTCTTTTTGATAAAGATATTTTGCAATATGCTCTGTACTACCGAAGCAATGTTTAATTGTGCATTGATACAACATGATAAGTCACTGGCGATGTTCCTTTTCCGTGTTTTTCCAACAATTATCCCCCCCCCCAAAAAAAAAAACACCCAATAACAACAACAACAACAACAAACAAACAAACAAACAATCGGATTTCCGCATGAATATATGATTAAACTGTTTAAATGCTATTCAAGGGTCCAAAATATATAACAACTTCCTGTATTTTTCAGAAAACTCCATTCAATTTGGTTAGTGGTCACAGAGAAATATGGATCGTTGTAAAGCATGTCATGGGTCTGTTTCTTCCAATGTTAGCACTATGCTGTTGGAACTGCATGTTAATGTGTGAACACAACGGACAAAACTTGGAGGGAAGAGATTTCTGACATGCTCTACAAAGATCCTCATTTCTCTTTGACCACTGAAGCAAATCGGATGGAGTTTTCTGAAAGATGTGAGAAGTAAGTTTCATACCCTGAAATTATATTTGGATTTATTCACTGTTTTTAAACTTATCGTTGCAGAGGGTCCCGTTGTATTTTTTTTTTTTGGGGGGGGCATACGGTAGCACGCATAGGGCTTGTCTGTAGGCCTATACACCAGTTTGTACCACTTTGCGAATAAGCAGAAAAAGGTGATTTGTGATAATAGGCATCATGGTTCTTAAATTCACTGACAAGCAACCGTCCAGAGATGTAATGGTTATTCATGTAATCCTTGTAATGGTGTTAGCCATACCTGACAGCAACAAAATGTTTATTGTTAATGCCTATAGTATTTAATTGGCAACATTGACACAAAAGGTTTGTCGATGCATGTGCATTCAATGCAAACACAACAAAATAGATGCTTCCGCAGTGTTAATTGGCGAGTCAGTTTGGTTAGCTGTTGTACAAAGGTTGATTCTTTGTTTGAAAAACAAATTCAATAAGTTGCTACATTGAGCAAGGTCATACATTATGTTGCTTTGACAACAAGTGAAGAGCCTATAGCCAAATAAGAAAGAGGAATGTCATTTGCCATTAAAGGGATCGTACAGTTTTGGTTGAGACCTAATTTCAGGTTTCTATAATTTTTTTTTTTTTTTTTTTGGTGAGATAATGAGAAGCCGAGAAATCTCTTATAGAATATGAAAGAGCATGTAATTCTATGAGAAATTCAACGTTTATTTGATGAAAATTGGTTTTGTAATGGCTGAGATATCCAAAAAAGAGCGATTCTAATAAGTGTGGGACCCACACTTTATTACGATCGCTCGGTTTTACTTTGTTTTTGGATGTTTCAGTCATTCCAAACCCGATTTTCATCAAATAAATTTTGAATTCCTCTAAAAATGGTATGCCCTGTACTATATCATAAGTGTTTTCTTGGTATCTCGCAAAAAGTTAAAAGCCCAATTCTCATCTCCACCAATACTGTACCATCCCTTTAATCATGAACTGGTCATGGACAGTCATAGTTTTGGGTTACACACTTTGTCAATACGGCATATGATGTGCCGTATATAATCAATGCCCAACGTGTAAATCTGCTAAGAATGAGGATGGTGTATAGCGCTACACCACTCATCTGTTATCAACTTGCTCCATACGGGAACCTGGTGGCCTGTGTATCAAGTCTACAACGGATGGGGATTTCAGAATTATTCTGTATGGAACGGGTTAATTAAGTAGCGATGGCGAAAAGTAGTTGCCATCATAGCGAACACATATCTCCCTCAAAGAGTAGCTAGTGATATTATGCAATGAGACATGAATCATGCATTCCTATCTGTACAACATCGCATAATTCATTTCAACTATTTTTGACTGGAGACATCGAACTGTAGTTAAAAGGGAATAATACTGTTGTTACACAATCTCTTGAGACCTTCCTTGAACAGACACATAGGTTAACGTAATGGACTAGTAATGCAAATGCATGTTAATCTGTGTTGATTCATGATACCCTCAACATCACTTGTGGTGCGAAACTGGAGATACATTGCATTCGACATCGTTCGATCTATTTTACGATAATTTTCTCCACTTTTTCTTCAGGTTACTCGATACACCCCCCCCCCCAAAAAAAAAAAGAAAACACACACACCACAAAACAACAACAACAACAACAACAACAACAACAACAACAACAACAACAACAACGTTCCTAACCAATATTTTGCATGTGACCTCATCTGTCAATCATTGCTTATAATTACTAATATGTCTTAGGATGGAATGCACCTTATAATCGACTGAGCATAGTTTCATGTTTCCCTGTTGTTAATGTGACTAACAAATGATAACATTAACAGTGTAACTCTGCATGTAATGATGTTTCAATTGGACTTCTTGTTTTGATGGTAGGAAATATTTCAGTCAAGCAAAAACGACAAGTGAATGGTCCTCGGAATCGCCAGTTTTCTTTCGTTAGATATCGAAATATCGTTGTATGTGCCGAACAATTGAATATAATTATAAAGATATGTAGACAATAAATTTTGGACCTGAAGTTCGACTACGTTGTAACGAGAGTTTCGTTTTAACTATGTTCGCTTTAACGGGAATGCACTATAGCATGTAATATTTGAGGGGTGTATAGGCTCTTGAAACATGAATGGTCCTTCCTGTTTTGATGTTCGTTTGTTGACTTTACACAAGTACACAGGCCCGTAGCCAGGGGGGGGGGGGGGGGGGGGGTTGCGTCGGGTGCGTACGCACCCCCCCCCCCCCCAAATTCTGAAAGGTCCACTTTTTCATAATAACGGTTTTTAGCAATTCTCAAGATAACAATCCAAATAAATATAAAGACACATTATATGCTACGTAAATGTGGAAGAGTACGTTTAACAATGTTAAAAATAATTGTACGAAACCCTTTTGTTGTATGAACCATCGGATCGTCCCCATGCACACAAACACAAATGTTATGTATCAAGTTGTGCGAGCTATTATTATATTGGCACTGCATGCCATGGCCCTTGGCGCGTGTGACCGGTGTTTTTTTTTTTTCCACTGGCCGCCCGAGTACGTGCGATTTGTGGATGACATTGAGGTTGACACTTGCATTTTTTCACAGGTACAGAGGTAAGTGGATGAAAATTTAATAGCCTCAAGTTTACATATGCTATGATAAAAATTTAAGAAATTCCTCGAAATTACTATAATCGAAAACCTGAGACATTTTATATCTACGTCTCACAAAGATATAGTACATGTACATATAAGTACATGTTGGCATGATAATGCCTGGGGATAGATTATTATGTCAACTATTTTCCATTATGAATGCATGCTCCAATCAAATTGTGAAAAGGTGGTCATGAATTAGCATTTCTTACGAACGATCAGGAGAGACGAAACAAAATGAAAGGCCTGTCTTACTCCAGTTCTCTATTAGTTATACATTTTCTCATGTTGTGACAGTTCGATTGGTTCTCATTTTGAAGTGAGCCAAAACCTAAGAACATTCTCACTTATAATTTCCAAAGAGTATTATGCAGGCACGCAAACTCAATTTAGTTGTATTTCATTTAAATGTAATGGGTAAGAGGGTATGAGAGAGAATGCTGAGCTATGAAGTAAAATGGTAAAGTAAAAAGTTTGTCAGATAGTATTACAAAAGCCTGAATATTGCAAGAGCTCCGGAGTAAAAACAGTCAGGGAAAAACCCTATGTATGATAACATTGTGAGAGCGTTAGACTGCATTGTGACGCGTCGTTATTTAATTTACATTCTTTATTCATCTCTTTCATAAAAAACACAGGTAATGAGCCGGATTGGGTTAAAATTCTTACTTACAGCTTTGTAGAAGTCTGAGTCAACAGTATCACACAGTACTTCAAGACGTATTAGTACAAACGATTTCTTGAGCCTGCACCGTTTCAGGCTCTGTTCTGGATACGGCGGTAGAAACTCATTCTTTTTTGTTGTTTATTTTATCATTATTTACTAATCTCTTTTCTAACTTACAGGTAGCGGATTTCTTTGCAGGCCAAATTCGGAAATGTACTGTTGATTATTACTTATACATTTTCTCATGTTGTGACAGTTCTATTGGTTCTCATTTTAAAGTGAGCCAAAACCTAAGAACATTCTCACTTATAATTTCCAAAGAGTATTATGCAGGCACGCAAACTCATTTTAGTTGTATTTCATTTAAATGTAATGGGTAAGAGGGTATGAGAGAGAATGGAAAGTGCTGAGCTATGAAGTAAAATGGTAAAGTAAAAAGTTTGTCAGATAGTATTACAAAAGAAACTCATTCTTTTTTGTTTGTTTATTTTATCATTATTTACTTATCTCTCTTCTAACTTAAAGGTAGTGGATCTCTTTGCAGCCCAAATTCGAAAATGCTTAGAGACAGCTAGTAACCAAATATGCTACTATAATTACTTTAATAAATAAGAACTAACCATTCCAGTATGTATCTTAGTGTGCACAGTAAGACAGATCAAATCAAATAGGATAACATCTGAGCACTAAGCCTGAGGTCTGAATTTGCACCTAACTTCTTCCAATGGCTAACGGATGTTTAATTTTTGAATTTCACTGACCTCCAAATTTCACAAAGAAAACCTTCTTAGCATGATGGTTAATATGACATTTGACTGATATTGGAGATGTTTGCGAATCGGATCTACTACCTTTAATATTATTAAATCTAAAATGATTATTTGAAAGTTCGGAAATGCTGGAAATATCCTACCACAAGGAGGCAAAATATAAATGGTTCACATTTACAATTCATTTTGTTTTAAAAATTTTCTTATTTATTTTCGTTTTTGACAAACTCGCATACCAACGGCTAATATACTGTATAGTAAAGTGAATGTTTCATCTTCCAAACAGCATCCAATGGGATGGAAAACTCCAACTGAAAGGTGGACACCGTGACCATACTCGCTAAAGAAAACGCGTAATAGGGGTCGTTTTTTCTCACGGATTAGATGGAAAGTGTGATGTACGAGCGTATATAATCAAAGGGTATCAAAAAGGCCGAAATTTGGGAAAATGGTATATTGTTCAATCATGATGAAGTACTTCTTTAGGGTGCAGGAAACATTTAAGGAATACTTGTTTTTAAGGCCCAAAAAAATCATATGATCATTACTCGTTTAGGGGCCATTTTGAAAGTCCATGTATGAGCATGGTGTCCTCCTTTTAATTGTCGCTACCCCTCCCGGGACAGTATCAAAGGACCGTTTTGTTAATTAACGCAATCCCCCCTTCCTTTAAAAATCCTGGCTTCAGGCCTGCTAACGCGGGTATACAATAGAAAAAATAAAAGTTAAAACAACACCAGGAAAATCACTATTCTCAATTTTGCGGCGCGCTACGCGCGCAGAGTCTCGAACACAATTAAACTTTGCAACTTCCTGGCAAAATGAGTTTTTACTATTTCCTAGATGAAATACCGTAACGCGATTGCATGCAACAGACAAAAATACAAATTTCCTCGATACTTTAAAACGTCATTAAAACAGTCAAAATTCACAATTTGCGGCGCGCTTCGCGCGCAAATTCTTATACAACTTTTGTAGTTCGGTCGTCCAAAGAATATATATATATATAATTGTGTGTGTGTGTGTGTGTGTGTGTGTGTGTGTCATCATTGGTATTGGTACCGAAGGTCCATTTTTTTAGTGACCGCACCCCCCCTTGAAAAATCCTGGCTACGGGCCTGAGTACACCATTAGTATTTATGCTCATTTTCATTTTGACGTTATGTATTTACTGAAGAAGACTCAGCTATCACAAAAGCTACAGCAACAGCGGCAATGAATCATTTACCAATTGAATTAATATCTTACTCTATAAAATGGGCTTTAGAATGTTCGCAATCTGATCGGTAAATTATCATGCATTGATTCTTACTTATTCACACTGAGCTATGCGTCCGGTAAAATCCGAATGAATGGCCATGCGTCCGGTAAAATCCAAACGCATGACTCAAACCTTAATTGTATAGTATAGGTGCGCGTGTACCGACGCATAATGGGGAAAAAATTACGGGCCCATTCTACTAGGTGTTTCAAAAAACATTTCCCACCTTCGATTCTTAATAATTCAAAAACTATATATCAAATAACACTGCCATTGATATGAGTGGTAGCTGAATAGTGTACAATTTGGTTGAAGGTAGTTTGAATATGAAAGCATAAATAAGTTTCATGAAATTCATGATTAATTTCACAGTTAGGTTCCAGACTTTGCTCTATTTTCAACCCTCTGTACAAAATTTCACTTTGCACGGGGTCAATGGGTGTGTATAGGAGTGTGTGGTTAACACCCTGACAATGGTCCTGAACAATGGCCAGGGTTTGAATGCTTCATTATTCATTCATGAGAAATTCCACTATCACAGCTAGTCTTTATTCAGCCTCTGGCAGTATCTGTGTAAAGTCAAACGCCTGCCGATACTGTCGTTGAGTCCCGTCAGTGCTCTCCCTACTTCTGAAAAACAAAATTACAATGAATACCTTCTGTTCTATCGTAAACGTGGTGACAGGAAGTGAAGAAAATCGATTAGAGTACACTTGTGTATATGGAGCCTTAAATAAATCTACTCTGAAACAAATCGCCCCAATGATAAATGCTGCCGAACTCTTTACCAAAAATGATTTCTTTTTATCGAAAAAGCGAAAAATTTGTCAGACTATTTAATTAGTAGACAGTTGTATTAAAATTAGGAACTTTAGATCATTTATGCTTATTTATATCCCAAATTTAGTGATATGTGAAGCAGAATTTGAAAATGATTGCCAGCTGGAATAAAATGTGGTGTTTGCAAGCACTTTACCGTACATGAATTCAGACTAGTAGTGCCCAGGGCAATCCACATGAATTATTGATTAAGCATTCATGTGACAGGGAGCACCAGACTGACGCATGTCAACAGGTGGTTCAGGCATGTCCATTGTTCAGGGCCATTGTCAGCACACACTCACATACACATCATTGGTTCCTGTGCGCAGTTCAATTTTTGTACAGAGGGTTAAAATTTGACCAAAATCTGAAACCTTACTTTAAAATCAATCTTAGATTTAATGAAACTGGTTTATGCTTTCACGTGCAAATTACCTCTAACCAAATTGTACACTATCCAGCTATTACTCATATCAATGACAGTTTTATCAAATGAATAGTTTTTGAAATATTTACGATCAAAAGTGGAAAATGTTTTTTGAAACACCTAGTATAAAACAGATAATGCACAGGCCTATTTCGAGAATCGGTGAAAATTGAATGCTCTCGTTTAACTTTGGGAACCGTCTAAAACCCACTCGCTGCGCTCGTGGGTTTAAACAGTTCCAGAGTTAAACTCGCGCATCCATTTCTCACCGATCCACTCTGTCCTGTGCATCTAGTATGTTAATACATGTGATGCTACACTATAAATGAACAGTGCAACATTCTTAATCGAATAACATCCGATGAGTTTCAACAAAATAATCATTACATATTTTTTGCTTGATTGTGCACTATATACTGTTCCACCTCTTGTCATTACCAACTTTAGGCAGGCAAACTTCTGTAAATATTTTGAGAGATGTCCTTGTCAATACTCTAGGCGCGTAGTGTTTAGGTTCTCGGCATTCAAGTGAAGGACTTGCGTGAATATACCTTGGGCTACCAGGTAGGGCCTATATATCGGAAAAGATACGAATGAATAAACCTTTCTATATAACATTAACTATAAAGGAAGAAAATTGATACTAGTATGATATTGTCTTTTCGATTTTCAAGGTTTGACATCCTGAATGGTATTCGATGTCCTATTGCTTTTATTGTACGATCTAAGTCTCAGGCATGGAGGTAGTTTGTGAAATGGGGCCATATACTTCGAGCATGTCGAGAATGTATCATAAATCCACGTGAAATCTATAGAATCTATTCTATAGAATGACTGCGTACTACCATACGGTATAGGCACAGTCATGAATTCACTCATTCCCCAGCCATATACCGGTACTTCCTTAATTCTTGCAGCTCAGTTCAAAGAGGTGTCCGACTTAAAGGTACGATTACTCTTCGAGAAAGGGTATATACTAGAGATCAATAGTGAAAGTGAATCCTTCATAATCTAATACATCTTCACATGCGTTCAATTCAATTCAATTCAGTTCAATTCATTTATTTCATTCTCATTTTTCCTCCAACAGAACATAACACAAGGTAAATCAGAAAATCCATCACAAGCATATCATATACATTACAGAGTACGAAGGATAAATATAGTTAACAAACTAATAAAAATAAATTATGTGTACATACGGGAAAATACAAAGTTATGTTTAGAGGAGAAAAAAAAGAGAACTGAGAGGTCCACTAAAAAGCAGTGTTTGTAGATTCTTTCACCTCTCTGCAGCAAGACAATGACTGAAAAGTTCTTATCGTCTGCATTATTCAAGAGGACTATCCTAGCGAATTTCATTCCCAGATACGAAACATTTAAAGAATTTATTTTTTTTTCAAAAACGCCGGTCATCAAAAGTGAAAAAAAGGGGATACGGATCATAAAAGCAGTAATAGAGATAGCATAATAAAGCTTCATAATGTATACCCCAAACTTCTCTCTGTTGTCCAAAACCAAAGACCCAACCATACACTCTTGAGATCCGACATGATCACGAAATTATAACGTACATGGCGTATACCACAGACCACATTGGTGTTTGGTATATGATAATTCACTGATGTGATATGTCTACTAAACTTCGAAATGACATTATTTTCAAATTTCTTTGAATTATAATTAGTGAATTACACTTGATTCCACTTTTCACTGTCTGTTTTGTTAGCTCTCTTTGATAGGTAGTATGATCGACACACACAATGTACCTCCCCCACCATTTAATTTGATGGCTTGATTGAGTACTTAGATAAAAAGACACGATCCATTTCATCACGATTGAAACGCGTCATGAGAGTAAATCAGCCCCCCCCCCCCCCCCATAAAATAGTCGTGCAATATATAGAATAAGGGGAGGGAAATCGTGACACTCGTTGAGTATACAAGTACGAGTTGTCAATCACAATAGCAAGGATGCCTTGTGCAATTTTTTTTTATTGCGTGCTGTCATCCAGCCGGGAGCGGGATGAGTAGGGCATTATAATCTAGCAGCTCGTGACGATAGTTTTATTGCCGCTTTGCTGATCTGTAATTTTTCGACTTAATTTCTGAAAGAATGAATTCTTCAAATACTTCGTCTCTTGAAATTTTCGAAAATAGAAACTGGTCACTTCTGACCAACATTGTATACATTGCGTTTGGTCTGCTGGGGATAACGGGGAATGGGATGGTTTTGTTCGTTATTGCTAGCGTCAAATCGCTGCACGATATGACAAACATCTTGTTTGTCAACCAGTCTCTAATCGATTTCACTTCCTCAGTCCTGCTCGTAGCGATTTTTGTGGTGCCGATGCCACCACTGCCGACCAACACGGTTTTCGCAAGGTTTGTGTGCACCTTCTGGCACACCCAGTTTCTGTACTGGGTGACTTACGCAGCGTCTGTGGTAAACCTGACCCTGATGGCCCTTGAACGGTACCTGGCGGTTGTCTACCCCATACCATACAGACGAGTCTCTTCGAAGGTGATGCGAGTACTCGCATTGATACCATGGGTCTACGGCTGTCTTCACATGACCTATCTTATGACGATAGCCAGAGTTGAAGATGGAATATGCTATCGGTTTCACTGGCCTAACGAAATTATGCAACCCGCCATTGGAATTTTCACTTTTGTCATGCTATACAGCGGCCCCTTCGGCATAATCACTGCCGCTTACATCAAAATTGTTCGCACGCTTCGCCAAACGCCGATGGGGGGTAAAGACGAGATGAACTCGACTCATCAGAAAGCTGACTACCGGGGCCGAGCCCGCCGAAATGTTATCCGGACGATTTTCACCGTCAGCGTTTGCTATTGCGTGTTCTACACGCCGAATGTCACCATATTCGTGTTCTTCTGCTTTGGAGGAGACGTAGACCTAAATGGGCTAGTATACACATTGACCGTTTGCATCGCATTTATCAATGTTTGGATCAACCCCTTCGTGTACACATTCCAGTATCGCAAATTCCAGCAAGGATTGAAGTATATGTGTCATTGTCGCCGAAGTTCGCAACAATCAAATACGACGGACATGTATGCCGTAGAGACGACCCAATCGGCATAGATCTATAATACTATAGGTCCAAACGGAAACGTCTTAGACTTGACTCTCATAACGAGCTTGTAGGTCTGCAAGCCTTTCTTGTGAAGCTACCACTTTCTTTCATACATTGTACGAATATTTATGGGATATGACATCTTTTGTCAGGACGAAAACACTGACGAAGTGTCGTTCCTTTTTCTGCGGCGTTCATCAGATTTCCAAACAGTAAAAAATTAAGAAAACAAATGACATGTGATTATAAAAAGTTCAAAGGTGACAGGATGTTATCGAAGGGAGAATGAATTCAGGTAGTTAGATTAGAAAGGTGGAGGGGCATCTTTTTTTTTTATTTACATGAACAGTTATTTTACATGGAAGAACCACATCCATGATGGAATGAAATCTTGTGTAAAAGGAAAAGTTGGCGTAATTTCTGACTACGAGTTATTGTCCCACTGCAAATTCTAATTTGCTTTACAAACATTCATTCAGTAACATAACCAGAAGCGGATCTAGAGGGGGGGGGGGGGGGGGGGGTGACAAAAGATGTCCAAAAAAAATCCCGGGACCATTTTACCAAAAATAGTGGTGTTTTGAATGCAAGAAAACGCCATTTTCACACACGGATTTTCAAAAATTCTCCCTACTATGGGAGGGGGGACACCCCCCCCCCCTCCCACACCCTTCCCCCCCCCCCCCCTCGCTCGCTCCGCTCGCTCGGGCTCGGTCGCTACGCTCCCTCGCATACCGCCCCAACCCCCCCCCCCTTTATAAAAAGCTAGATCCGCCCCTGATAACATGTCTGGAACTGGGGTGTGGGGAACTTTATGCAAATTTAGTTTGAATTGCATTTCACCGTTGTCAAACCCCCCCCCCCCCCCAAAAAAAAAAAATGACAACGAGAGCGATCGTCTATTTATTTTTAGTCCGTTACGAACAAGACCAAAGCCATCTTCACGAAACTGGCCGTCATGAGTGTTTTCGAATGAAGATAGATATTCCACTTGAACGATTTATGTTTGTTTTGCTGACAGGCTATCTAAAACGACATGATTATGGTAGAATATTGTCAGTGTGTATTCAACACTCTTATGCAACAAGAGATGAAAGAACGGACGGCTTACTTTATTTGCCTAAATGTAAAATGATGGTAGGTTACTGTAACTGTCAACATCCTATTTTGTACTGGAGTTGAATTCAGGAAGTTCTTGCCGAGGGACATTAACCAAAAAGCCAATACACAGAGAGCCTGTCATGAAATGCATGACATACACATTATATTTTCATTCACAAGAATACAAGGTAGAAATATTTGGTGAATAACAAATGCAATAGGTTTATACGCATTGTTATGCATGTACTAGCTTTCGCGCTAACTTTTGGTTCTCTTAAAACAACTTCACTTTTGTACATACATGCATGTATCGAACCATATATTCAAACATCACAATATATTAAGGAGTTAATTCTATAAACTTACTAGTTCTTAGGAACAAAACGAGTGCATCACGGTCAACTTCGTTAATATTTATAATACATACACTTCATTGTTTGTAGGTGTTTACTCGTTAGAAAATTGAATTTTTCAGGTACGTTCCATTAGGAATGGTACAGGTTAATGATGCATGTCAACATTTGGATTTTTCTGTTTTGTGAGCTATGTATTTTGTTGATGTTGTTGTTACCTCTTTGTTTTTAATTTTCATGTAAATATTATTCTGTCAAAATAAGTCAAATATCAAATAAATATATATTCTTCTCGCACTTATACATTTGTGTATTGTATCTATTGACACATTCAAATGTCTGCCACCAACTTTTCATGAAACTTAAACACCTACTGTTTATATCGAGACAAGTACTACTTGATAGTGAAAAAAACATCTGTCGACTGACGTCTTTGAAGATTATAGCGTATCTAAAGCAGCAGCGTTGAATGCAAATATTAGAAGTTACTTCCCTATTGTGTTTATAACCCTCAGTCCTATAGCGTAACTTAATAATCCTTTTTAAAGACATTCAAAGGAAATTTGGCACATGATTTGTATCTACGAATCGACGAAATTGTTGCTGCCAACGTTTGGATGCACACGCTTAAGGCCAAATTCTTAAGATATCACCTTTCCCCCCATATCTCTGCCATACCTGGAGGTAAACTTAGTGCATGTCATGTATCACAGGGGTCCGTTTCATGAAAGTCTTATGAGAGACTCTTCGCTCATAAGACACACTTTTGAGAGACTTCGTGAAATGGATTTTACTGCTCTTTGAAAATCTCTCATAGCTATACATAGGAGCGACTTTTGCCATTCTAAGATTCACGTAAAGGCTTTTATGTGATGACTTCATGAAACGGACCCCCGGTAAAGATTCTCTCTGGCAAGTTTTAGACCACGGGGGTCAAAGTTCAAAGGTCAAAGGTCAAGTGAAAAATATAATATTTCGCTATTTTCTCCATATCTTGGAAACGGCTAAGGTTATTTGACAATGATTCTCTTGAGAAATCTTGGGTCATGAGGTCAAAAGTCAAGGATCAAAGGACAGGTGAAAGTCCGAAAATCTGCTATAAATACTTCTGATGTTACACACATGTTCTCCAAACCTCGCAAATTACTCTGTGCATACACTTAATGAAATTACTCCTGTATTATGCGCAATCATTCTGTAAGGAAAAGTTGGGTCATGGAGTCAAAGGTTAGTGGATCATGTTGAAATGTCACAATTTTCCCCGTATTTTGAGAAAAAAAAAGGATCAAAATATTGTCATGAAAATTGGATACCACGGCAGTTGGTGATTATTTGAATAAAGATGTGCGGGTCTAAGGGCAATGGTCAAAGACAAATGTCTAGCGAATATGCTCAAATTACCGAATAGGCTGCCTGCCGCTCTGAAACACTTTATCATCCAATTGGAATGTGGTTCAAGGAATGTATGAACACAACAACAACAACAACAACAAAAATGGGGTTGTGCCATCAAAATTTCATACATGCCATTTAAGTTTTTTACCAATCGTGTGAAACTGTCGTCTCACACTACCAATGTGTACAACAGACTTAATGCGATACTTGTCGCCATAGCGACATTATTTTCTTTTTTTTTTGACTAATCAGATTCATAAAGATTTGATAGAATCTAGCCAAGGTTGCAGAAACCTTAATGGATCGAGTGTAAATGAAACATGATCTAATGTAGACCGCTTCCGTACTATGGAAGCCCATTCGTGCCACGCAAGGATAAAATTTTCAGTGGATCGATGGAGCTACCTGGCGGCCGCCACTTAATTATCTGGCGGCCGCCACATAAGTATCGATATCGATATCGCTAAACGATAATTAAGTGGCGGCCGCCAGATAATTATGTGGCGGCAGCCAGATAATTAAGTGATGCCGCCACTTAATTATCGTTTAGCGATATCGATAATTATGTGGCGGCCGCCAGATAATCAAGTGGCGGCCGCCAGTTAGCTCCACTGAAAGTCTTATCCTGCGTGGCACGAATGAGCTTCCGTAGCTTCCAACGCCCATTCAAAGGACTGTCAAGGAATTCAGACATTTCGGGATTCTGGGTAAATCTGCTCTGCCCCCCCCCCCCCCACTCGCCCTTCCCTATTATACATTATCATAAATCAAGCGTGCATGCCTGTATTATGACTGGTGGATCATAAACGAAGAGCTTAATCGAAAGTTTAGGGAAATACCTCAAGTCAATATGATTCTAATCAGCTGTCAGCCATCCAAGACAATTGATAAATTAATGTATATTTGCATCGTGTCATATGATGATTATATGACACAATTATATAATGATACAGTAATTGTATATAGGGATACTTAATGTGTATATATATATATATATATATATATATATATACATATATATATATATAATAGATGTATACATGATTCATCAAACGTAATACAGATATGATCTAATCAAATACGTATCATCATTCTAAATTATCTCTTTCATAATATTGAGGGGTCTTGGGGTCCATGATAATGCATATCATTCTCAAATTTTGACATGTAATATCCTCAATACACTGAATTGTCGTATCACCTTGGAGGTATTATGAACATTTTCATTTAGATTTTATTCAGCATCCGTCTACTGTTGGCAACATGACATCATGGTGAGAATTCATGCCGGAAAATGATACAGCAGAGCTCATCTTTTGACGCCATATCATAAATTTCTATTTCAACAACGACAACAAAGAAGTCGTGTGTATCCTGATACAGAGGAATTATGTTTGCTTTTAGACCCTTGACTTGTGAGTGACAGCACGTTTAATAAAGACCTCTGATTTTTATTGATTACTTACACGATCAATCACGAGCTGGAGATTGCGTGCAAATTAAACTGTCGCCGTTGCCATGGTAACACTGTAATGGTAGAATGACACTGATATTAATCAAATTTTCACAATAGAGTACACAAAATAATTGAAAACCATTCAAACACTTTGACGTGACCCATTGCCAAATGATATCTTCTCAAATAAAACACACTTCAGGTATTCGCATTGATATCAAATCAGTATAGAATATAAAATAGTCAGAATGTGCTCCGGAAAGACATTTTTTTCTTCGTAATTTGGGATATATTTGATGACACTGAGCAAAGAGAAAATACAGATGCGATCTATCTAAAAACAGGAGAAAATCTAATGTCTTCATGTTTATTACGGAGGTAATATTCTAAACCATGCCTCGACTGATGGTGATTAATGGCGACACTATTTTGGGCTGTTCACCTGTCAACCTCCTTCGTTATTATTCTAACGACCCGTCATTCCAGCTGCCACGGTAGCTAACAGGTTTTTGCTTTCTTTTTTTAGAGCGATGCTGCAATGACGAATCAGCAGGGGCGGATCCAGGAATTCTGTAAAAAAAAGGGGGGGGCGTGACTAATATTTCTAGTGCCACTTCCGGGTTTCATTTCATTGTTTTTCTTCTTATTTCTTTTGTTTTTTACGAAAATTAAAGGGGGCGCGTGCGCCGGTTGCGCCCCCCTCTGGATCCGCCACTGATCAGTATCCATTTTAATGTCATGTGCGCCATCAAAATGTGTGAATCCTTTTTATGGGCAATTGAGAAAATAGCATGCTTTTATTGCCGGCTACAGTCAATCATTCATGGTCTCACTGTTACAAGTTCAATTATTTTGTGTACTATAGGGCCTACTGTGTTTTTGATTAGATAAGTAAATGAGATCGTGTGATATTCATTCAGTTTAAGCAGAAAAGGGTTATCTGGATTGGATTCAACTGTAGTGTGTATAATATACATCAGAGGTTTGTAGTTACCATGAGTGCGATCAAGATGGTATAGACCATGTTGACACATAATAAATTATACTCCGGAAGACGATAACTGATAAATAAATATATCGGTATAGATGAACAAGAAAATGAAAATAAATGAATAAATGAATAATAAACTAGAAATGTCGCTATGGCGACTGATGCCTCCGCCATAATGCATGATTCTCCCAATAGGTGTATAGTACAATGTCTTCACAATGTGTGATGACAGTTTCACATAACTGGCAAAATATCGAAATGACAGGTTTGTCAGAAATATCTTGAATGTTCACTTTCCTTGAACTGGGTTTGCTATAATTGTCTAAGAGTGCTCAATTTTGCTTGACCTCTGACAGACCCTTTTATAAGTTTATGCATTGAGTAATTTCAAAGGTATGAAGAAAGAGTGTAATTACAGTACAAAATATATTTCTTGGGGACATTGAAACCTGGCCTTTGACCCTTAACCTTTGACCTTTGACCTTCTGGCTGGAAATTTCCCGGAGAATCTCCATTAGGTACCTGGTAATGAATGTATATATTAAGTTTTTAAACTAATAATGCAAGCATTGCATATACTAGTATATGAGGGAAATATCATAGTAAAATTTTGAGGAGTTGACCTTGACCTTTGACCCCCTGACTATTGACCCATGACCCCTATTTCCCTAGATAATCCCTGCCAGTCAGTACATGCGTATGTACCAAGTTCCATGAAGATTTGATTTGATTTGATTTGATTTGATTTGATTTTATTGGTTCCTGCATTATATCATTGCTCATGCAGATACAAACATACCATTATATACATTAATGGTACCATACATATAAATGGATACATGAACATTAGTTGCTAACAAAGTGAGGTTTTTTCATTACTTTTAGAACATACAGCAATACATTTCTTCATTGCCTGTACAATGTCCAACAGAACAGTGATGCAATGAATAACGCAGAAGGGCTACAGCTTAAGCATTGCTTGATTTGCATGCAGCCCTCGTACATAATACATATAGGAAAATAGGGGGAGGGATGACTTGCATAGAGATAGGATAGGAGAAAGGAGAGAGGAGAGGTCTGTCTGCTTTCACTAATACACAAAGTTAGATCACCTGGATCACTAAATAGTAAAGCATGGCAAAGTATTTTCTCACCGAGGGACAGGTGAACAGTTACAGGTCATGGTCGGTTACATAACATTACGCAATAAATTCAGAACAACGATAATTCCACGAGGGAATTTCATATACAATACAATTGCACTGACATTATAAGATCACTGATATCCAGAGAGCAGCATTGCCTTTACAGCTTTCTTGAAAGAATACATAGACTTTAAAGTTCGAATTTCTGAAGGAAGAGAGTTCCAAATATCAGGTCCAGTGTGTCTGATAGATTTCAGAGCCATCACCGTTTTAGGATTTTGTAAATGAAATTTATCAGATTGCCTTGTGGGATAAGAATGTATATCCTTGTTTAAATGAAATAATGAGAAAAAAGAAGATGGCAACTGACCGTTATACAAACGAAACATAAAAAGTGAATTTTGCAAAAAATTAATATCATTTACCTTAAGTGTTTTTTAATTCTACGAACAAAGGATCTGAATGGTCTCGATAACCTGAATTGGTGCATATACGTATAGCTTTCTTTTGTAGAAGCAATATACTGTCAATGTGACTTTTTGCAGTTGCCCAAACAATGTTACAATATGAGATGTTCGATAATATCAAGGAATTATAAAGCATGAGTAAAATATTCTTTGGGACATAATACTTAAGCTTACAGAGTATACCAACATTACGAGACACTTTATCTGAGATATATTGCACATGAGCATTCCATTTCAAATTTTCATTGATATGTATTCCAAGGAATTTAACACTTTCTTTTTGTTCCAATGATATACCATCCACCATAATATTCAAATGGTGCATTTCATTTTTATGCTTCTTGTTGTGAAAATGAATAAAATTTGTCTTTTTTAAGTTGAGAGACAATCTATTGCTCTTAAACCATGTAGATAATTTCGGCAATTCAGTATTAAGAGTTCTTAAAAGCGACTGAAAATCAGAATTGGAACAAAATGCATTGGTGTCATCGGCGTACAGAATATATTGCAGTAACTTAGAAGAATTTGTGATATCATTCATATACACTAGAAATAGTAGTGGTCCCAATATGGATCCTTGTGGGACGCCACAATGTATAGGTAAAACTTCAGAATTTACCGATTCATATTGCTGTCTATTCGATAAATAATCATCAAACCATTCAAGTGGAATGCCACGAACTCCATAACAATGTAATTTGCGTAAAAGGATAGTGTGGTCAAGAGTGTCGAATACCTTGCTTAGGTCCATGAAAACACCAATGACATGTTTTTGTTCAGCTAAGGCAGTCGACACTCTGTCATACAATTGGGCTAGTGCCATATCAGTAGAATGAAATTTCTTGAAACCATATTGGTCTTGGTTCAGTATATCATTTTGTAACAAAAAATCATACAGTCTGTTATAAACGAGTCTTTCTATGACTTTAGAAAGACTAGGAAGAATAGAGATATGTCGGTAATTCGAAACAAAAGAAGAGTCATCTTTTTTGTATATTGGAATAACTTTTGCAATTTTACATGCGTTCGGAAATACACCAGTTGACAATGATAAATAACAAATATGTACTAAAGGTGTCAATATACTCCCAACAATTTGTTTTAAAAGAGACGTGCTCATTTCATCATGACCACATGTATGACTTGATTTTAAAGAATGCACAATATCAAGGATCTCACTAAAATCTGTTGGTTTGAAAAATAATGAATTATCGTTTGACGTGCCCAAGTACTGCGAGAAATCTGTCTGTGTATGATCAATCTTAGAAGCTTGACTAGGACCTACATTAACAAAGTACTCATTAAAACAGCATGCTACATCTTTAAGATTACAAAACGTTTGTCCATTATTCGTAATTTGAGATGTTGGCACCTTCTTTTGCTTACCAATGACGTCATTAATAACCTTCCAGGTGGCTGATATATTTCCAGTAGCATTTTCAAAAGCTTCCGTATAATACATTCTGCGGGAGAGCCTGATAATCTGTGTAAGTTTATTTCTATATGTTTTATATCGATTAACATTATCATTATCAGGATACCGTAAACTACTTTTATATAAAACATTTCTTTTCTTAATGGAACGAAAAATTCCCTTTGTTATCCACGGATTGTTGATTTTTTTATTGTTTTTCTTTTCAATTGTGGGGATACGTTTGTCAAAATAAGAAAGGAATATATTCCAGAAGTTGTCATAAGCAATGTTTGGGTCTGCAGAAAGTATAAATACATCATCCCACGTTTCCGTAATTAAATCATCGTTCAGTAATGATATATTTTCTAGTGTGAATTTCCGCTTTTTCTTACGTTGTTTTTGCTTAACATAAGAATTCCGTGTGTCGCCACAAATGAAAAATATAGGTAAATGGTCAGAAATATCACTATACAAAAGACCAGATTTCGAATAATCTGTGTCAATATTCGTAAAAATATTATCGATCAACGTTGATGAGTCGACCGTAATTCTCGAGGGCTTATCAATTGTAATATTACAAAAATTTGCTTGCAAAATATTGCAAAATTCATTTCTAAGAATGTGCTCTTCTCTCAGAAGATCAATGTTAAAATCACCCATAATATATACATCTTTGTTTTCTTGATTAATCAGCTCTAATAAGACATCAAAATTATCCAAAAATGAATTACTATCTGTATGAGATACATTGAACCATTTGCGAGAAAAGTGATATCGCAACATTTTCACCTAACCTTTGACCTTTTGACCTTTGACCTTATGACATGAAACTCTCTCTGGAGAATATTTACGCAGTAGTACATGTCTACACTAAGTTTGAAGAAAATACCTTTGGGCATTGCATAGATATGGGGGAAATAGCAACATTTTTAGAATTTGACCTTGACCTTTTGACCTTTGACCTCTAGCCAATGTCACTAAAATCTACTCAACTAATTGTCCCATCATACATCATCCTTGGACCAAGTTTGGTGAAAGCTGCTTCATCCAGTTTTGAGTTATCACGTAAACAGATAAATTTTAGGATTTGACCTTGATCTTTGACCTTTGACCTCTGTCCGATTTCACTAAAAAACTAATCAAGTAATTGCCCCATCATGCATCATCCTCCGACAAAGTTTGGTGAAATTTGTTCGATCCAGTCTTGAGTTATCGCGTAAACGGATACAATTTCATGATTTGACCTTGACCTTTGACCTTTGACCTTTGGCTGATTTCACCCAAAATCTGATCGAATAATTGCCCCATCATACTTCATACTTGGACCAAGTTTGGTAAAATTCCAGTCGATATTACTCAAGTTATCGCGTAAACGAAAGCGGACGTACGTAGTACGGACGTACGGACGTACGGACGGACGGACAACCCGAAAACATAATGCCTCCGGCACCACTTCGTGGCGGAGGCATAAAAAATAAACTCAAGAGCTATGAGAGGGGACAACTATAGTCACATTCGGATTGATTAAAATTAATGGGAATAGCACTGAGATCGAATTAGGCCTATATCATAGGTTACTCAAGGGTCATATTGCGGTGTGGATATAGGCCCTAAAATTTACAATGAAGGGCCTATGTAAGTACGCAGGTATAGGTCCATACATGTATGTATTTGGATATAAAGGCCTATATAGATTTAGATATATATAAAGAATTTCAATAAACATCTATATTTGATGTTTATTTTATTTTATCTATTCTCTATGCTTTTTTCCCCCTTTTTTTACAAGTAGGTCCTACATCGATTCAAAATAACAATAGGGCATAATATGTCTATTTTCAACAATTATCGTCAACCGCGGTCTGTAATATAATCACACGAGTTAGGTCAACATCTTTCATTTGCAAACAGAACGATTGCCTAAAGAATATGCACAAAGCTTGACTGTTTGGCAACCGATAATGAATAACATTAACACAATGAAGGGAGTCTCGTGGAATAAGGGTTAGGGAAAGAGAGAGGGAGCGATAGAGAATTTTCAGTGGTGTTGCAAGAAAGTCGAGTTGCGATTAATTGCAAATATCTATTGCAACTTTGCAATAGATAGATCTATTGCAACTAGCAATCAATCGCAAGTTGCTGTGGCAAGAAGGGAGCTTGCAATTAATTGCAAATTTTCAATGTATTTCAGGATTTGCAATAGATTTTGGGGACTTGCAATTAATTGCAAGTTTCTAGCAACACCCTTTATACTAAAAGTTGATTTATGCACTTACAAGTTAAGGCACCTGACTCAATGCACAACCCATTGAATCATATTTTCTTCTTATTGTGTACGTGGAAGCCCCCCCCCCTTTCTTTCTTAGACCGACACAAATAAGTGTTTAAAAGCCAATTCAAATCTATAGGCCCTAGTTTAATCAATGTACAGTACGTCAAGGAGCAGAGAAAGGGGTGTGGTGGATGATGCGTGCAGTCAAACAGCTCATTCAACAAACCCCTGGATGGTTGCAGGTGTTATAAATTTAGCACAGATGGTTTGTGACCATGGTAACCTGTGAACATCCGATGCTTCCGCCAAAAGAAAGATCCTAGGATCTTTGCTTCGGCGCCGCGGATCCGCGCAGCACTTCGACCAAAGATCGTACTCATACACTCACACGATCTTTGCTTCGACGATACGATCATTCATCATCGATCATCAGAAAATCCTTTCGTGCTCGCTTGTTCAGTTTGGAGTATGGTTCGACCATCGGCTGCGGAGACTTGTAATCCCTTCGTCTCACCTCCCTGACAGGTCGAGGTCTCAGCTGTCATCAGAAGCAGCAACCTTGGTAAGATTTTCCCAGAGCATGCTGAGTCGAATTCAGTCAGAGAAAAATGAACAACTACCGTGGTATTATGTTAACCCAACGTTAGATCTAGGCCTACACTTCTGTCCGTCGGCGGTTATCTTTACGTATCAGTCCCATACGTTATAAAATACGTTATGAGAAATGCCCTTCACAAGTTCATGTCTGATGTGATTTCCGATAAGAAAAATTATTGAATTTTTCCTTGTATGAAATATTTGAACCTTTACAAAACCTTTGCTCTTTTCTCACTTGTTGTTCTCCTCTTACTTGGGCTGGTTCAAAGTTATCCACCAAGCCAGATTTACCTGAGTACGAAGTGTCGTATCCTATCCTGTTGCCATCATCAACATCATGATGAACTCTGTTGGCATTGCCACGGCGGCTATCGTCGGGAGCATGGGGTTGCTGTGGCTCTGTCGGCGGCTACGCTCCCAGCAGAGGAGGGCGGCTCTTCAGGGCAAAGTGGTGCTCATCACAGGAGCGAGCTCTGGTGTAGGCGAAGGTATGAAGCTATAAGTGCTGACACATTAAAAGAAATATAGATTCTAGTAAAGTACCGTATATTAAATCCAATTCAGCAACTAAAATCAAATGGAGAAACAAGGTTGTGATGTATGTCAGATGTGGAAGCCTGATACTCTATCTCTATGACATTGTCTGTAAAGTGTTTTGAAAAGGTTTTCCATTTCACTGATAATAGCAAAGAAATCTACAATGAACAGGAAATATTTGAAGTACAAGTCATTACACTCAATGCAAAATAAAAACAGTGCTATTTTGGAAGATTAATTGCCTTCAATTTCCATTTTTTACAGTATTATGATGTAGACTCTTGACATCTGATTTGATAAGGTCTCTAAGGATGTGAATAAGTTATACAGTGTCAGTAGCTCTGTGTTTTGATACTCTCTCCTAAAATATTCACTATTTTGCAAAGCCCTTGCATTAACTCTCTATTTGTGTCTATCTCTGCTTATTATTCTATCCCATACATTGGTAATATAGAGAGATTCTGCATAAATGAACTGTGTAATCCATAAAGTATGCGTTTTCATTCTCATTTGCACTACACTACTTTTGTGCAGTAGCCATTGAAAGATGAATATAATATCAAGAAAACCACTGAAGTTTCAAAATCATTGAGTATATGTTCATATGCAATGTTTCTTTTTAAAAAACTTTTTAATAGACAAAGAAAATCCACAGAAAACATGCCAATATGGCATTGAATAGTAGAATCTAGGCCTACTTTGTAATGATGGGGAATAAGCTATCAGTGAAGTGTGCATAAACAGTGTAGCAGCCATATAGCAGCATCATTCTCAAATTCACATGGAATATTAACTAAAAACCATATTATTCTACCTGACAGTAAATTGGCTGTTTTTGACTTTCAGAATGTGCGAGAGCATTCCACAGGCTTGGTGCAAAGTTATCCTCTGTGCCAGGAGAGTGTCTGAATTGGAAAGAGTAAAAAAATGATCTCATGACCCTGAAGCTGGTAAGATACAGTCATGATCCTCAATGCTGCAAACCCTCTTCTGAGAAATAATCAGTACACAAGAAAGTTGCAATCAAAGAATAATAAAAGATAGTCATAGAATGCTAATGATATAGGTAAAGTTGGAGAGTTAATCTATAAATTCTTTTGCCAAATATAAGATGTACACTCTGTATCAGTGTTTATTTTGCTTAGATTTCTTCTGATTACCTATTTGAGAAATTGTATACATGTATTCAAGTCAATACAAGAAAGTATATTTTGATATCCAAGTCGTGTTTTGTGTATGTTCAATATTTCCTATAGTCTCTGTCCCTCTCTAGCTCCCCTCTCTTTGTTCTCTTTCTCTGCTACTCATTCTTTTCATATGACATCAAAATATGTCACTCTCGTGCAGTGAAAAAAATTATGATATCAATGTTCATATTTTAGACCATGACAGTCAATTTCTCAACTTTACCATAGTGAGACAGTTTTCAAAGTTGTCCTGACTTCCCTATGATGCCATTACCCCCCCCCCCCCAAAAAAAAATAGACAACTATAACAATACCGTATCTCACATCCAAACACATAGAAGCAAGGCGTGGAGGCTCACACCCCGCACATCGTACCCCTAGACTTGGAGAAGTTGGATGAACTTCCCGCCAAGGCAAAACAGGCCCTGGATGTACACGGCCATGTAGACATTCTCATCAACAACGGTGGTCTCAGCATGCGAGGGGGCGTGTCAGACACGCTGCTGCCTGTCCATCAGAAGATTATGAATGTGAACTACTTCGGCTCACTTGTCTTAACGACAGGTGTGTTCATTTGATAACCAATGTGTGTGACCATGAACAAGGTGCCTTGCAAGACAAGACTGCAGCAGACATAAATGTTTTCATGTGGTAGATAATTATGTTTAGTCAATGAATACCTGTAAAATAACATTGCAAGGAAAAGATATCTTTTTCAAGTAAATGTCAGAAGAAAGTATGTCCCAAGCTTATTTGGAAGAGTTTGAAGAACAGTTGGGCAAAATGTTTTGGAATGGCTCCTTTTAAAAGGCGTGTCAAATGAAATGATTCTAGGCCATTACTGCATTTCTCAGGCTCTACCAGCCAGACAACCGGTAGGTTCTTGGTATCCAACTCTAATTGCTTTCTGTAACCTCCCCTCCCCCCTTCCCCCTCCTCCCTCCACCACCACCACCACCACCACTGGACAGCTCTGTTACCCAGCATGATATCCAGAGGATGTGGACATATAGTGGCTGTCAGCAGTATCCAGGGTCGGATGGCCATCCCCTTCAGGAGTGCCTGTGAGTATGCTGTGAAGATAGTACCTGTCTTCTGGTTCCTATCTCTCATACACATTAGTTTTATGGAGTTCTTATTAATTCACCACTGCCATCTGTTTTCAGCTCACCTGAGCCAGAGAGAGCTACTGCTATATTTCATCTTCTGACGTCTGGCATGCGTCATCCATAAACTTTTTACATTATCAGCTTCTTGAAAACCTCACAGCAGTTCTTCACCAAACTTGGCAGGTAGCTCCTAAATTATTCATCTCTAAAAGTCTTTTCCTCTAGAACCAGAAGTGATAGAGCTAAGTTAGTGCCATGAGTAAGTGCACTGGTAACTTTAGTTTCAAATTGAGGCCCAATTTAAACAATTTTATCTTCTTAAAAATGCATTGTTAAATTTTCACCAAGCTTGGCAGGTGCTATTGCTATGATGTGAAGTATTTTATTTGCACAAATGGGCACTATGCCCCATTTAGGGCCGCCCAGGGTCACAGAACCCTCAAATACCGAATTTTTAAAGAAAAAAAAAAGGGGTGAATCTTCTTTTCTAAAAGCAGAAATACTCTGAGTAAATTTAGCATACATTAGTGAGTCTGCTTTTAAGTTTCTTTCAGGCAAATCCATGGATGACCAAATTGGGGGCTAGTTTTCACAATTTGATCTTCATGTTGAAAACGCATGGCCAATTTTTCTACAAACTTGGCAGGTATTATTGCCAGTGTGATAGATTATACAAATAGATTAGAGTTATAAACTGCTGTCAGCCTTTTTAGATTCAGAGCAAGGGAAGTCAATGGCACACTGGTAGATAGTGGTTTTCAGGCATTAAAGGGTATGTACAGTTCTGGTTGAGGTGAGGATTTAGCTTTTAACATTTTGCGAGATATTCAGAAACCACTCTATGAGAGGTCAAAGAGCATGCAATTCTAAAGGGTATCAAAAGTTTATTTGATGAAAATCGGTTTTGAAATGGCTGAGATATCCAAAAACAAGGTGAAACAAAGAGATCCTAATAAAAGGCGTGGCCTGCCGCCTTTTATTATTATCACTTTTTGGATATCTCGGCCATTTGAAAACCAATTTTCATCAAATGTTGAATCCTTCTTAAAATCACATGCTCTTTCATATTTCATAAGAGGTTTCTCATTATCTCACTTAGGAATGTTCAAAACATCAATCCCCACCTCAACCAGTACTGTACAGTCCCTCTAAACTTTGTTTTCAAGGGGGTCTATTTTTTATCCAAATTGGTTTCCTGGTATTTGACCTTGATCCTCATACTCTTTCCCCCATGACACCGTGTGAAAGAAGCACCAGCTACAGTTGAACCTCTCTTATCTGGCCTCCCTTTATCCGGATCTCTCTATTATACGGACGCAATCTCGCCATGATTTTTTTTAAAAATAATTATGGGAGGAAAGGGGGATTCCCAACTCCTTGAGAACTCCTACACTAACACACATGAATTACATATTACTTCCAACATGATTAACATAAATTACATCAAATTTCCTTCCAAATTGCTCACCTTCAGACATTTTAACATCCCCAAATCATCGCAAGAACATGGGCAGATAATGCGCTCGAGTCCTCTCATATCGCATTGCCACATATAGGTCCATATAGCCGTCGATATGACTAGATAGAAATGCATTGTTTCGAGTCATTGGCTGAGCAGCGAATGATATTGAACACTCAAAAATTGTTCACACACAGTACACACACAAAGAGAGAGAGAGGGAGACCATCTAACAATGGCGACCTACAGTCGACTTTGCCGAGCCGTGATGATCGAATTTTGAAGCGTAGTTTCGTCGACTCGTACTGTTTATTTTCAAGATCTACTTGATGCGTTTCTTAATAATTATTTAGGTAAATCATCCCAAGAATTTATAAAAGAAAATGATTTGATTCTTGCAAACACGAACCTCTATTTTGGGATCTGTTACTGAGTGTAACAATGAAAAGGTTGCAGTATACACATTACTACATGTGGTACTACAATGGGCTACATCAGTACATGTGTATGTATATGTATGTATAAAGCATTGAGTCGCCCGTATCCGGCCAAATCCCTTATCCGGACGAGCCCCGGTCCCGACTTTTCCGGATACGAGAGGTTCAACTGTACATGGTGAAAAATTTTCTGCTTTTCTGGATATGTGAATACATTACCACATTTATTCATTATAATAATGAGAAAACCAACGGGAAAATGGAGTGTACTTAAGAATGTCATATCTCTTGTCTCAAACCACAAATTATTCAAAGCATATCGTTGCTGGGGCGACAAGACCTCGTATCTACAAAATGTCAAATGTTCAGGAGAGCCAAAAAACATGGCGGCCAAAGCACTGTGGTGAATGGGATAGCCTTTCCTTTGACATGCCGTGGTGGCTTCATTTTTGGAGTAAGACAGTTGGGATTTGGACAGGACATCACTTAACCCATTATTTGACCATTAATCCAAAAAAGTCATTTTCACCAAAATTGCAGATACGAGGTCTTGTCACCCCAGCGACGATATGGTTGTCTAAATTATTTTGGTTAAGTTGATGTTTTTACAAATATGTACTTCTAGTGCAAGTGACAGATGTGAGGGCAGTCAAAGCAAGTTCACTGTTTTAATGTGTGGAAGGGTCATCACTTCTCATATTTGAAATGGGATTCCAATTGAGCTTTCCTCTGTCCAAGCACTGTTTTGATGCTACCAAAGATTGACAATAGTGTTCCACTGATAATTCCTCATTCTCTGAAATTGCAAACTCTGCAAAATGTGGTTGAAACCAGTAAGTTTATCTTTTGTGACTAGATCTACCATAGACCTTATCGATTATAGTTTGATGGAATGCTCATTCATTTACAAGAGTAGAACGAATGAATATTTAATCATGAATATGGCACTTTGAACTTTCAGAAATCTGTTTAAAAGAAATATTCACAGCATGAAACTTTGGGGAATTAGATCCGCCAGCCTTTTTCACATTTAGCATGCAATTTACTTTCGCGAATCATAGTTGCTTGTGAAATTTGTGGAAGTTTCATGCATATGAAAATTTCTTGTTTTACAGTATCTTTTTGTCTTCAAAGGATTATGGTATACAATTTACACGGTTTGAAATAAATGTAATACGATTCAGTGCAGTAACCAGACAGTTGGTGCTTAATAGTAATATTGAATTGTCGTCACTCATCAGGTACATGTACCTAGCACTATGCAGTCTCTCAAATTACCAATCTCCATATGAATGATGTCGGCCTTGTTTCACATCCCAGTCATATCAAACAAATGTTAGCAGAGTGAAAAATGCTGGTAGGACATCAGCCAAAGAAGGCATAACATCATAATACATTGTACTTGAAGAGCCTGTGCATTTGTTCAAAATGGTGTAGCCTTTGTTGCTACCCTGTTTGTGCCAAGTTATGACTTACAGCTATTCACCGACATATGTGTTGAGCCCAATTAGAAAAAAAAAAAAAAGAATTAGCGTTGCTGTCATTTTTTTTCTTCACTGGGCCATATGCTCATAACTCTTATTATGACAAGTCAAGCTTGAATCCCAGTTTGTAAGGCCATATAAGGCATTTGTCTGTGTGTGTGTGTGTGTGTGTGTGTGGGTGTGTGTGTGTGTGTTTGCATGTTTATTATGTGTTTGTGTTGTTGTGTTTGATTTTCTGGGGCCTTGGAGGGGTAGGGAAAGCAACAGCTTACAGGACCCTAATGTTATCAGATTGCATGAGCTGTCAGGGCCAGTAAATGGCCAGATTTGTATGATTTTACATTGAGCATTCTCTATCACTCTCACCTGTTCTATTTCAATCCTGGAGAATAAAGATGAGCTGAAGCTGCTGTAGGGTCTACTAAATTCTCGAATCTAAGTACCCCACTTAATATAAATGTTTAGAGAATGATTTCAATATGAGAACTTGATATAGATAGCAGTACAGATTTTATACATTCAGATGATAGACATGCACAAACTTGTGAACAAAGATTTGCTATTGAATATTGGATTTTGAATACAGTGGTAGTTTACACCCCTTCCTTAGTTTGGCTTTAATATTATGATGAAGCCCATGAAGGAAATTTGAAAAATATGGTGGATTTTGACACAAACAGCTTATTGGTCCTTGGGTTTAGATGCAGCTTCTAAACACGCCTTGCAAGCCTTCTGTGACTCCCTTAGAGCGGAGGTGGCCTGCCACAACGTCCACGTCTCAGTGCTCAGTCCCAGCTACATCAGGACCAGCCTGTCCCTTAATGCTCTGGATGGTGATGGCTCTGCCCATGCAAGTAAGCTGTCACATTAAAGGCTATTCCCATTATAACAAAGTCCTTGGGACCAGCCGTTTTCTTTCATTGTATTCAAATTTCTTTATAGCCAAACACTAAAATATGCAAAGATATACGGTACTGAAAATGATTGTAGGACCTGAATCTTTACTTTGCAGGGTGCTACGTAACTTTATTTTACCACTTGCCCGGTCGGGCAAACAGATTTTAAAGTTTGCTGCAAAATACTTACCTGAACATTAATTTTACTTGCCTGAAAAGAAAGTCCAAAATACAAGGAAATGAAATAGAAAATCATGTGTTTACACATAGTCCAGGGCTTAATCAAACACAATCGTATGAATAAACAGCACACATTGATTTGCATGCTTTAACACAATGGAGTAACAAACTTGGTCCGGTCAAGTTTTGCCTGTGTATTGCATTGGAGCTTTTTCGCGTAGTGTTGGAAAGTTGCTGAAATGAAATATCACTAAACTTTTGTGTGGTTGACTTTGTGGGTTTGTTGGGGGAATAAGTGAACAAATGGTGGCATCAAAAATTTTTGCTCTTGCCCAATTTGGGCAAGCATTTGGTGTTATTGTTCAAAAATACCTGCCCAAATTTGATTTTCACTTGTCCTGGGCAATCGGGCAAGTGTTTATGTAGCACCCTGCTTTGTTGTAACGATAGTTTTGTGAGAAATGTGTTGGCTTAACAGGAGTGCTCTGTATGTCTGACTTGGTCACAGATATTTCAGGGAAACCTACACAATGATAATGAACAAGTGGGAAAGTTCTTCTCAGTGTTTTCACATTGTCTCATATGTCAGGAGGTTTACCAGCCAGCAATGTCTGAATTCTGCATGACCATACATTTTGTACTTATGCACACAACAGACTGTCTCATTTGTTTTGTGAACAAAGTAGATAAGTGCAATAATTCTTCTCTTTCCCAAAAAAAGTCCCTTCCGACTTTGAGTAACTTTTTGTACACAATTTAAAAGATAGCCTTCCATTTTTATGGAAAGCAGATTTACCTGTCTTGGAAATGTGAAATGAAAGATGCACTGATAACTATGCATGAAATCTTTACAAGCTGGCCCACAGCCACATGTCAGATCTGTCTACTTTAAGCTTCATGTCATAGCTGTCTACTCTTGCTTGTTCCAAGTGTGATCATCAAGTGACATTAAAATGACTAAAACTCTTTGCAATGTTGGTCGATTTTCACTCATTATTGCAGTGCTGTGTTCTTTGTATTCCCCTCTTTGTTAACCATACTTGAAGGGTAATTCAATTCATATGCTCCTAAGTTTGCATCGAGTGGAAAAGTATGTTTGCAGCATCATATCAAAAACGCCATGAAAACTGTGATACATGATTTCATTGCGTCACTTTGTGTTATGTAGAAATGGACTCTACCATTGCCAAAGGAATGTCGGCATCATACATGGCAGACAGGGTTGTGGATGCAGTTGCTTGGCAACAAAAAGATGTCCTCGTGGGACCCTTCCATCACAAAGCGGCGGTGTTGCTGCGCTCCCTTCTACCCAACATTCTCTTCTGGATCATGAAAATGAAAGCAAAGAAAGGGCCTTCTGGGGAGGATTGATAGGCTTACAACTCTTGCCAGAGTAAAAGTTGAGCTTTCCATTTTCACCAGATATTACGATTGTATGTCAGTCGATCTCGTAACAAGTTGATGCTTCTTTCAACAATAATGATGGGAACAAGATGACGGTGCCCTTGATTTAACAAAAAGGGCAAGAGACTGAGAATGATAATGGGCATCGCATTTTCCTACTCAGATGGAATTAGTAAAGCATTAATTCTGTTCTTACCATCAGCAACTTGTGTGTTTTCGATATCAATTTCTTATCGAGGTTAAAGATCCTCTGGAGGTAGTGAATTGGTATTAGGATTTTTTAGTGCTCTTCCAGCAATTTGTGTTAGATTATATAAGCCACTGTAAGTTTTGTATTTCTCATCTTATTTCTCTCATCTTATGTCGCATCACATGCCAGGTTGAGAATGTTAGAAGACTATTGCTAGTCCCCTGGTGTAGACAACATGAGGTTGGCATCTTCTGCCCGTTTTCCTGTGGGTATATTGGGGGGCCACATCACCAGGTTTGCACCCCGCTCTCTGCAATGAAGAGTGAAGTTGGATCTTTGACATGTGTGACTTGTGACCCCCTCACTTTCAGGAGCTTCATTTAATGTCCTATCCAAGGTACAGAGTGTTTTGCCTCAGTGGGGACAGCATGATAACGCACGACATTGCTCAGCAACCTCGATGGGACTCAAAACAGGAGCCATTTTTGATTGCATGGTGGACTTGCTATGGACTGAGCCACCTTGCCGCCCATTTTCCAGGGCATTAATGATTATATAGTATCTTCTTCAGATACAGATTTAACAGGTAACAAAGAGTTACAGGGAAACCTTGTGATAGGGAATAAAAGAGATATCCCGAGTAATATGTATTTATTCATGAGATGATGATGCGGACTTTATGGCCCTAATTCATGAAGGTTGTTTAAACTTAGACCATGGTACAAATTTAGACCATGGTCTAAAATAAGCGTGAAATAGGCGTACCTTTGATATGCACGTAACAACATACGTTTGTTACTAGACATCTGTTGGTGTTCGCAATCTATCAATTGTATTTATGCAGAAGAAATTTACATAAACCATAGCTTAATTTATACCATCTTTGTGAATTCGGACCCATATGACATACATTACAGCTGCATTTTATTGAAGATATGCCATATTTTTCAGCTATCATTGTACAAAATTTAGGGGTGTAACACTTGTCACATTCCTGTGTGTATTGGTGATTAATGTACAGTTAAACTCGCCTAAGTCGACATCGCACTATGTCGAATAATCGCGCAAGTCGATGATTCTAAAAAGTCCTGATTTTTCCCCATTGACTTACGTGTATTAATTCACTCACAAGTCGAATTTTGTAAGTCGAATACTCGCCTAATTCGATGAAATTCCAAGAACACTTTCACGGAAAAACCATTAAATTCACTGTGCCTAAGTCGAATAAGATTTTATTGTGCAATAAATCACTGTCAAAATCACGAGACATCAGTTTTTGTTTACATAAGACCTAGCCCGACCAGACAGGTGACAAAAAATGATCTAAAGTATCAAAATTCAAAGCGATCGCATGCGATTGTTGAACTCTCTTCGTGTTTGGAGGTCCGCTGGTACTAATAGCCCTGTCGCGCTACGTACGTACAGCGACTGGGCTATGTATAGTTGTGCGTACAGCGACTGGGCTGTGTATAGTCTGTGTATGTTTGCAGTCTGCGCTGTGCAGTGGATGGATGAAGCTGCCGAGTTTTCAAAGCGGAAAGTAGGGGGAAAGTTACGGGCACGGGTAAATCAGAATTACAACTCTACACGCATTTCAAGCCACGGTATGGTAAACTGGAATCAATCACTGCTCAAATATCGTTCATATATTCACTTCCCCAAGGTTTAACAAGGGTGTAAAGTAATCGGACCTGTGCCAATACTAATGCACTGTCCATGCAAAGTTAGCCGCGGCCCTGCCGGGCGACCCGTGCTGCGGCACACCTCTCCAGCTCTCGGCTCCAGAGTAGACAACATACATGTACATTTATACATAATGTACGTGTGGTGTAACTGTTGTTAAGTCGATTTTTTTCGACTTACGCACAAGTCGAAAATCGCCTAAGTCGATATGTTTTGCTCAGTCCCGAGAAGATCGACTTATGCGAGTTTAACTGTATATGTGTGTCGTGTCTAATGTATGACAAAGGAAGACCAAAGTGAGACAAGTCTGATTATCAGAGACCTGGTGGGGATGTCAAGTCTTTTGGCACTGACCTACCCAGGCTGCCTCTCTCCAGAATTACTGAATTGCCTGCGGGGTCACCCTTGCGCATATATTATGTGTGTCTGTGTGCATAGACAATGTATGTGTCTGTGAGTGTGTGTGTGTGGGGGGGGGGGGGGGAGCCTTGTGGGTGAAAATTTGTGTTTCTTTACTACAGTCTTGTAGGCACATACATATAGCATTGTACCAATGTGTGTTGCTCTGCTTTGCCCGTTTATCTCCATCATTTCATTATAACATGCTATTACCAGTACTTTCACTTTTCTGTGTTCTCACTGTATTTTTGACTATGCATGTATTGTTGTGCACAGTTGAGTATGCTGCTTTAGACACTGCGCAATATAAATTTACATTTTTTTAAGATTATCATAGATATGCAATCACTCCATCTCAATCTGTGCAACATTATGTGGAAATTTGATGCGTCATTCAGTAAGTAGATGTCAACATTGAAAAAACAAACAAACAAACGAAACAACGAACAAAACAACTTCTAGGGTGCTAGGGGGAGGGTTACAGTGTATTGTGTTCTTAATCATGACAATCATGATGGGTTAGGAACCAGTGTAGAGGTTTTTTATTTAATGTTTGTGACAAACACTGCATGCCATATCATCATAGAAAGAACTCATTTGGTGGCTAGTGCACCTTCCCTGGAAAAAATGCAATACAATGTATCAAATGTCCATGTTTTCTCATTAGATTTAAGTGACAGAAACTCCATGTGATCAGGAAGTAAGGTTGGGAACTGACAAGGCATTTTGTGCCAAGTGTACAGAAGTTGTTTAAAGGTATAATCATGTGTATCATGCAAATTGTGTGTAAAAGGTGCAGGGTCTAAATAGGTGGTGACTTTGCAGTAGTATGCAAAAGCAGTCTGTTAGGCATATCTTATGCAAAATTTTGTTTGAATGCTGCCTTTTTATTTAATTTTCTCTGAATTGCAATGTGCAATAAGAAGTTTTATAGGGAAGGAAATACAGAAAACAGATTGTTATAGCATGTGTGTCACACAGTCAAGGTTGATTAGAATTCCATTCAGCATGAAATAATAGTCAATCTGGATGTGTATTTAATACAATTATAATGAGATTGCCGCATGTTCTATAGGTCACGAGGTTGGTAATACTCTGTATTAGCATGGTGCCGTCGTAAATAAAGCAGATTCTTATTTACTCAAATATACACATAAAATAATCGTAATCATTTGTTGAGTGAAGAAATTGTCTATAAAGTCTACTGCACTGCAAGAGCTCCTTAATGTCATTTTGCTACACTGTGATCAATTATCAATTTGAGTAAATAAATATCAAATGTATACAATGTATGTGAACATGTATGTAGAACAGGAGAGGCGGAAACTCTCCTTGCAGAATGAATTCCAGGACCAAGTTTGTATTGCTTGAAAGTTGTCACCAAAACACAGTTCAGTGAAAACCTGAACAAAGCTTTGACTGTTGAATGATGTACAGTGTACATGATCTGGCATGGTTAACTGAAGATTTGAGATTCTTCCATTAATGAGGG
The DNA here is from genome assembly GCF_040938485.1 of Diadema antillarum. Classification (NCBI taxonomy): domain Eukaryota; kingdom Metazoa; phylum Echinodermata; class Echinoidea; order Diadematoida; family Diadematidae; genus Diadema; species Diadema antillarum. The sequence continues at coordinate 834,973 of NW_027271862.1, read as the reverse complement.
GAGGGGAGCTTTGACCCCTGACCATCACAGGGGCACTTTTGCGAGATGAAATCTGGCCCAAGCATTGGAAATAGGGGCGTACATTGTATATAATACAGTGTATTGTGATTTGTTGCCCGCAGACATGGGATGTTTTGTGTCTCTTCTCTGTGGCCGAGACTCCTGAGAAATTAAAAAAGGGGGTTAGATTTTGAATAAAATTTCCGTGTGAAAACCAGGTATCCTAAGGGGAATCCGTCCTTCGGGCGAAATATTCAATTCCCCTTGGTGTTTTCAAGCTTGTTTACGAGTTTTCCTGTACCTCTAAACTCTTGAAACTGCGCGAAATGAAACGCATAGGGCAGCAGAGAATATCGCACTATAGGAGAGTTCTCCTAATGTGTCCTATACAGTGTATTTTGCCACATGGATTTGTCATATAATTCACCTTAGCACATTTTAATGCACTAAGGGCAATTGTTAATGTACAAAAAATCTATTATGCAATATCAATCACATAAAACAAGGAAAATGATATCCTGTTGTTATACAGTATAGTCTAGATAGGCTACTAGTTTTCATTCATCAATTATGGGATCAATTGTTTCATTAAAATGTTTGTTTTTGTCTTTTTTTATAAAATTCGCCCTAATTACCGAATTATAAAAAAATATTGACAAATTATGTAATTCCCCCTATGCCCCCAAATAGCATATTATATATATATATATATATATATATATATATATATATATATATATATATGTAATATGCATGCATACATACACACATACATACATCTACATACACATTTTCATATTAATATATGAACAGTATACAGTGGATCCAACCTATTGTAAACTCCTTGGTACTAGGTGTTTCAAAAAACATTTCCCACTTTTGATCATTAATAGTTCAAAAACTATTCATCTGATAAAACTGTCATTGATGTGAGTAAAAGCTGAATAGTGTACAATTTTGTTGAAGGTAATTTGAATGTGAAAGCATAAATCAGTTTCATTAGATCTAAGATTGATTTTGAAGTAAGGTTTCAGATTTTGGTCAAATTTAACCCTCTGTACAAAAATTGAACTTTGCACAGGAACCAATGATGTGTATGTGAGTGTGTGCTGACAATGGCCCTGAGCAATGGACATGCCTGAACCACCTGTTGACTAGGCGACAGTCTACCGCGCTCCCTGGCGCATGAATGCTTAATCAATAATTCATGTGGCACTGCTAGTCTGAATTCATGCATGGTAAAGGGTAAAATGTATGCACATGGAAAAAGTAAGCACATGTTTCCATGTGCTTGCAAACACCACATTTCATACCAGCTGGCGATCATTTTCAAATTTTGCTTCACATATCACTAAGGCTCCATTCACACAAGTGCATACTTTAATTGATTTACTTTGCTTCCTGTCACCATGTTTACGATGGAGCAGAAGGTATTCATTGTAATTTCGTTTTTCAGAAGTAGGGAGAGCACTGTCGCGACTCAACGACAGTATCGGCAGGCATAGACTTTACACAGATACTGCCAGAGGCTGATTAAAGACTAGTTGTGAAGTGGAATTTCTCATGAATAAAAATGAAGCATTCAAACCTTGGCCATTGTTCAGGACCATTGTCAGGGTGTTAACCACACACTCCCATACATACCCATTGACCCCTGTGCGAAGTGAAATTTTGTACAGAGGGTTGAAAATAGAGCAAAATCTGGAGCCTTACTGTGAAATTAATCACGAATTTCATGAAACTGATTTATGCTTTCATATTTAAACCACCTTCAACCAAATTGTACACTATTCAGCTATCACTCATGTCAATGACAGTGTTATTTGATATATAGTTTTTGAATAATTAAGAATCAAAAGTGGGAAATATTTTTTGAAACACCTAGTATGATAGAACACTTTGTTACGTGAAAATTTTATTCCATTAGGGTTTGACAAAAGCACAGAGAAAAATTACTTTATGGTGAGAGTACACTCTATCAGAATTTATTATACCAATAGTCCACTGCTACTGAATTCACTTAAAGGGGATGGCGAGTAACTGATCAGTGGGAATGCTGGGGGATGATTGTTCCAATTCTTGTGGGATTCATTTTAGAGTACATTATCTATCTATTGTTGAGTGAAAATTATTTGCTTCAGAATGGTCTCATATTCAAGTAATGTGCAGTCTTACGGTTCCAGGCTAGCATGCCTGTACAGTGACAGGGCATTAAACCGCACATTACTTGAATATGAGATCGTTCTGAAGCAAATAATTTTCACACAACCATAGATATATAATGTACTCTTAAATGAATCCCACAAGGATTGGAACAATCATCCACCAGCATTCCCACTGATTCCCACTGATCAATTACTAGCCATCCCCTTTAAAATACTTGAGACACAAAAACAACAAAAATGAGTCATTGTGAATAATTGTTTTCAAATGTTTTCATTTTAATCTTGTTTCAAGTCTCACTTGCCTCCTCTCTGTACAAAGTGACAGATTAATTTGTATCTCTGCTTTATAAGAAAGATAATTGTGTTTAAATTCATTAAGCAAATCCAACAATGTATAATATGATATGTCAATATTAACGAATAATTACATGTTATCAGTCAAAGGGCAACAGCGAACTCTCAAAAGTTCTTTTTTCTTTTTCTTTTTCTTTTTTTGGCTTACTATCCTTATCGAGCCCCTTGAGAATATCACAGCACCTTACACCACTGAGCTCATTCAAATTTTATGATACGAGACCACCGAAGCAAGATTGATGAAGTTTTCTTCAGAGTAAAAAGCTGTTTCATGTTCATAGCCACATTGAGGAAAAGACTTGCATGAAAGAGACTGAATGGTATTCACTTTCATCAACATCAAACAAAAAAATCAGAAAGTCATAGAAGTGTAATACATGTCGTTCATGTTTTCCTCAAAGCAATACCAGTTATCACACATGCATACTAGTTTATGCAAACTAAATGAAGTGATCATGTCTATGTCGATAGGTGTAAAAAACATATTAGCTACACGCTTCACTCAACAATTTGGCAGCTAAACATCCCTCTCCCTGGAAATAGTTTAAAACAGTCTGACACAAAGGGTCTAATGTATTGCTTTTCATAAAAGGAGAACATTTAGCAAATACATGTATAGTGTATGTATAGTGTATGTGAGCAGGTGAATGGGAAACTCAGGGGAGGTGATAACATTGTCACCATCTAATTTGCATATGTGGTTGTGACAAACACCATTGCTTGGGAAATCACATGAAATTGTAAAATTCCAGAACCTTCCAACTCCTGGGCCATGTTTTATGAAGAGTTGAAATTGATTATATACAGTAGTTGATTTCAACTGTAAGTCTATGGCAGCCTGTGTGGTTAGGAAATTTAAAATCAATTTTATCTTTTGATAAAATGGGGCTCTGGTCAAATTGTTCAAAGGAACATTTGACATTGTTGTTGTTTTTTTTTTCTCCTTTTTTTTTGAGAGGGCACGTTTTCTCTTTCTGCTGTATTCATTAAAGTCATTTTGAGTTGGCCCAAAATTTCACTTTTCTGCCATTGTACAACTTGAAAGTACTTGAATCCCTACAAGCACTGTCAACATCCCAGTACTGCTGAATTAGATTTTACAACGATATTGTACCAGTTTATTAAACCCACAATTTAATACCTTTCACACACCAACCTCCACTAATGATGTACGTATGAGCATCATCTTACAGTATGCAACTTACTGTGCAGAAGAAAAAATGCAATCATTACAGGATTCCCTCCTGAAAACTTTCGGCGAATCCTTTAAAAAAAACAAAAATAGTACAATGCTCACTCCTCAACATGTGGGACAAGTTCTATTAACATACATGTAACTTGTTACAATCCTGTCTGGCCTGATGGTGAAATACTGTATGGCCAAGACATAGCAATTGCTTGTCCCTGATGTTCGGAAGCAGTGCTAAAAAGACTGATGCAGGATTTGTGGTTTATCACACTTAAGCAGACCTTTCTCAACCATTACATTTCACAATTTTGACTCTACTTGGAATGACAAAAGGTTGCCCTCCCTCCACTGGTCACTTGCTCAGCATACATACCACCTTGATTTTGATAACTAGTGTTTTGTCATTTTCAGCGATACGTTAGACTGTCCTGGTTAAACTTGATTGATTATGCACTGTAGAGAAGTGTGAAGGTAATCAAACAGAAGTGGGCACATCAAGAACACACTGTGTTAAAACATCGTACACCCTTTTCTAAACCACAGTCGCTTGTGAGCTATACCAGTACATGTAATGAGGATTTAATCATGGAATAGCGGGACTTCACAAATGAAATAATGCAAGCCTAAACTGAACAGATTATTGAATGAGTGTCTGATATCAAGATCGTAATCTAGAAGTAAGAGTGCAATTATGTTGGACAAAAGAAACAAAAAATACAGGATGGTAGAAATATGTAAATAGACAAAATCCACATTTTGACAGGACTTGGAAAGTTGGAAAGAACCCTCATCATGCAATAACCCAGATAAGTGAAAATGCCCTGTATGTGTGATTAACAAAATGATCAGCACAAGATTGTAGTCCGTGCATCGAAAGTACAAAATGCCAATTTCTTTACTTTGTAGCAAAAATCTGGCACCATAACTGAAAAAAGTGATCAGAAACTGTAACCACTTCAACTGCATCTGGAAGATGAAAAGAGTGTTTTATTTACACTGCCTTAACACTCCTGTAACACAAATATCCCAGTATTACATCACAGAGTTCCCGTAACAGAAACCATTTTACAAAATTTGATCGCCAGACTGAAATACCCAATTCTCTGGGTTATCAGCTTGTTTGGTTGATTGTGTGTTTTAAACCCTTGAGTCACACACAAATACACATACTTATCACATGATACACGCAGCCTCATGTGTACATACAATGACCATGACCCCTCTTACGAGAAATCTACATGACTGCATGCCTCCAGCCTATGTACTGAGTGTTTTCGCAAGGAAGACTTACAATAATAGTAAATTACCTAACCATGTCACCTACTCTGAGGAACAGGAAAGGAGCTCAAAAAGAGCTTTGCTTGTTGCCACAGTATTACTATTATTGTAGGTCACCATTACAGTATGACTCTTATGTAACTAGAACCTACCCACTTATGAAGTTTATGGGTTGCATAAGTTGTTCTTCACTTAAGTATGATGGAAAGAAGTAGGCAGGTTTCGACTTACATTGTAGTTAATAGCAGGTCCACGACCGAAGGCAGGTTTAACATTGATGTACATGTATAAGCAACGGGGAGATAGATTGTCATCCATAACAGAGATCATACTTTACTTCCCTTGACAGTAGTAGCAGCCCAATCAACAAAAGGACTGCTTTTTAACACTACACGTCAGAAATGACAATTTAACACTTAATTAACAATCACATGCATACTTCCACTACACAGGGTTCACATGAGAACTCTGACATCAATAATAGGTTTGTCCAAGCAGGCTTCCGACAGGTTTTGACACTACTCCCTTTACACATTCTTTGACACCTTCTCTGCAACCTTTACCAACACGTGTATCACTTTGTGTCTGTAGGATTCACTGATTTGCCAGATACATATGTTGTACCCTACATTTTACAGCTAGAACAGTCAGAGATTTGAAATACTTTGTGAAACTGGGTTTTGTCACATTCTGGTCAGTTTGACCATTACTGTAGTGAGGCCATGTTGACATACAGCAGGCTCTGTCGACTGTATAGATTAACATCAACTCTGGCCAGACCCCAATTCAACTCTAGTGCATATCTGATATTCCTCACACAATTATTAACCAACATCACAGCTATTTACATAATTATTATTTGCATTAATCTTCTTTTTTTCAAACTACAGTCAACCTTGCCTAAGTCGAATCTATTTGGACTGAATAAACAGCTTCAATTCAGAGAAAATTTGACTTATGAGGGATTAACATCATTAGAATATAAAGAGAAGAGGACTTGAAAAGATCTTCGACTTAGGTCATTATTCGACATATGAGAGGCCGACTTAAGGTTGACTGTAGTTGTATCATTTCAGTATTTCAATATTTCACTATTTCAATACAAATTTGAATTTTCAAATGTTTTTTTCCACACACATGAAATAAATCTCATTACTCATGACAGTTTGTACCTTGTATTTCCCTCCTTCCTAAAAACTCTCTGTACAATTATCCAGGCGGGTCAAATCCATGCTCAGCCACAAGTTTGTTGCTATGCATTTCCAGCATAGTTGTACCGCAGTCTTTTTTTCTTTCCTGCTACAAGTACACGTAGTTCATACAAACACCATACTTGGTATAAAGAATTCCACAACAACAACAAATAGAACGATCAGAGAATAGTGCCAAGAATTTCAGCACCATGCATCATTGTTTTTTGGGGGGACGGATATAAGATAATCAATGGTTTGATAGCTTCTCACTATTCATCACATTGTAATTTAGTAACCTGTGTGGATCGTAAAATGCGGTATCAACAAAATCAGGGCTGCCAACTCTCATGCATTGAGCGTGAGACTCACGCAATTCAACCAATTTTGACTGTCTCACTCTGATAAACGAAATCTCGCGCTAAACCCCCAAAATAAAATGTACATGACTACAAAAATGAATATATCTCTAAATTCTCTGATATTCCGAAAATCAATAAGCCCAAGCCCAAAATTTCGAGATTTTCCCGCGCGGGTATAAAGCTTAACCAATAATAATCGTTTTCAGTTCGCACACAAAGACGAGCTATTGGATTACGATTGGTTTCTACCTATACCACGTGAGCGTAGCTTGTACTTTTGGCAAATTACAGTACATGTATGGCTATGACGTATACGTGCTTTACATCGCTTTACATACACTGACTGTGTACGTACGGCCGCACAGCAGGCCACCAGGCACTAGCAAGGAGGTCGCTCCGCTCCCTCGCAGTGTCTCAGTCCAAACTCTCATTCAAGGTTGGCAGCCCTGCAAATTACATGCAAGATACTAGTACAATTCAGCAATGACACACTAACACTACACTCCTGAATAATTTATTTGTCCCACAAATTCAGTGCACTCACATCAAGAATGCATTACCACATGAGAGGTAATGTGTATGTCCAGAAATTCCTCCATCAATATACAGTACGAATATTTGTAATATAAAAAAGAAAAGAAAAAGGGAAAAAAGAAAAATACTTCAAACGATATCAGAAAATCACAGCCTTACTCCAATCATCAAAGTGCTCCAATACACTGAGTTTATAGCTTCATATTTCAAATTAGTGGAGTGCGAGTAATGAAGGGATGAATTACAGATAAGATCAGTTATCCCCCAGCACCACCACTGAGCATTTAATCCCCAAATGGATTCCCTGGCTGTACGATACTTCTGTATTAATGGCGTCACAGCCCCACGACGTAAGTTCAATACTTGTACACATATCCATGACAATGGCGTGACTCAACACTGAAACAGAATCATGCGAGCTAAACCCTCAAATCTCATGAATTTTACCATCATAGAACTACAGTATTTGAAATGTTAAATTGACAATGTACCACAAACAGGCTGCTGAGTGCGACAAAGGAGTCTAAAGCTCCCTAGCAGAGAAAGAGTAATTTGCGCCTTTGCAAATGGGTCAACCTAGCATCTGTAGGAACACCCAGTACTTTTTCTTGTTCACAATGAATCAAGGGAAAGCAGGACTGGAATACACAAGAGACAGTAACAGCTTGGGCTCATTGTGGCCGAGAAACTCTTCCAGTATTCACATCAACATGTGTCATCAATATGACACATCACCGGGAGATGCTATTAAGTATATGGGTGGTTTATTGTTGTTGTTGTTTTTATAAAGCTAAAGATGAGCCAGGGGAGAAGATAAATCCTTCACACACTGTGTGCTGGTGCATGCCTGACTTTCTTACTGTTCCTTACTGCTGATTACTTCAAATAGCAGATGGATATGTTAAAATTATGTTGATGCTTTCTTTTCTTTTTTCTTTTTTTGCTTTTATACCCCCTTTTCACAAAAACCAAGTCATTTCTATTTAAGCCCCTTCCACTGCATAAATCATCAAGTGGACTAGCAATGCATCAATTACTCATTCCTCATCATCAACTATCAGATTATTGAAAACAAAAACTCTAACAACGAAGGATTAAATTTGTTTGACTGTGATATCATACTTCAGCATTTTATTGTTGCTGCAAAAACAAGGGGGCCTAGCCAAATTATCTTCATCTCTGTTACCTTATCAAACATTAGGAGCACAAGAGATTTATGTCCAGCAGAAGTAGGCCAAATATTGCACTTTGGTGGAAGGTACACGTACTATCTTACTACTGCTTCCTCTGTTTCTCAAATGTTTTATCATACTCATAGCCCCACATTACTGATCTCTGTATGTCAGTGAATTAAAAACAAAACAAAAAACATACAAAAATATCAAATGTATGCTTGTCATTTAATCACGGCAACAATGCACGCAACATCAGAGAAAAAGCAACATTTTTTTTTTGTTTTTTTTTTATTACTGATGTTTGAGAAATAATCTGGCTGTTATGGTTGCATTCATTTCGTTACAGTCTATAGCAATTCACTGTTGCCTTTGATTGCTGTAATAAGCATGCATTTTGTGTATAAGCTCTAGGCTTTTGGGTGTAAAACTGTGTCTTGACAAGTCAGGTTACACAAAACAGGAGTAAAATAATTACTAAACTTTCTTGCTTTTTTTTTTTTGTGTGTGGCTCTAGAGTTTGTACTGTACCAACGTATCTGTATGTGTTTCTACCATGTATTAAAGCTTGGTAGTACACGTTTCTGTGCAAGTTGTGGCCTCAAAGTGAATTGAATGCAGCAGTCATATCACTATGTTTGCTTGTTTTCTTATCTTCCAATGCATCTTTTTGTTGATACTATCAACAAAGCACTTTTTTGTGAAGGTAACAACCACAATTCATATCATAAATTTCTTCTCTGCATCATGCAAGAAAAGAGGTGACATCAGCTATGATTTTCCCTTTAAAAAAAAAGAGAAAAAATTGCCACATGAATCATTATTCAAAAGTTTACTTCACCTTTCACTCACTGTATGAGAAAATCTATTTCGCTCAATGAGAAATTAAGCCAGATTTTTGACAGCATTCAGTAGCTGGTCTGATAGAAGGGAAAAGTCATTCTTCGATGGGTTTATCTAAATTTCTTTCACAAAAAGCACCTGGTATGCAGACATACATTTAATAGAGTCTCAACAGTGGCTGCTAACAAGGGGAAACAAGAGGAAAAAAATGCACACACAATGTAGTTGGTCTTTAGACATACATAATGTCACACCATAATAAATGTCAATTTCTTTACAGGTAATTGGAGGTGTGGTGAAAACAAAAATATTAAGATTTTTTTTTTCTTTATTTTGAATGAGGTGACATTTTTCATGTTTAATATTCTGTGTAAGTACATACATGCATTACAGTTGTATGTAATGTAAACATATAGATCACCCAGTAAACAGAGTACAGTGTAGTGTCCACAGATACATTGTACTTCATTAAGGTAGCGTGCATACACTAGAAAACTGTGCACACATTAATACTGGTTGGGTGGTGTTACAATTTACTAGTGTATCTATGAACCGTGCATGCCACTTTTCACTATGACATATAATTAGACAGAGTGCATCAAAGGGTCAGACACATACCAGCAGTTTGCCTTTGCCCCTCCCCCCTTCACGATGGGGTGGGGTGGGGGGGGGGTGGGGTGGGGGTGGAGAAGGGCACAGTTTATCTGACTCATCATGTGTTACATTCATGTATTATTCATCACCAATCCTGCAGCTCTCCCCAGTATATGCAGTGAAAGATAAGCTTTTCTAAACTTGCATACCATAATAAGGTTCTAGCTTTTGTAAACTCTTTGATTCTTTCTTTTTCTTCTGGTTTTTCTTCAATTTTATTCTTGTAGTTTGTTTTTGTTTTTTTAATGGGGGGGGGGGGGGGGGGGGGGGGGTAACAACTTCTTTTTAGAAGGACTCCGCACTTGTGAATTTACAGATAGCTATGGTTGATAGTGGCAAGTCATTATTTTCTCTCTGCACTGTGGATCAGCCATTTATTTCTCTACAACAACTTCGAGCAACATGTGAGCCGCTCTGCATGAATAACAGCATTACGCACCATTGCAACAACTTGTCGCACACATCACGGGACTAAGCAAAGCCTTTGTCATACTTTCACAGGTCATTGGCTCTTGTGTGCAGCAGATTCACTACAAAAAGCAAAAGACAACAGGAAAAACTTTTGCCTCTCCAGAAGTCAAGAGATTATACAAAACCCTACCTGTTACTGTTTTGCTTTTACGTGTATATATAATGATGTTTCATAATCTACTCTTTCCTCATTGAACGCCCCATGCCTTACAGCGCTATAGGGCAGTACCATTACAGATTGCAAGGCGTTAACAACTTTCACTGAACAGCCTTCACTGCATAATGTTTCAAAGTTACGGATCATCAATTTTCATTTGATAACCACATCACATAAGTTACTAAAATCCATACAGAGAAGACAACCATGCTGATCAAACAACACAAAAGAGGCAGAAGTCACAAAATTCAAAAGTGTGCGTGTACGTGTACGATGTTTCTCAGATGTACTACACACCCCCCCCCCCCCCATTTTCTTCCATACTACTGATTATTATTCCTCTCCTACACTTTATACAGTGCCCGCAAGTAGCAGTTTGTGTCCATATAGTGAAGACTACACTGTACCACAAATCACACACAAACAGATCTATACAAAACATGACAGCTGCCTCCACAACCTGCAGATCCTACTCAAACCATGAATCAGTAATCTTAAAAACAGGGCTGCCAACTCTCACGCATTGAGCGTGAGACTCACGCATTTTGGTCCTTTCTCACTCTAAAACTTTATTTCATTTGCATGCATTTCTATTGATCTCACTCATTTTGACTCCTAAATTATAGCATTGGCCTATGGGAGTCTCACTCTCAACTAGTTTCCAGTGTTGGCAGCCCTGTGAAAACATGGGAAAGAAATATTGTTCTCGTCACAAATGTCATCCATAATTCAACAAAATAAAAAAAGCTGGAATTCACAGCAGAAGTCATTGCTGCTCTCACAGGCCCTCAACGAGTGGAATACAGAACAGTCTGCCTTGCAGGTAGGAAGGGTTACTGCAAGCCATGTCATTTCTACTGGTAGCTGTCCTCAACACAGTGTCAATGACAGGACAATGTCATGGCTTGCTCCTATGATCTACAGGCAATTATGTGAAATTCTTTTGACATACATACAAATGTATGTATGTACATTACACGGCAGAAAGAGAGAACCGAAGAGTAGCTTCAATTCAAAATATACTAAAAGCTATCCAAGGTAGTACAATTGTAAATATCATGTTGAATGTTGAATGAAAACAACAACAAAATGTTATCTTAAATTTTTAACCTGCCATGTTCAACTTTTGAGCTGAAAGGTATTGTTAAAAGAAATAAAAATTTAATTTCAGACACATTTTGATTTCATAGTTCTTAACAAGGAGAGCTCTTAAAAAAAAAAAAAAAAAAGAAATATTTCGACAAAATGATCTACAATGTTTCTAGGCTGAGAGAGCTTGTGATACAGGACTACTTCCCTAGGACACACTATCACTTGAGACAGGACAAAAGTTCTTCCCACCATGGGTCTACCACACTGAACTCTTGACTGAAGTGCAGACTAACACAAAATCCATCATGAAAAGTCTGTGTCACAAATGTCACTCACTGGCACAAAATCCAATCGTGACCAAATTTAGTGTTGTTAGGTAAGTTGGACAACACTTGCCAACCTACAAATTGTAGTCTACAGGTGTACAATACTAATGACACTGGTACACTGCTACATGCTTGTACATTTGTACATGTCATGACCTGGAAAACCTCCCTACTGCTGAACAAGCATGCAACACAGCTGATTGAGGTTTAAATTCACACGATGCAAACTACGTCAAGCATGAAGCATGGCACTGAATGCAGATTGCACCACAAACTTTCTAGGCAGTGCACACACACAGAGTAGTTTTTGTCTCCCAGTTTTAGTCAAAATGGAGAACATAAAAGTAAATATTACAGACAGAATAATTCAGTACGGTCATCAAAATTTTGCCTTATTCCATAAACATCTAGCCTTCTCAAGGCTCAAACAAATGTCTTCTTTTTTCCTTGAAGTATAAACTACAGCACTGTGATCGAAACACCTATACATGTAAATTATATACGTTATACTGCTTTGTCAGGCGCTAAGAGGCATAACGTTATTCACAGCACTGGCAATATAATTACAACTGTACTGCATGTACTGAAAATGATGTACGACGCATAGTGTAGCTACACAGATACTAGCCCTGAGAAAGCACACACGATTGAGACTTACAATTGCCTGTCTTACACAACTTTGGCAATTCTGTCATGAGGGGAGATTTATGGAAGACAAACATGACATAATAGATACGGAAAAAAAATACGGAAAAAGAGTGATGGGGAAGTTCTATAAAAGACTAAAAGACTCATGCAAGTGTCTCTGTATAACATGTGCTGCACAATGGTGATTGCAACAGAAATGTACATGTACCATCTTATCATGTTCACTGTTGTTTTCCTTTTGAAAGAATACATCCAGGTGTTGAATTACATTGCAGGTCCCTGTAATATCTTTATCATTTGGCTCTAAGTACCATTTCTTGTATCAAGAAGCTACTCTTATGGTTGGTTAATGATGCACAATTTGAAAGCAGAACACCATGCCCAATCACAGATTAGCTAATCATACCACATGTCATAGCATAATGAAAATGCATGGGACCTTCTGAATCAATGAACGGATCAATACTCACATCTCTATGGCACAAGCATGCAACGTGCCGAATAAGATCAACCCTCTTTCGGGCGACATGGTTACAAGATTCAAATTGATGTGAGTGTACCATGTTATCACAGTTTTCATGTTCGGATATCCGGGTATTTAGTGGCTGATTGAGTATCAAGTAAACCCACGATCGGTGTATTTTTTTAGACAAAATTATCTACTTTTCTTCCATGACTGACTTTGAAATGTCAGTTGACTTTGACATTTCTGATGGCCACAAGAAATGTTATTGACAAATTACATAAAAGAATGCAATGGTAGATAGAGGTTTCTGGACGCCAACACTGTATCGTTTGTGTCACCATGTAGATTCGTACACTGTCTGTTTGTGCATGCACAGCATTCACACCGATTCACACTCTAGCTCCATGTACAGAACACACGTTAATTGTTTGTTTTCACTCGAGCTACACCTGAAGTGACGTATACTCAACCATGAGAATATCACTCAGCACAACCCAATCATTACTTTTTATAGACAGCAAAGTCACATACTCTCAAAATCAGTAAACAACCACAAAGGTTTTCAATCCTGCACACTCTGCCTATAGAATCAAACTGCCCCAAGGTGTACTGCATTCTAACCAGAAACTTTTCAAACAAATCAAATAATGTAATTGAAGACTTTCAACCCTTTCAGATCTAAGCTGTGTTTTCATAAACACATTATTTTCATCTGGATCATTTAATGTACTATGTCATTGATACACTGTACATTTCATTGGTTCCCACAAAGGGTGAAGTAAAACAAAAATCCACAGTCTATGCTGTCATGCTGAGTGACAATATGTAAACCATACACACTTAATCAAAGCTGCAACAGTAAATGTGGTCTGGTAATACCTACTCTCTCTCTTTGTTTGTTTGTTGTTTTTGTTTGGGTTTTTTTTTGGGGGGGGGGTAGGAGAAAGGACACACACACACACACAATAAAAAGTGATGATCAGTTGATCTCTTGGCTAGATGCAACCACATATACACATGTAGCACTTGTTCACACAGTGCAATGTATGGATTGATCGATAGTGATGACTCAGTCTTGAGTAAACTGAATTGGTATGGAGCCCTGTGCTATCTTTGCTTGGGTTTCTTTGCTTTTGTAGAGGCAATGCATTCATGTATTATTCAGGGAAATATCTGAAAGTCTACAGACAATTATCATCAATTCCTACACCTTTTTAACTCTACAAACTCTGACCAACTGTTTCAGTGCTTGGCATTACTTATCACATGCACATGCCAGGCAGATAGATAAACTGTTTCATTTGGCAAAGTGTGTACAAAGTTGTATGTTTAGGTCACTCTGAGAATGCATGTTGGAGCCAAATACTGGGTTCTGCCCCTTTGCATGATTGATGTAACAATGCAAATATTACAGTGTATCACATACCATTGTCAAACTACATTGTATTTGTATACAGTAGTGATATGGTTCCAATTGATTGTGTCACTTACATTAGTACATGTGTATGATGGTACAAAATGCACAAATATGAGAACTTTTCATCAAGAACTTTTTTCAGTCAGCTTCTCCACAGAAAGAATGGATTCCCCACCTTCTTTCACAAATAGATATCAATGTGGCAAGTTGGTCTTCGAATAGCAGTTGATGGCAGGATTGTTTCAAATTGTTTCCTTAATTTTGGCACTCAGAGGGCATCATCCACCATCTTGAAATGTGCCGTCTGCTACTAATCTTCCTCTTGAAGGCAGAGGGGAATAGAAACCCTGAAAATACATGTTCGTCGGTGAAGTCAGCGACATTTTCACACAGGACTGTTACTAACATGTGCTCCAATGGTACACTTTGTAGACCAGTAGGGCGGCTGCGAGACCTGCAACCAGGTTGTGGAGCGCTTTCCTATACTTATCATCCTTGCGCACTAGCACTACTGGAGTGGCTGTGGTCAGAGAGTGGAGTGGGAGGCGCGACAGGTTCCTTGTGTCATACTCCACCTGGTACTTACAGCAGGGATCAAACTGCCACGACACACCATATAGGAGGGCACACACCACGCTGACGGCCCCCGTGGGCACCATGACAAAGTTCACTGTGGAGCTGGGCAGCATGGCAGGTGCCACCAGGCATGCCATGCCAGACAGGACGGACGTCTTGTGCAGGCAGTTGCCCACCATGATCCAGCGCGCTGTCTCGTCCCCAAGTCGCGAGGGCTCAATGATGATGATGCTCCGCTTGGCCTCTAAGGCCTGGTCAAGCTCATATTCAAAGCGTTCCTGGGCACTCCCATTGTCGTATATCTCATGGATAATGGCGCAGTCAACTGGCTGCAAGTCCCTGCAAGACAAGATCAGCACAAACAAAAATATGAGGGCATTTCCGTGAGTTGTGCGACATGACCACCAAAATTTTACCCGCATATTTCTGGACAACTGATAATCTTACTTTGTTAGCCATAGTTTGAAGTGTGTGAAACCAACTTTACCTTGAAGAAAAGTTCCCTTTTGTGCATTTTTATACCTTTTGAAACCAGAAAGCATTTTTTGACCTGAAAATCCCTAAAAATGCATTTTTGTTGCTCTTTGTGATTATTTTTTATATTTGAGGCTCAAATCAAACTTTGTTTGGTTTTACAAATCAAAAATATATTAATCTTGCAGTAAATAAAGTGGAGACCTCGATATAAGATATGTACTTCGGACACCAGCGTGCTCTTACATAGCTCGAGAAGCTGCTGTAACGTGAGTTACCGAAACATGAACTTTTTAAACTAGCACTGTTACTATGCCCAAGTGAGACATGGTATTTTGGATTATCAAATAACTATGCAGCACACATCCAAGAAATATAATGGGACTTATAGTCTTTGCTTCAAATTCTCATAACAGAGGTCTTAAAATTGTAACGTGAGTTACCATGTAACGTGAGTTACCACAATGTAACGTGAGTTACCGACATGATTTTTCTTTAATACCAAGAAGTGATATGAAGGTTGTGATTGTAAGTAACCAATGAGTACATGATTACTGAACTCTTGTATTAAGATTCTATTTCCAGTAGATTGTTATTCTCTTGGTCTCTCTCTATCACCAAACCAACTGGTCTACATGTACAATGTATTAATTACACATGTTCATCACATGTTAACTTCTGAAAGAAACTGTTCCATATTTACTATTTAATATTACAGTGCATGTATACTGATCAGTTACGAAAGTTGTTAAAAGACATTTCTTCTAAAGCTACATTGACCTTGTTCCAGCAAAT
Source organism: Diadema antillarum (assembly GCF_040938485.1). Taxonomy (NCBI): domain Eukaryota; kingdom Metazoa; phylum Echinodermata; class Echinoidea; order Diadematoida; family Diadematidae; genus Diadema; species Diadema antillarum. The sequence goes on along the minus strand of NW_027271862.1, from coordinate 818,810 downwards.
TATCAAAATTTTGTGATAACTATTAATAGCCTCCTGATTGGGATAATCACTGCATGATTACTCTTGAAAAGTTCTTGTTTTTGTAATTCAAGTGATTACTATTTGACATTTCATAGTTTATACCTACCTGCATAGACCAAAGCCATTGTTTATTAGGCTGAAACATTTACATGTATGAACAGAATTTTAAGATTGGAGCTCGATTCCTGCTGTTTTTTCTGAGATTTTTGAGAACTGAACATTGTGAATTTGACACGCTTACATGTGTTTTATACTATTCTACGCTGAGGTTTTAGCTAAATTATTGCAAAATCCTACAATGAAACTTTTCCATGTTTACTTTAATTTACTTTACATGCTGATCTATTACCCAAAACTTGTTGAATGTGAACCTCATTATCAGACATTTTCTTTAAGAGCTGGACAGTCATGTACCTTAAAGCAAACTATCAACATTTTGTGATATTAATAGTTAGCCTCCTGATCACCCATTCATGTTTTTCATTGGGATTTACTGCTTCAGTCTGCTTGATTACTCTAGAAAATACTGGTATACTTTTTACATGCATGTACAATTTAAATAATGGCTACTTGACATTTCATGGACCAAAGCCATTGTTTTTTAAGGCTTAAACATTTATGAACATGTTTTATTAAACTGATCAATACTGGTAGCAGATAACTAAAATTTATCTGCAGTTTCTGTAATTCAAGTCTAATTTCTGTACCAGTTTAGTATAAGAATTTGTAAACAAATCAAACATACAAACAATTGATTATTGAGTAATTCATACAATTATCAAATAATTGGAATATAAATTGCATTGTTTAAAAGTTAAAAGATTTATTGAAATATTCATTTCTGAACCTTTAAACTCTCCACAGACTACACAGGTCTTTAGTCCTGTGAATGGAATAGTTTATATGGATGACTTGTTTTATCTAGATAGCCTGAAATCCATTTAAATCTAGTAAAATAAAAAAACAATAAAATCAAATTCTCAATTAGATATTCAATTTCTGATGCATTTGTTAACTGGAAAAGAGTGTAATTTAATGAAATAGACTCTGTTTCATATCATTTTGTTGAATACAATTTTTGTCTCAGTACAAATGAAAGCGTGGAAAACGACTCAATTAAAAATGAAATTAATCTTCAAGTTGGTATTCTAAATGTAAAGTTTCCTGCTAGTTGGTAATCTCATGGATAAGATGGGATTAATTACTGTCAGATCAATGTTCAAATCAATTTAGATTCTTTATTCATGGAGTTTGTTTGTGAAAAAAAAGTTGTCTTGGTAAGTTTTCTTTGGATTATTAAGACAAAAAATTGTCTTGTGATCATGTGGACAAACTGTAACGTGAGTTACCGTAACGTGAGTTACCGCTTCACATGACGATACCTAGAGAATGTAAGACAATTTGAATTTTTACCATACTCGGTGATGTATGTTATTAGTCCATGACTTTGACACAATAGACTTTAAAGTCTCTCTGTTTCTTGTTTGAGGAAACTTTTTAATATAAGACATGCCAAATTTTTGCATGTCCAAATTATGTAACGTGAGTTACCGACATTTGTAGTGTTTTTTCTCATAGTTCTCATAAGAGTCTGTGGATGTAATGTTGCTGTGAGGTAGGATGGAGGTGCATGATACTCATTCACATATAGTAACTCATATCACTAATTAGGTTTTAAGGATATTGATCTCAACGACCTAATTTTGAGTTCAAAATGTAACGTGAGTTACCGTGGAAATGCCCATGAATATCTGTAAAGAATGCCACATTGATGAATCACTTACTGCCAGGTCTTTAAAAATCAACACACAGACCTATACAGTATGTCCCCCAAAAAATTACAATCAGAATTTTGCATTGATAACACCCAATATGATTTAACTGTCCAAATGCTACTTCAGGGTCTTAAAATATAACACCTTAGCTCAATTTTGCAGAAAACCCCATTCACTTTGGTTAAGCTGTCACAGAGAAATGTGGATTCTTTTAAAGCATGTCATGAGTCTGATTCTTCCAAGTTTAGCATTTGGATGTTCTTGGAACTGCATATTAATGTGCTATAAACACAATATTTATACAGAACTTGGAGGGAAGAGATTCCGACATGCTCTACAAAATTCCTCATTTCTCTGTGACCACTGAAACAAATCGAATGGGGTTTTTCTGTAAGATGTGGGGCAATGAGTTTACGGTTTCATACCCTGAAATTGTATTTGGCTTGGTTCACTATTTTTTAAGTTATCACTGCGGAGGGTCCCGTTGTAATTTTTTTTTTCTTTTTTTTTTTTTTTTTGGGGGGGGGGGAACATACAGTATGGTATACTTGTTGCAGGCTAGCCTTTCTATTAAACAAAAATTCTCCCCCAATTGTGATATGACACAGTTTTTGTTACCCTGGGGTACCAAAACATAAAATCTGCCATTTTGTTGATTTTTACCTCTGCCAAGGAAGGAGGAGGTTAAGTGATCATCAGCGTTGGTTTGTTTGTTTGCAAAATAACTCAAAAAGTTGTGAACGGATTTGAATGAAACTTGCAGGAAAAGCCGATAATTACACATGGAACGGATGATTAAATTCTGGTAGTGGTCCGGGAATTTTTATGGATTTTTGAAGGATTTTTTAATCTTTTGGCATAGAAGGTCTATAAATTTGGGAGTTCAAGCTGCCCATACTGGAGGTTTACATATGAAAGCTAAAGTGCACGCTCTGCTCGGGCAAGGCGCCACCACAGCTGGAAGCTGATGACATATACAAAGGACTTCTATATTGGGAAATTGCACGCGTGTCTGGGTGGAATTGAGTTGCTGGCTTGGCGGAGGTCTGCTCTCTCCTTTGGAAGTGCTCTTCTATTTTTTTTTTTTCAGTGTTGTACCCTGGGTTATCAATAAAAATGGGTGAAAGTAGGTTTTAGAGAACTCTGTTTGGAAGAAAATTTTGTTGCAAAGATGAGCTCAGCAGTGCAGTAGCAACAAAATATCAGCACTCTTCACACTGATGTTACCTCACATTTTCTTTCTTTCTTTCCTTCTTCTCCTTCTTCTCCTCCTCCTCCTCCTTCTTCTTCTCCTTCTTCTCCTCCTCCTCCTTCTTCTTCTTCTTCTTCTTCTCCTTCTTCTTCTTCTCCTCCTCCTCCTCCTCCTCCTCCTTCTTCTTCTTCTTCTTTGAACAAAATATCAGCACTCTTCACACTGATGTTACCTCACATTTTCTTTCTTTCCTTCTTCTCCTCCTCCTCCTTCTTCTTCTCCTTCTTCTCCTCCTCCTCCTCCTTCTTCTTCTTCTTCTCCTTCTTCTCCTCCTCCTCCTCCTCCTCCTCCTCCTTCTTCTTCTTCTTCTTCTTCTCCTCCTCCTCCTCCTCCTCCTCCTCCTCCTCCTCCTCCTCCTCCTCCTTCTTCTTCTTCTTCTCCTTCTCCTTCTTCCGTTACTGTACAGTCCTCTTTGCAGAGTATTATTGTAAATTGGTGATGTTGCAACTCCAAGAACGCATTACATTTATTGGGTTGGGTGCACTATTGAAGAATTTCAAATTTATTTAGAATCGTAAATCTCATGAAGAAGTACATGTAGATCTACCCCAGCTTAGTACATGTGATACATCTAGATGTAGAGTATAGACCACGAGGGCCCAACAGTTGAGTTTTGTGGCCTTTTAACAGTTGGTGTTGAGGACCAGTCCCGAGTGTACTCACCGGGGCAGACGCAGGTGGCTATGGCCCTATGGAAAATATGTGTGTCAGTAAATTCATAGCAAAACCAGCGGAGCCCGTCCTCAACAGGTTACACGAGCTGCATGATTGTGCAAGAGAGATTGAAAAAGACTCTCCGTACGTAGCCTGAACCAGGGTCTACAGCAAATAGATCAGTTGCAATCTAATTGTGATCTATGATGATGCACTATGCCTATCCCAGTGTGCCGTGTTATGTAGTGCCATCTTGTGTTCATAGATGTGCAGTTACACACTGCCATCATTCATGGCGACCAAATTTGAGAAGTTGGCAATATTGATCTCAGTGGCCATTTTTTTTTTCCTTTTCCAATCATAACAATGAAAGTACTTTTTATAAAGTAATTTTACTCAGGACATGTTATTACAATTTTGAGCAGCAATTCAGAATGAGATTGTTTGAAGCCATGAACCGGGACCCATGATTATTTATCTTACATTTTCTGTGGACTGGTAATGTGTACACAGTACATGTAGTGGGATGCTGCTGTTTGAAAGTGACACTGAGCTTATTGATGTAGTGTGTGTGAAGAGTGCTGATATTTTGTTGCTACTGCACTGCTGAGCTCATCTTTGCGACAAAATTTTCTTCAAAACAGAGTTCTCTAAAACCTACTTTCATCCATTTTTATTGATAACCCAGGGTAAAAAACTGAAAAAAAAAGAAGAGCACTTCCAAAGGAGGAAGCAGACCTCCGCCAAGCCAGCAACTGTACATAGCGGCTTTTTAATATTTTGCATGCCTGTACAAAAGGCGCCCAAAGGCTGGTGGATGGCGGAATTCATGAAGAAAGTGAATCAGTACAGTAATACCGGTACCTACAAAGTGATTAGTTTGCTGACAAATTCGAGTACCCACCTACTCTATCATTCAATTAGTGTGGGATGTGGCAGCCCTGCATTTTGCAATTCCACACTGCACTGGCACCCATGTTTCGGTGGGTCGCTGCTGTGGAATACGGGTTGATTAAATTAAAACTTGATTTTTGTCAAAAAGCGCCACCAGAAGAACTAGGCCTACTAGTTAGTAGTCTACCCCTAACACCCAGGATAGCCTTTTATTCTTTTCATCATGGAGAGTGGACATGTGTGTGTAACAGGAAATCACTGAGCGAAATTGCGACAATTTATAGACACCCTATGTCAGAATCCAGATGTGAGATGGATAAGAAGTGAACAGGGAGCCTCATGAGCATCCCGGCGGGAGCACCCCTCGCTTCGGCCTCATGCCCGGACTGACATAAATCTAGCCATTTGTTGTTTGCAATTTGTCTTTATTGAATGTAATTGGCGCTTTAAATGTTGTGAGGTAGTTCTATATGTACGAGTACACGCGGCCTTTTATGATGTTCCTTATCAATATTAGAACTAAGACAGCTCAGTCTAACGTTAGAGTCGACGTACAACTGTATGAGTGTATCAACTGCTCACCTGCGGAATGCAAACTCACTTGAAAGGCCATGCCCATGCATGGCATAGCGACGACACGTAGAAAAAGACCTATCGTGTCTAAACGTTAACGGTTTAATAGTGAACTGTACTAGGGACCTAACGCTAGTAACGAACCTCCCTGCTGCTCGAGTTTCTGTTGAACAAAAATTACAATTTCAACAACAAAATGTTAATCTTTGATTAACACTGTTTGTTACCTCTCGGTCTCCGCCATGGTTGTGAGTTGATCCTAGACGATCACACACTACTATACTAGCACTTTACCCACTTTACACGGTAGTCAACACGCACAACAAATCTTATTCAATGATGTATGTCAGAGCCGATTGGGATCCATCCATTGAAGCAGCGATCGACTTGAATTGTCCCGACGACTACCCTCCGATCCTACACACCATGCAATGCTACTGGTGGTACGGATATCTTAGCGGTTTCGTTGTGCAGCAGCTAGCAGGCTGCTGCTGCTGGCGTGCAAGCCATAGGCTCCTGCAGATAAAGCATTCATACCATGACCATGCGCATGCAGCTGAACAGCAGCAACAGCATGCATCGTCACATCAGTGCCGTACGGCACTGCGTCACTTGCGTCACATCAGTGCCGTACGGCACTGCGTCACATCAGTGCCGTATACGGCACTGCGTCACATCTTGCAACAGCGCCATCATTGCTACAAAACGGCATTCTGGTGCGCTCCACAGACATGCATCTCTGAATTTAGGATCTCTGGGGGCTCCCATAACCATCTCTCTGTCTGCAATGAATAATAACAACAGATCAGTGGCTCCCCCTGATCTTCAACTTACATCTGTTCCCACCTCCAAGGGCAGGTCCTCCATAGTCATGTACTATGTACTCTGTATTGGCAATGAACACTGAAGTCATAATCTCCCATGTAAGATCAGGGTATGAAAAGTTATAGTGTGCGTGATTAATCATGACTGTTGAACCCACACTTACAATAGGGATTCTGAACTAATAATGATAATGATAATAATAATAATCATAATAATAATTGACAGTTCTTACCAGAGCGCGTAACACAAAGTGATAATGTCCCTATGCGCTAGGTTGTTGAATTTCACAACAATATTGCATTATTTAAAGTATTTTGTCACTGTAAAGCTCTGTGATTTTTTTTTAAAAGTCTTGCCGCGATTATGGGGTTTGTTTAACCGAATAACTGCATCATTAACGAAACATTGAGGTGCGTGCACAGTAATGATGTAAAAACATTTGACAATTTAATAGGGCCTACAATGTATTCTGGTTAAACAAGTTTCAATCAATTTTCAACTTTTCTCACTTTTCTAGCATAATGAAAGAGCACTTGATCAGTAACAAGACATTAGTTGAAGAAATGTTTTGTTTTCAATAATAAATGCAAAATTATGTTAAATTGTTATAATTTTCTTCATAATCATGCTACGTGACGTCACAATTTGAACTGTATTAGTCTTCTCATAATCCTGCGATGGCGGCACCAAAGCTTTAAAAGTTCATAACTTTCGAACGGTACAAATAAATTTCTCTCAAACTTTAACTGATGTACCGGTATACGTGTTCTACTGTGAATGCTGCATTCACTCGTCGGGTTTAGGGTGTATAAGTTGGGCATGATGGTCCTTCGGGGTTTTTTTTTCTTTCTCTAGTAAGCCTGTTTGCCAAGTTCCAAAAGTCATGAGTGCATGGTGACATGATCTTCAAAGGCAGTGTTGTAGGAACAACAAAGAGTCACAACTCCTAGAATATTGCCAAGATCCCTCCCCTTGGGGAGAGGGATCTTGGCAATAGGAGTTGTGACTCTTTAGTAGCCATGCACTTCATAATAGCTCCCAAACCCCTGGCCAGTTTTTATCCTCATGCAGCCTATTTGGCCGTCTCGTCAATAGGCGATAGAGGCTGTCGAACAGTGGTTTATTTATGACGAGACTCCTCCCCGGGGGTTGTATTATACAAAGGAAATTATAACCCTTATGCATGGAAATGACCATGTTTAACCACTTGACGCAGATATCCACTAGGCCTAAAGCGCCACATAAAGTAATGGTGCTGCTACCCATTGCTCTTCTCGAAGCGCACATTAAAATTGACAAGGCCAATTAAAAAAAAGTGTTTATTTATTAGTTTCTTGTCCCCACATTGGTCCCCGGCCGCGTCGTTTTTACCGAAATATAGAGTAAAACAGTTACTGTATTAAAGGCAAGCAAATTCAGAGCTTAAAACAATCTTGATATAGGCAAGGAAGAGAATTCGTGGGGCATAAATGCACCCCCATGAATTATCATGAACATGTATATAAAACACTTACATGTATATGGCGGGGCAAGATATTGATATGGAAGTCTTGCAGAAAAGACACTCGATCTGTCGTCTGATAAAGGGGAAAATAGCTGTACTTTTGGAAAAGGCAAAAAATTGCACTCATCCTCTCTCTCTCTCTCTCTGTCTTAAGTTAAGACGAGATACTTAATAAGGCGTGTGATCAATGCAACTCCTGTGCCACCCTCGAGTGCGCTACATCTCCACAAACGCCACGAAATAATCCTGTGCATCATTTGTTTTATAAAATGGGTCGAAAACTAACAACATTTTTCACGCACCTTTGTGGGTCAATACCAGTCAGCTACATGTAGCACTCGCTCAAGAATCGATGTCCGAAGATGATGCTCGTCCCAAACATTTACGCACGTCGCACTCGGAAATGCCGCACATATAAGTACAGTGTACTTTACGTATGAGAGTATACGTACGCCACACATGTTATGCACACAAGAAAGGCCGGCCGGCAGCCCGAACTAGAAGCTGTTTACAGGATTGACAGCGCGTATAGTAGCGCGCGACGCACTTGTAACAAGTGATTGAGTGCGCACTGCTAGTGTAAACATTGTGACGTCAGGCCGAACATGTTAGTGAGAAATTAATGCACGCACACGTGACTCATTTCAGCGCTTCCAATTGGCTACATTGTTGAACCCATTCTATAACATATCATATACCTCAGATTCCTCTCATCTGATTGGTTAAAAGTGGAGTCATGAAAATAGCTGTGCCCCATTTCTTTAATCAAAATAACGTCATGATTTACTGTGCCCGGGGCATAGAATCAACTGTGCCCTGTAAGTAGGTTTGGAGACAGTCGCAACCCCGTACACAATCATATATCACTCATAAAATATGTATACGCACCAATGATACGACCGCCGCGCTGTCGATCAGCGTTGATTACGAGTGCTGTAAAAGAGACTATTCGGTATTTATATTTCTGAAGCGTTTTTTTAGACGGCACAGATTGGGGCATGGCGCGTATTAAACCTATGGGAAACGCAATGGGTTAGGGTTAGGGTTTAGGGTTAGGGTTAGGGATAGGATTAGGGTTAGGGTTAGGGTTAGGGTTAGGGTTAGGGTTAGGATTAGGGTTAGGGTTAGGGTTAGGGTTAGGGATAGAGTCCTCAATCTGTGCCGTCTAAAAAAACACGCATTTCGGAATCTATATTTTCGGTATATAAAACGAATAATGGCAGCTTGATATTCGGGGCACAGTTAAAATTATGTAGGCCCTCGGTGATGTATCTGCTTCGCGGGGCCCATAATTTCAACTGTGCCCCTCATGTATAGCAGTCATTTTGTATACTATGCATGCCTGAGCCTGCACTTTCGCAATATTTTCGTGAGGCCAAGACAGGCTATAAAGACAAGAAAGAAGGAATTTTCTGTAAATCTAGAGAATCATGAGTAAATATAGGAATTAGTGCAGTGCATTAATTTGCACCAATAGCTACATCAAACCATCAACAGGTTCATTATTTCGATTTCCAAGTTTCCATGTATAGGTCGTAGCCATTGCAGGATTTGATCTTATACGGGTTTGGGGGTGGGGGGGGGGGGATATTGGAAGAGGGTGGTCTCTTCCCCCCCCCCCCCCACACACACACACACACACACACAAACAGTGAGAACTTTTTGATGTTGTAAACGGTGCAATTTGATGCATTGTTGCGTGTTTTATCAACTTAAGACGGTCCCACTGGTTTAAGTAAGGTAGCAGTATATTTTGATATAGATTAGGCCTATTGTTGAACAATTTGCCCCCAAAATTTCATCATTAATCTTGTATTACGATGAATATCATCATTATCATGAATGCTGTCTGTTCAGCAAACAGAAAAAAAAACCATGGAAACGAGGGTGTAGGAGAGGGGTATATCTTCTCCAACAAGAGGATGATTTTGCATTTTCAGACCTGAAATTCAGCGATCTGGTGCAGAACCTTAGATGAAATAAATGAAAAAAAAATGATGCAAGCAATTAAGGTGTTGTTTTTTTCTTCAGGGAAGTGTTAAAAGGCTAAATCACGAAATTTGGCTCTTATTCCGCATGTGCATCATCACTGTGTAGTTTAAGGTCTAGATGGGGAGGATGTGGGAGGGGTGCCCCCTCCCACATACTGACGAAGGTTTGCGTTTTACGAATATTGAAATAAAGTAATCTGAGGCACACTTTTTTTGTGTGTAAAAAAAAAATCGGAAATTGCCATGGAGGGGACCAAGCAATGGGAAGGTGGATACGTCTCCTATATTCGAGGGAGCTTTTTCGTTTTTAGAACTGAAATTCAACCATCTGGTGCTCACCTTTGCTGGAATATCTGGAATTGTCAATCAGAGAAGTGTAGCGAGTATGTGGAAGGAGACAAAGAAGGAGGATGTGGGAGGGGATAAGCCCTTTATAATCCCCCTCCTATCAACACGAGGGAGACTAATTACAGTTAAACGTTCTGCATGGTGCACACATTTTGTTGCATTTGGAATACTCATACTCTCATGTTCAAAGTGTTGCATTAGTCTACATGCACCGGCGTAAATCCGCAGCGAGGAGGGGGGGGGGGGGGTGATTGATGATAGTCACCATCACATACAATCACGATTGTGAAGACAAGCCCATAACCGGACTGGCCCAACAGTTGGGGGTGAGGGGCTTGGAGAGCTTGGTGGGGGGGGGGGGGGGGGGCGCTACCCCCTCCTCTCTCTCTCTCTCTCTCTCTTTATGACAAAGGGATTGAATGTTTGCATCCACGACATTTTGTTTTTTGCATGAAATATAAAATGGGAGGAAAGTAGCAGCAAAAAATGTGAAGACTCTTTGTACCTCCCTTTTTTTTTTTTTTTGCTTGTCAGCCGACTTTCGGCCGAAAATTGCACGGCAAAATATCGCAGGACCTTTTCTTAATTGCTGTTTCGCTTTACTTTTGTTTTCGTTTTGAAAAACGTTTTTGACACCCTCAGTTTTAAAAACATAGCCTCGCCCTGCATAATGCAAAAATGAAATCAATAGAATAGTCATATTCATTTCTTTGTATGCAATAATGTAGTAGATATTTCTTTATATACTGCGTTTCTAAATTTTATTTATTTAAATCAATTAAAGCCATCACCCCCAGGGGCATCGTTCAGTTTAATCGATGGGGGATGGGCCAAAACATTAAATTAAAAAAAAAAAATCTGTGCGAGAGAGCGGAGTGACCGAGAGGGCGAAGGGAATGGAAGGGACAGGAGCGTTGATCCGTTCTCACGATTGGGGGAGAGGAACTTATAGAGTTGAAATATCTGGCCTCCCACGCCGAAAGATTTTGTATTTTTAGACCTGAAATTCAGCGATCTGGGGACCGTTTCATGAAACTTTTTGTCAGTGATTTACACTGACAACTTTTAAAAGCTACTGAAATCCTTGCGTCTGATTGGCTGATAGCAAATTTGTCGGTGAAAACCTCTGACGAACTCGTTGATGAAACGCCCCCAGGTGTATACTTTTGGTGAAATGTTGGACTTTTTTTCCATAAAAGGTAAGAGAAAGAAATATTCACAGATTGAATGGCTTTTGTGGTATCTCGTATCTCGTATCGACCTATAGTAAAATTAATGATACGTGGAAGTTATCAGGGGAAGGGGGACTTTGCAGGAATTAAGGGATGGTCCCCTCCCTAACGGACCGTTTGCATAACAATGGGCATAGAGTTAAGCGCACTTTTGTGGAATCATTCGGAAAATTCAAATTGTCAATCCCCAAAGTGCTCATAGAGTCTAAATCAATGGATAGAACCGACAGCGACCGAGGGGGGGGGGGGGGGGGGGCGGGGAGGGGGGGGGGGAGGGGGGGGAGGTTTACATTTAGTAAAATTGAAGTCATGGATCTGATCATGCAAACTTAATGACACATTTTGGAATCTGTCAATCTAAATGTGACAGGAAAAGAACCGAAGTGTGGCGAGGGAGGGTGTGGGAGGGGATACCCCCTCCCACGAGGGAGTGGTGCACACTTTGAGTGAAATATTGAAAAGTTATAATTTTATTAAAAGGTTGAAAGTGAGCGGCTTCATGCACATGCTTGCAGTATATCCGCAATTTTTCATCCCCCAGCCTTCCAATCCCCGGTCCAAATCTTGGGGGGGGGGGGGGGGGGGGAGGGGGAGGGCGACTGCCCCCATCGCCCCCTCCCTTGACTATACTGATAGTAGTCAAATTATTCACTCTACTTGTCAAATATTCAGTTGATAAAGAACCTAATGTTTAACTCTGAATTAGTATTGTGTACGATATTGCCATAATTTCATTGTGGTTGTTTCAATCATGAAAATTCAAATATAAGCAGAAGTCCAGTTTATAAATACTAAGCCATCTCTATTTCTGTAAATGCAGTGTTGAATAACAGTCCCTGTTGTGCATGTAGTGTAGCCTGAACGATCTGGAAAAGTTGTGAAAGCTCTCTAGGGAACTTTTGATTGAATGGAATAAACCGCTGAGTAAATTATAGAAACTCAAGATTCTCATTTAATGAGATGCCAAAAACTGAACCAGAGTCTCTCAATAATCTGTATTGGTGGCGTTGCCCATGTTTATATATGAGGCCTCCATCCATTTCAAGCTTACACGGTAATCGCTTAAGATGGTGGTCTCCTGCATTCAATGATCTCTGTTGTTTACTTAAAAATACTGTATATCTTATTTTATGTTTCTGTGTATCTATATACATTGCTCAGTGCAATCACCTATGTGTATCTATTTGTGTACTGTTATCGATTTATTTCACTACACGTGTTATTCTTTGTCTTTGTACTTTTTGAAGTTTGTATTCAAATTGTATTTGATTGAATGTAGAAATAAAAACAAACAAACGATATCATAGGCACACTCTTTAGAACCGCTCCCACTAAGTCATGATAACAATAGATAAATAAAGAGCAGATGAAATTCTCTGATTGATATCTTGAGAAATGTCATAGAAAATAAGCTATATAGTCATGATGATAAGCTGTGATATCATTATCTGCTAAAGGTCTGTTTATTTTGTTCCGAAACATAAACATTATTCAAAGAAAATGGCAAAAACAAAGTGAACGTGTATTGTTTCTAAGAGACTATAATGTAATTAAATTTGAAATTTTAACCTACCAGAGGTACCCGTAAATATATGTTCCCAGTGAATGTGTATTCTGTCTAGGAAACTAATGTAATCAAATTTGAAATTTTAACCTGCAAAAAGTGCCCGTAAAAGATGTTTTAAATCCTTTTTTATTAGTTCAAACTTTTTTAATTGCTTAGATTCAAAATATGATAAACCTTAAAGGATTGTAACATGATTTCCAAGCGAGGTTATGTAGCATTACACAAAAATCTAACGCTTTAGTTAAGCGAACATGATTGTGACGTTGACAAAAATTTTTGCCGTTTTCTCATGGAGAAAAAAACCCTCATATTTTTAGGGAAAAACAACTACAGTGGATTCTTTGACTAGTTTTCACTCCAGAAATGTATACTTTCATTCACATAAAGAAGTAATAATTTGAAAGCAGAAGCGCTGAAATTAAAACTTCCTAGGTTGACACAAACCTGCTATCGACGTCTTCTGACCACTGTAAGTATATAACGTGGATCGATTTCAGTGCCTGTGTACGTGTGTGTACGTGTGACCCAGGTTCGATTTTCCCCGCTGAACGCTAGAGGGCGGCTGCCACTTGCGTTTCACCAGCGGAATCATCATCTTCAGAATCGATCTCAGCCATTGCTAGCAGACACACTCCTGCTAACCCCACCGACCACCCCTAAACATTTCCGTATTAACTCGATTTTGTATGACCGCTAGTCGTGATTGTAGTACCCAATGGCTGGAAACGAAGAATCTGGCCGTTTCGCCGCTCTTATCTTGGCAAGGGGTGGTAGCAAAGGCATCCCTTTGAAGAACATCAAGACATTGGCTGGTCAACCTCTAATTGCATGGACCTTGAGAGCCGCTGTAGATTCGGGAGGTAAGTGGCCTAGCTAGCGTAAGCGTAGTGAGCCGCCGCAGCGTTTAGGGCGCTACGACCCGAACTGCCCTGCCCTGTCGCACGGCGTCTGGTCGGGCGGGCTACCCGCAGTCCGTTGACTGACGCTTTCTTTCATTGCATACATTATAGTATACCGATACTGAACTCCAGTACATTTACATGGCAGCTCAATCATTTCTCGACAATCCTGGCTTCAGTTTGAGTTACATCTACTTACTCATGATAAAGAGTAAATTTAAGTTTAGATGCCAAGTTTCTCAAGTCTCAATTAAGTGGTAGCAGAGACTCCAACCCAAAGCACCTTCTGATCTTGAGATTCTCCCGCCTGAAACCCCTAGCAAACGGGAGACTCCAACTTGATGTGTGCAAAGCGCGAAGTTCCTAGGGTTCTAGATGCTCTCTGTTGCTATCTAAGACTTATTTTATCAACGATAGAAATAAGTAAGAAATCCTTTCCAACGGGAGACAAAGAGCCAGGGTGGGAGAAATTAAATCTCAAGCGGGAGAACAGGAGATTTTGCAAAAATGGTTTTTCGGCGGGAGATCTCCTGTCGAAAACGGGAGAGTTGGAGTCTCTACAAATAAATTCATACTGCTTCCCTCTCCACCATAAAGAAATTTCCAGTTTTATTATCCCGAGGAAAGGTCTGAATTACTTGCCATTACAAAATGCCAGCCTATGAAAGGAATTTGATATTCAGAGCTGCAAAAGGGACACACCAACTTCAAAAAGGCAGGTTCATCAAGGCATGAAACACTTTAAAGGGAATCAAAGAGAGCGCTCTCTCTCTCAATGGCTAGCTTGCTGAAAAGCAGGCTTGGCTGCATCTAAGGTTTCGGGTCATGCAGACTTTGTGATGCTCAAGTGTGATATTAAACAGACTGTGGTATGCTTTTTCCCTCTTTTAATAATAATAATACCAAGGTCTTATTTATAGACGGTAGCCTTTTTAGTGTTGCCACTGCTCTACCAGAGGGCCCTGACATTATTATCATCCCAGCGTGCCAGGTACCCATTTATACACCTGGGTCGAGAAGGGTGAATACATGTAGTGGGTAAAAACATCTTGTCCAAGGACGTAAGCACAGGGCGGGAATCGAACTCAGGTCCTCCGCTTGGGAGTCAGGACTCTTATCCACTATGCCACAGCGCCCCAACATATAGGGGCAAGGCACCCAAAGGATTAAAGGGGGCTAATAGCTGTCTCCTTCAACTAATATTACAAAACATTAATTTCTTCCAGTCATTTCCTTATGAGACACTTTTGTACCATCCACAAGGAAACATTCCCTTAATAATCATATAAAATAATTGCATGGTTTCACACAAATGTAATTTCCTGTTTGACTGACCCTGCAGATGATCAAGGCCTACATCACTTTTTAATGCTTTTCATTGAATGAACGTATTATAGCAGTCTGTTACCCTTATCCAACTTTCTCCATCTCATCTCAAGATGGCGAGTGGTTATGGTGATGGACAATTGCCAGAGACTCCAACTCTTCCGCTTTCGACGGGAGATCTCCCGCCGAAAGGCCATTTTTGCAAAATCTTCCGTTCTCCCGCTTGAGATTTAATTTCTCCCGGCCCTGGCTCTGTGTCTCCCGCTTGAAATAATTTCTTACTTAGTGTCATCGTATGTTTAAAAATAAGCCTTAGATAGCACAAGAGAGCATCTTGAACCCGAGAGCTTCAACTTTAGAACCCCAGCCGCAAGATACTTCGCGCTTTGCGCTCGTAATGTGCATGAGCTAAGTTGGAGTCTCCCGTTTGCTAGGGGTTTCAGGCGGGAGAATCTCCCGATCAGAAGGTGCTTGGGGTTGGAGTCTCTGTATTTGGGCCCCACTCAAAAAAACACTCAACAAAACAAAACAAATTCCAACCACTTTTGTCCGTCCCAGAGGGGAGCGTATTATGGAGTGATGTGGGTTATTTTTTTCAAAAACTCTGTGGTGTATTACAGTAAGATTTCATACACGATGCAGAGAGACATTCTTCTTCAGCCATGGAAAATATTGTGATGTTTGCTAAGGGGATGTAACCTTTGTTAGAGGTCATCTGCCCTTGAGGACTGCTTGGTCTGTCTACCTTTGTGTGAACTTTGGTAAAAACAGGTTTTAGCTTCATACTTACAAATGCAGTAGTGCTTCCAACCAAAAGGATTTGGCAGGAAATTTGCAAATTTGCAAGACACATCTCATCAATCAGATTTGGGGAAAACATGTTTTTCAAATTTAAAGATGGCCATTAAACGATACCGGTACTGTGGTTTGCTTGTTGACCTACAGTGCATTTTTATGTAGAGAAAACTACATGTATACCATGGCTAGCTTCATGAACAAGACACTTAGCAGTGTACCAAAGGTGTACTGAAGCTCTGAATGGCAATACTTGTTCATGAAATGAAATGAAGAGAAAAATGATTTCTAAGGAGATTTATTTCTCCTTCTGTGTCCTAGCTTCATTGTAGTCCTTCCTTCTTTTGATATTCTTCCTTTCCTAATTATGCCTGTCGGTTGTGCTTTGTTCTTCTAACATATCATTCCTCTTTTTTTTTATGCCTCCGCCACAAAGTGGTGCTGGACGCACTATGTTTTCGGGTTGTCTGTCCTTCTGTCCGTCCTTCCATCCGTCCATAATGAATTTTGTGGACAGCGTAACTAAAAAACCTTTTGAGATATCCTCGTGGAACTTAGCATGTATGTGTATGAGGGGGTGAAGTTGTGCCTATCAACTTTTGGGTGCACATGCTCAAGGTCAAAGGTCAAAAGGTCAAGGTCAAATGTTCAAAAAAAATCACTATTTCCCCTATATCTATGCAATGCCAGAAGATATTTTCTTAAAACTTATTGTATAGATGTATTACCTAATTAAGATTCTCTGGTGAAAGTTTGGGGTCATGAGGTCAAAGGTCAAAAGGTCAAGTAAAAATGTTAAAATTTCACCTTTTTTTCCATATCTTGGAAATTAGGTTCAAGGTATCTTCATGGAACATAGTATATATGCATGTGCTGACTGGCAGTGATTAGGGAATTTTGGGTTCATGGAGTCAAAGGTCAGGGGTCAAAGGTCAAGGTTAACTCCTCAAAATGTTACTATTTCCCTAATATTTATGCAATGCCTGGAGGATTATTTTCTTTTTAAACTTGGTGTATGCATGTTTAACCCAGTAGAGATTCTTTGGGAAGTTATTTTTTTTTTTTGCCAAAAAAGTCAAAAGTCAAAAAGTCAAAGATCAAGTGAAAGTGCTGAACTTTACTTCTTCCTCCATATCTTGGAAGTGGCTCAAGTTATCTTGAAACTTAGTACATATGTTCTGCCTGACAATGATTCTCTTGAATATGAATTTTAGGGTCAAAGATCAAGGGTCAAAGGCCATATGAAAATGGTAGCAATTTACTATTCAATGCAGAAATTGCACTTTTTCTCCGTACCTTGAAAATTACTCAATGCATAAACTTATGAAAGGGTCAAAGTCAAGTAAAAGTCCTAATATCCCCAAGTACATGCTCTCTCATTCATCCAATTAAACCAAGGTCAAGGAAGGTGAACATTCAACACATTTGACAAACATGCCATTTCAACATTCTACCAATTTTGTGAAAATGTAGTCACACATTGTCTACATGTACTATAGACCTATTAGGAGTACATGCATTATGGCGGAGCCATACCAGTCACCACAGCGACATTTCTAGTTTCTGTATCTCTCTTTCTCTGTCTTTTTGTCCTTCTCATACTTTTTCTGCTTATTAACTTCTTCCTTCTCTCTCTCATTTTTTTTCTTCTTCTTATTACTTCTTCTTTGTCTTTGCACTCCAGTCAGTCCTTTGCGATCAATTATGACACCTCCTCTGATTCTGCTAAAGTGCAGACAGAATAAAAAAACATGAACAAAGAGAGACAAGCTAATATGTTTGTGTATGTTGGACTCTTCTTGAATTTGTGTACGTTGTAGAGTTTGACAGTGTGTGGGTGTCGACAGACCACGACGAGATTGCACGAATTGCGGAAGAGTGGGGCGCCAAGATCCATCGCAGAAGTCCGCATTCTGCCCGCGACCAGGCCACATCCATCGAAGCTGTACAGGAGTTCCTCAACGAAAACCCAGGTGTGTAGAGACTTCCATGCACAGCTTCTCCCCCCACAATTCCGGCAATATTTTAAGATTATCTTATAGCAATCGTAATCATTAGCTTTATATGAACCAGTGCTGGCATTTGTTACAGGTAGGCAGCTTTCTCTAATGGAGCTAATAAGGCAAAGTGAGCAAAAGGCTGATTGCAAAACTCATAATGCATTTATATATCAGGAACCAGGTAACTCGCTGTCCACTCAAGTTTCAAGACGGTCTGTGGCAGACTTAGTGTTTGGTATACAGAAAGTGGACAGAAATACAGCTGACTAGAGTTCCATATGTGACTTAAAACTAGCCATATTCTCTGAAATGACTGTTTAATGAGTGATATTTTGTTATGTTTCTAAAATCTGGAATGTAAGTTATGTGGTCTGTGATTGATTGTTCTTAGAAAGTTATGAATTTCAGACCTTGAATTAGAATTCTGACATTGAACCTCTGAAAGTCTGAAATAGTGTAGGACAAACGATGGGGATAAATGTTTTTGTATTGTGTCTGACCTCTGTTTGTGGTCAAAAGTGCTATTAAGAGGCAAGACAGAAGGTTATGTGAGCATGGTCACCAAACTTTCTGTCCTAAAGCAACAGCTCCTTATTGACACTGCAGGACATTACTGGATCGTGGAGGCAAGCTTTCTGTGTGAAGTCCAGTCAGGAGCTCTTGATACCTTCCTGTCATGTATTTGCAGTTCAGTTTTCTAGGATATCAATGCCTGCTGGACTTTTTCTGTTCAAAGGATATCTTGTGGGAATGAACCCTTTCCTTAAAGGGATGGTACAGTTATTGGTGGAGATGAGAATTAGGCTTTTTACTACCCTCATTTCATTACATGCTCTCTGCCATGGTTCTGGCATGGGGACACGCATTTATTCTTTACCGATATATATTTCAATCTAATCTTATTTTCTGAACAGAAGTGACACGGGTTGGTCAGATCCAGTGCACATCACCATGCCTACACCCATTCCACCTCCAGCTAGCCGGTCACATGATGAAGAACCTCGGCTATGACTCGGTCTTCTCCGTGACTAGGAGACACCTCTTCAGGTGGACAGAAGTCTCCAAAGATGATGGTAAGATGATGTGATGTCATCAAAGGATGGAGGGCGTACTGTATAAGCTGTTATTTTCGTGTACAGATATTTTCGCGAATGAGTAGGTCACAGGCATTTTTGCAAGGTGTACAAGTAGTTGTTTTTTCACGAATTGACACGACGCTATCGTAAATACACTCTTAACCTACCGTATTGTGACATTTTCATGTGTTGTTATATTCGCGATCCAACTGTGATTAGCGAAATTTGCGAAAATTAAACCCTCCTGAAAATAACAGCCTATACAGTAGTTAGTGCTTTATAGGCAGCCTACCTACCCAACCGATCATAGTTCCTTATAAGTGATACTGTTCAGGTAATAAAGAGTGGCAGTGGGGCCACCTGCAGACCATCATGGCAACCCATCTGTGCACAATGTAGCTAGTGGTATAAAGTGGTAGACCAGAGAGGCAAAGTCTCCAAGATTTTCTTTTTCTAGATCCTGAGCATTTTCTCTTTGCACTCACACCCTACTCTCAGTGTCTACAGAAATGTTCATATTGTTCAGCCTTCTGTGATCACTTTCCAGATCATTGCTGAAATTGTCGCAAAACACTCATACACAATAGGCTGCTACTTTAAGCAGTAGCTTCAGTTGCATTTATGTAATTCAGAAAGAAAAAAAAACCCTGAAAAGGTATTCCAATCAAACAAAGCATTTCTCAGTTCAGAGCTCAGAGGAATTTTTGCTGATTTACTTTATTCTACATTTTTATGTACTTAAGCCATTGTGCCATATCCAACAGAAACAAAAGAGGAAAAATCTAAAGATCTATTTCGAATTTTTGAAAAGTGTGTGGGCTGGTTAGTATGTTTTGTAGAATAAGATTGGAGATGTGACATGTATAGTGTAAACGATATTATTCTGTTTTGATCTACTGTAAAAGTGGATATTTTCGTGCGACTAATTTTTCACGCTTGGCCGGATAAGAAGAATTTCACATTTTTTTAATTCCATGGAATCAAGACATTACGCACAGGAACACATGGCTAGCAAAAATATTTGCATGCTTTTATATTCGCGGTAGTTTCTGGTTGCGCGAAATGCACGAAAATGTCAACACCGCGAAAAATTTCCACTTTTACAGTAATGGCAGACTTTGCTTGTTTGCTTGTGTCGTTTAGTTTGTGCATTCATGGAAGCTTCCTATTTCAGAAAACATTGCATCATCCATGTCCAAAGCTAATGCTTATACTTCAGTTTATAAAAAAAGTCAAAAATAATAATGATGCAGATTTAGACATAACAGCTAACAATTAAATATGGAGGAATTTTGTATTGTGTCGATATGCCATGGTATTCTTGAAGATGGTTTGATGTGACTTAGTATTCCAATGTCACAGTCTGCTATGATTGCTCATAGCTCGCGTTGAAATGGCATCAACTGAAAGCAAATATCCTCAACATGCCTCATGCATGCCTCTGAATCCATGATAAGATACCATCATTAACTCTTAAGGGATTGGAAAGTATTGGTGGAGATGAGGGTTGGGCTTTTAACTTTTTGCGAGATACCAAGAAACCACTTATGAAATAAAACAGAGCATACCGTCCTATGTAAAGAGGAATTCAAAATTTATTAGATGAAAATCAGTCTTAGGATGGCAGAGACATCCATAAACAAAGTAAAACAAGGTGATCCTAATAAAGATGTGGGTCCGACCTTTTATTAGGCTTGCTCTGTTTTGGATATCTCAGCCATTTCAAACCAATTTTCATTAAATAAACTCTGAATCCCTCTTGGAATTACATGCTCTTTCATATTTCATAAGAGGTTTCTTATTATCTCACACAGACACGAAAATAAATTTGAAAATTGAAGTTTCAGTTTCAGTTTCAGTTTATTTTTCCACAGTTCAGGTAAAAACATATAAATACACAATCAATCAGTTCTGACACATACATATACAAACCAAAAATTATTTTGGATAAATACATAATCACAGTTAAAAGTTAAAAAGTGTGTGTTCCAGATTGACATAACAATTACAATAAATGGTGGAGGGGATCAGCAGTAGGCCATTGGCCTTTCGAGGCTGATCCCCTGAGCAAATATACAATATTAAAACTGTATGTCATTATACACTGTTACATAAATCATGAATCGCATAAAAAAGAACTGGATTTGCAATAAATAGGGGCAAGAAGAAGAAGAAGAAAAAAAAAACACATCCAAAAGGAAGAAACCACGACATACCAAAAAACAACCATAAAAAGGGTGGGACAAAAATGGGCAAAAATTATCATTGAATGCAATTTAAGAAATATATATATGGTTTGAGCATATAATATTCTATAAAAATCGACAAAGACAAAAAAAAAAAATACATATCATCATAATACCGAGTATCATTGAATATAGTGTGCAGCTGTATAATCGTGATTCTTCAGTGTGTACATTTATGCTAAGCAATATCGTGAGCCGCGCCCCGCCACTGAGGGCGCACCACTTCCAACATGATCAGAGCTCTCCATTACGATACATGTACTGAGTACAGTGTAAAAGAATAATTGTAATACATTGTACAATGAATGTAGAAGGCTCCGATCATATTCACCACAGGCACGCGCGCGATTCCCAACCTGTACCACCCTACATCCTCCACCCGAGGCGGCCGCCCGGCGACCCCCACCCACAGAACTGGCGCGCGCACCCCGCCAGCGCGCCGGGGTGAAGGTCACCGAGCAGGCGCCCGAACAGAGAACACAGAACAACACATGCCGAGAATCAGCCAGTGCACTGTATAGACACAGTACAGTTCTATGAACAATACCGGTACGCATTAATCAACTGTAACTTAAACTGTCTTTTGAATGATGAAATGGTGGGGCATAATTTCAAACTGGGGGTAACTGAGTTCCATATTTTTGGGCCTGTATACCCTATTGACTTTCTTGACAGGCTAAGACGGTAAAATGGTACATACAATTTATCAGAGTTTCTAGTTCTATACAAATTAACTTTGTTATTACAAATAAAATACTCTTTAAAAAACATCAGGCAGTAAATCCGTAGAAAATTTGTACATGAAGCATGCTGCCTGCAATGTATACAAATCTAAGACCTTTAAAACCTTCAATTTCTCAAACAAAGGGTTTGTTGGAGCTAAAAAGTGAGAGTTTGAGACACAACGGACTGCACGTTTCTGCAAAACAAGCAATCTGTCCAAAAGATATTTAGAGCAGTTTCCCCATACAACAGTACAATATGAAAGATGTGGCAAAACCAAAGTATTATAAATATTTAACATAATTCGAAGAGGAAGCAAGCTCTTCAATCTGTTTAAAATACCCACTGCTTTTGCTATTTTACCTGAAATATTTTGCACTTGATCTTTCCATGTGAGATGTTCGTCAATAATGACACCAAGAAACTTTATTTTTTTAACATTACTTATTTTTTGGTCATTAATGGATAAATCAAACAAAGTTGTATCTAGCTGTAATTGCTGAGGTCTAAATATCATAAAATTTGTTTTTTCAAAATTAATAGTGAGTTTGTTGGATAAAAACCAGGAATACACCTTTTCAAGTTCTGCATTGAACACAACATTCATATCATGGATATCCTTGCCTGACAGAAAGATGTTTGTGTCATCAGCAAATATAATGGGCTTTAAAACATCACTTACAAAAGCCAGGTCATTAACATAAAGCAAAAAGAGTAATGGACCTAACACTGATCCTTGCGGGACACCAACATTGATATGTTGAAATTGTGAAGTATGATTATCAATAGACACATATTGTTTTCTGTTTAACAAATAACTTTCAAACCAGTTTAACACATTGCCTCTAATTCCATAATGATACATTTTACTTATCAGAATTTTGTGATCAATAGTATCAAAGGCTTTTGATAAGTCTAAGAATAATCCAATAACAATGTTTTTTTCTTCAAAAGCCAAAGTAGCATTATTGACAAATTCTAAAAGGGCCATAAATGTGCTATATCCTTGTCTGAAACCAAATTGCCCTTGATACAGGATTGCATTTTTTTCCAAGAATGAGATCAATTGTTTGTGTACCAACTTTTCGAAAACCTTTGAAAAAATGGACAAAATAGAAATTGGTCTATAATTAGAACAAAGACGATTATCCCCAGATTTAAAGATTGGGATAACTTTTGCGATCTTCATATCACTTGGGAAAACACCTTTTTCAATTGAAGTATTGAAAATATGGTCTAAAGTTAGAAGTAAGGTCTAAACCAAAACTATACGATCCCTTTTTTTCCATATTACATCAACACAAGCGAACATGCATCTCTCATTTAAAGAGCCATTTTCAATGATGTGTTGAAGCACTATTCCAGTGTATGTTGTATTTTCTCTACACACATGTACGCATGCACACACACACGTATCACACATTTAATTACTTGACTTTGAGTTGAAGGACACATCAGCTGTGGGAAGGTACACAAAGACATGTCTATATAAAGCCAGCATGATTTATGTTGCATTGTAAAGTTCAGTCAACATTTTTTTAACATTCAGTGTGGCTTTCAAAGGGGGAAAAAAATTGTCCACAGTACTGAGTCAACAGTGATGGAGAATATGTTTCCAACTGGCTTTTTATGTCATAAAAGTCATTCTCCTTTCTCATTCTTTTCTCTTTGTTATGTGCTGTGTGTGTGCACGCATGCTTGTCCAGGTGCACTTGCGTTCAAGCAGTGTTGGTGTGCATGGGAGTATAACTGATTTTTGACTTTTTTTCTATGTACCTACCCCCACAAGCATCTGCTTCCATGTAGGTTCCCCCACACATGAATGTAACGTACCCTAGACTGATGTAAATTTATTTTGTGTCATGCAAATGCAGTCATTGTCAAATTTCGCCGGATTTTTGCGAATTATGAGATAATAATTTGAGTGCGACAAGCGATCCATACGGTGAATATTGTGTAAGCTCGATAATCCATGTCAACAAAAGATACAGCTTTCACATTGGGAATGGACCAGAAAAAAACAGTGTGTGTGTGTGTGTGTCTGTGTGTGTGTGTGTGTGTGCGCGCGCGCTCCCAATATGAAAGCTGTATCTTTTGTTGACATGGATCAACGAGCTTACACAATTCACCGTATGGAACGCGTGTCGCACCCAAATTATTATCTCATAAGTCGCAAAAAAATGAAAATGACTGCATTTAACAGAAATTGGCGTAGAATAAAAAGTACTGAACCAAATTTAATGATTTTGGTATCATAGTCTTCTGCGGAAGATGCTCTTTCTAATGATGTCAAAAAGTATATCACTTTTAGAACGCAAGGTACTGAAAATCCACCGTTCCACTTTTTTTGGGACACCCGGTATAATATACACAAACATTGCTGATTCTGTTGTATTATTACGCTTGACAGTCCTTTTTAAAGTGAAAACATCATTCTGGTAAGGGTTTGAGAACCAGTCTTGCATCATTTCATATTTGCTTGCAATATATATCGAAAGAGGCTACCAAGAAACTTACCTGGCTGATGCAATTTGCAGGGAAGCTGAGTTGTTTTGGAGTATTTTGAGATCAAAAGTAAAAGTCAGTATACCGACTTTTATTCCAGAAGGATCTAGGTGAACTCGGTGTCAGGGACAACTCGGCCCTATTTCAGACAAATAACACGCAGTTCGAGATCTCCGTATTCTATGCATAGGCACACGTTCATTTTCTATGCGCGCAAAAGAGGTTCTTTTGATGTGCGTATTGTATCAATGCGGCCCATAATTGTGACCAGCCAGAACGCGAAGCTCTCCCATAGCACAACACTGTACAATCCAGAGGGACAACTCGGCCCCACCTTCAAAGTGAGGCCGAGTTGTCCGTGACTCCGAGTTAGCCTGACCCCAATTAGGTAGGTTCTGAGGTGCACACCTTTTTATGCCTCCGCCACGAAGTGGTGCCGGAGGCATTATGTTTTCGGGTTGTCCGTCCGTCCGTCCGTCCGTCCGTCCGTCCGTCCGTCCGTCCGTCTTTCCGTCCGTCCGTCCGTCCGTCCTTCCGTCCGTCCGTAATGAATTTTGTGGACAGGGTAACTACCAAAACCTTTTGAGGTATCCTAATGAAACTTAGCATGTATGTGTATTAGGGGGTGAAGTTGTGCCTATCAACTTTTGGGTGCACATGCTCAAGGTCAAAGGTCAAAAGGTCAAGGTCAAATGCTTAAAATTTTACTATTTCCCCCATATCTATGCAATGCCTGAAGATATTTTCTGGAAACTTAGTGTATACATGTACTACCCAATTAAGATTCTCTGGTGAAAGTTTGGGGTCATGAGGTCAAAAGGTCAAAGGTCAAAAGGTCAAGTAAAATGTGAAATTTTCACTTTTTTCTCTATATCTTGGAAATTGTTCAAGGTATCTTCATGGAACATAGTATTATGCATCTACTGACTGGCAGTGGTTATCTAGGGAATTTAGGGTTCATGGGGTCAAAGGTCAGGGGTCAAAGGTCAAGGGCAATACTTCAAAAATTTACTATTTTCCTTATATTTATGCAATGCCAGCAGGACTTTTTTTTTAAAACTTGATGTATGCATGTATAACCCAATAGAGATTCTCTGGGATTTTTTTTTTTTTGCCAAGAAGGTCAAAGGTCAAAAGGTCAAAGATCAAGTGAAAGTGCTGAACTTAATTCTTTCTCCATATCTCGGAAGTGGCTTAAGTTATCTTGAAACTTAGAACATGCTGAGTTTATGTATGTTCTGCCTGACAGTGATTCTCTTATAATCAAAGGCCAGATGAAAATGATAACAATTTACTGTTCAATACAGAAATTGCGCTTTTTCTCCATACCTTGAAAATTACTCAGCGCATAAACTTATGAAATGGTCAAAGTCAAGTTAAAGTTCTTAAATCCCCAAATACATGCTCTCCTATTCATCCAATTTAAATAAACATAGGTCAAGGAAGGTAAACATTCAATACATTTGTGACAAACATGTCATTTTAATATTTTGCTAATTTTGTGAAAATGTAATCACACATTGTCCACATGTACTATAGACCTATTAGGAGAATCATGCATTATGGCGGAGGCATACCAGTCGCCATAGCGACATTTCTAGTTGGTTCATATTTCACATTTTTGTTGTTACCCAACAAATATCTTGTTATCACAGCGTTATTCCACACATTTCTTAGGCATATCTTTATGTGTACATTTTGGAGCAAAATTTGACAATTTTGCAGGCATACCAGAACTATGTTTTGCCTTTAAGCTACAGATTGTGTATTCTTCCCTGCACACAAATATATTCCCTGGGTGCTGAGCCCTTTGGGGAAAACATAACTCCCACAGGGTTGCCAAGTGTTATGATACATCTCTCACTGTGTACTATACAGGGGTATGCTATAAACATTTGATAGCATCTGTCGGCCGGTTTATTGGTACATTTGAAATTGATGCCGGCATTGAATGAGAGGAAGTTGCAATCTGAGTGTCAATAGCAATGTACACATATAGACAAATGATAGTTTAATAGTATGTGATCTCAACTGGTGTTTGCAATCCTTATGGTGGTAATTCCATTCAATCTGTCGTGTAGCGGTTTAGGATCAGTAAAGCTTATAGCGTTGGTTGGGATCTGCATGCAATGTGCACACTCATGTTGATGAGAACATGAGGAGATAAGTCTGTAGGGTCAATGTAGAGACGTATGGGCTTATACCGGGTGTCCCAAAAAAAGCGGAACAGTGGATTTTCAGTACCTTGCGTTCTAAAAGTTATATATTTTTGGACATTATTAGAAAGAGCATCTTCCGCAAAAGACAATGATACCAAAATCATTAAATTTGGTTCAGTACTTTTTATACTACGCCAATTTCTGTAAATGCAGTCATTTTCAAATTTTTGCGTCTTATGAGATAATAATTTGGGTGCGACGAGCGTTCCATACGGTGAATTGTGTAAACTCGCTGATCCATGTCAACAAAAGATATAGCTTTCACATTGGGCGCGCACACACACACAGACAGACAGACACACACTTTTTTTTTCCTGGCCCGCGCCAAAATGTGAAAGCTGTATCGTTTATTGACATGGATCACTGAGCTTACACAATATTCACCGTATGGATCGCGTGTCGCTCTCAAATTATTATCTCATAAGTCGCAAAAATTTGAAAATGACTGCATTTACAAAAATTGGCGTAGAATAAAAAGTACTGAACCAAATTTAATGATTTTGGTATCATTGTCTTCTGCGGAAGATGCTCTTTCTAATAATGTCCAAAAATATATAACTTTTAGAACGCAAGGTACTGAAAATCCACCGTTCCTCTTTTTTTGGGACACCCGGTATAGTGTTTATTAGCGTTGCATTTCATTTCATTTCTTTCATTGATTGGTAGTTTATGTAATTGCTGCATAATGGCTTAGAGCATGTGAAGTCTGTGTGTATCTGTGCTTGTAAGAGTATAATGCCTGGCATTATTTCCCCTTTTGCTGTTTGCTCTGTCAAAGTTTATTGTTGTGCCGTCAGTAATGGAGTATTCAATTCAATTCAGTTTAATTTTATATCCAATATCACCTGAATTCTTTCAAATACAGTAATTACAAGAAGTCATTGTAATACAAAATAATATGTATTAAAAAAATTAAAGCGGAACAGACAATAAGCAAGTGCATTTCGTCGGGTGCCCGTGCATTGGCCGCTAACGCAATACAATTTGTATTGCGTTAGCGGCCAATGCATGGGCACCCGACGATTTATAACAAAAATTAGGGCCTGTTTTAACAAAATCATTGCATTATTTAATAGAGAAGCCCTTTTGAAAGGCAAGCTTGTAGATATGCTAGCCACTCAAATAACTGAAGCACAACCACAAAAAAAATGGTATTATAATTGGAGCACTGAGAATCAAAAACACAAACACACGCGGGGGGGGGGGGGGGGGGGGGCACTGGGCGCCCACCCCCTTCGATTTTGTACAATACCAAATGTATGCATGACATCGCACAATGACCAACATAAATATTAAAAATCTCTCTACCGCGGGAGGGGAGACACCCCCCTCTGTCGCCCTCCCCTCCTCACTCGCATTGCATGCTCAGGCTCGGTTGCTTAGATATACTCCTGCGCTTTGCGCCCTCCTTTACGGAATTCCTGGATCCGCCCCTGCACAGACAACCAATGAACCAGGAAAGAAAGAGGTAAACGTGACAAAGCAACAAAGCAGCATGCATCTTGCATTGTGATAAAAATCACTATATACTGTGAGGATTTTATTCAATGCCCAGCATTATTTCAGCACTTGTGCAGACTACTTTGTCTGAAGGTCAGAGGTGAAATTCTGCCCCTCTCCACCTCCTCAATTGTTGTAGCATAGCCAAAAAGCCCAGCCTGATTAGGTTGAATTGGAAGTTCACTGGTTTTTCACTGTGTGAGATCCCACGTTGTAGTCATTACATGCGCAGTACAGTGTACCTGCATGCATTACCTCTGAGAGTGGATGATCAATTCTATATCATTGTGTGTTACAAGAAGAATGAATGCAAGTTGAAATTTTGTTTGATGGCAGGAACACTGGTGTTGTTATGATGTTATAATACTTGACAGAAATTTAATCTGAATTTGATCTTGACCAAAATCAAAAACAACTAAACAACGAGAGGAAACACCTGCTGAGGAGAGCCAAGCAGAAGAAACCTAGCCTTGACTTCAATTATCCTGCCTGAAGCTGTCTCCATATTAGGTTCTCTTTTTTTTTTCCACTCATTTTTTTTCTTCTGTTGCTGTAGAATTTCCTGCCATAGCCACAAACATTTATGAATGATTTCAGTAGGCCGTACCAATACAACCCCCCCTCCCCACACACACATGCATGCCAAGAATATTGTAAGGAAATGAGTGTCAGTGAAACTGTATTTCATGCTCGTTCACAATTCCAGTGCTAAGAATTGATGAGAAAAATAGATCAATGTAGCACAATAGAAGCCTTTAATAAATTGTGTACTTTTTTTTCATGGTAATTCAGCGTTAATAATTGGTTGTTTTTTTTTTCATGGTAATGCAGTGTAAATACAATTACAAACTAGTTGACCTTTCGATGGATATGTGAACTTGTATTCTGTGTGTATTGTTTGTGCTTATTTGAGCAGAAAAGGGCACCAACCCAGAAAACCTGAACCCGGCGAAGCGCCCACGCAGACAGGATTGGCCTGGTGAGCTGTATGAAAATGGGTCCTTCTATTTTGCGACAAGGGAACTTCTTTTGCAAGGACTCTTCCAGGGAGGAAAGTGAGTAGAGACACCTGTGTCTGATTGGTTGATTGATTGATTGATTGATTGATTGATTGATTGATTGATTGATTGATTGATTGATTGATTGCTTGCTTGCTTGCTTGCTTGCTTGCTTGATTGATTGATTGATTGATTGATTGATTGATTGATTGATTGATTGATTGATTGATTGATTGATTGATTGATTGATTGATTGATTGATTGATTGATTGATTGATTGATTGTTTGATTGATTGATTGATTGATTGATTGATTGCTTGAGGAATGATTGATTTTTTTTTGCTTGTGTGTTTGGTGTAATGCATACTGACACCATGACTCGTTATTGACTTTCCAGGGTCGGTTACTGCGAAATGCATCCCGAATACAGTGTCGACATAGACACAGACATCGACTGGCCAATCGCGGAGCAGCGAGTCATCAAGTACGGCTACTTTGGCAAGACTAAGCCCCAGGGTGTGAAGCTGGTGGTGTTTGCGTCTGATGGAGTGCTCATAGACAACCAGATCAACTTCACTGCAAAAGGTCGGGATAGATACTCCAGAGATACTTGCACAAATTAAAAAATGTGTGTCATTGGAAGGATCTTGATTTCTCACTTGCCAATGCTTTCATGCTTATAAAGCAAACTAAGGTATCACAAACCAAACCAATACTGTAGGAGAATCAAAAGCTTACTTGTTTGTGAAAAGATAAGCAAAAAACGACATTGAGGTCATTGCAATTGTTACTAAATTGTATTTGTTACGACTTTCTTCATCAAAACACTGCAGATAATATTCTTGATTTAGCTGTACTGTCACCTAGGAACTCTCTTTTATTTGCTCTAGGACTGTGAGGAGTCAATAGCTTCAAATTTTGTGTCACTTTGCACAGAAATTCATTGAGGACCCACTTTTGCATTGTGTAGATTGATTGATTATTTCCTTCCTATTCCAGTCACAAACAAGTTACCCAATCTCATTTATCAAAAACAAAATGATAATAGTGATATTTAAGCAGAATCATATGAAAACTGTTTTGAAATTTGATTATTTTCAGGAGAATTTATTTCATGTACTGTGTAGTTTATTGAATAATCAATTTATGTATTTCTATTCAGTTCCATCATGCCAATGCAACCACCCTATGATTGTGTTGTTACTATACAAGTGTACATCACACACACTTCTTTCATGTTTACACTTTTTTTTAAAAGTGAGAATATAAATGAAGACAAAAAGTGCTGCAATAAACATGCAACATTTGCATGCAAAATTTGCTCCAGTAATGGGAATAAATGAACAAATACCAGGCTTGCAAGCCATCTGGGTCATAGTCTATAAATCACTCTGGTATACCTTCTTATTCCTCAAGTTAATTGAATGATTTATTGATCCAGCTGTACCAATCATTAACACTGTGTGCCAAACAACAGATGTGCCTGTTTCTAAACTGAAAGTTGCTGAGTTCAGTATCACACATACATATGTATACCCCTATCTTGTCCTCTGTAAGTCTTACAAGTTGACAAGAGAACAAATGATCTTTTTATGCCTCCACCACGAAGTGGTGCCGGAGGCATTATTTCTTTCTGTCTTTCGTTTTCACAAGCATCATAGATTTCATTTTTTTTGTCCCCGCCGAACGAGTTCGAGCAGGGGACTATGAAACGGGCTCCGTACGTGTGTGTGTCCGTGTGTCCGTCCGTCCGTGTGTCCGTGTGTGCGTCCGTGTGTGATCAAAATCTTCAATTTGCTACTTCTCTGTCATTTATGAGCCAATTTTGATTCTGTTTGCTTTATATGATAGCACTACATGGGAGCTTTGAAACTTCTACACAGAATTTCAGTCGTGACCTTTGACCTTGACCTTTGACCTATATTGTACATTTTGCTACAAAATGCTACTCCTTCGCCATTTCTAACCCGATTTCGATTCCGTTTGCTTTATGTGATGGCACTAGGTGAGGGCTTCAAAACTTCTACACAGAATTTTGACCTTTGACTTCTTTGACCTTTGACCTTGATTTTTTGACCTATATTGTACATTTTGCTACAAAATGCTACTCCTTCGCCATTTCTAACCCGATTTCGATTCCGTTTGCTTTATGTGATGGCACTAGGTGAGGGCTTCAAAACTTCTACACAGAATTTTGACCTTTGACTTCTTTGACCTTTGACCTTGATTTCTGACCTATATTGTACATTTTGCTACGAAATGCTACTCCTTCGCCATTTTTAACCCGATTTCGATTCCGTTTGCTTTATATGATGGCACTAGTTGAGGGCTTCAAAACTTCTACACAGAATCTTGACCTTTGACTTCTTTGACCTTTGACCTTGATTTTTGACCTATATTGTGCATTTTGCTACAGAATGCTACTCCTGCGCCATTTCTAACCCGATTTCGATTCCGTTTGCTTTATGTGATAGCACTAGGTGAGGGCTTCAAAACTTCTACACAGAATTTTGACCTTTGTCTTCTTTGACCTTTGACCTTGATTTTTGACCTATATTGTACATTGGCTACAAAATGCTACTCCTTCGCCATTTCTAACCCAATTTCGATTCCATTTGCTTTATGTGATGGCGCTAGGTGAGGGCTTCAAAACTTCTACACAGAATTTTGACCTTTGACTTCTTTGACCTTTGACCTTGATTTTTTACCTATATTGCACATTTTGTTACAAAATGCTACTTCCGGCGGGGACATATGTTACGCACCGCGTAATTTCTACTTTTCCTTGTTTTTTTTTTGCCAGGTACAGATATCTCCCAGTATAATGAGGTCCTCAGGACCAGTAGTTTTGCTTTCATTTTATCAAACTATTATAGCCAAAGAGTATCATATACAAAGATATACTGTAAAACATGATATATTCGCGGCATGAATTTTTCGCGAATTGGAGCCGACAGCCTTTTTTGCGAGATGAAATGTTCGCGAACTGCCAATGGTATTCAATGCATCTAGTGTAGACAAGAACTTTCGCGTGCATTTTAATTTCGCGAATGTTCACGCTCGTGAAATTCGCGAAATTAAAATGCACGTGAACATTCCTGGTTTTACAGTATACCTTAAAGCAAGACGTTTTCATGACATGATGCATTCAGTGCATAATGTAGACAATAACATTTGCATGTATTTTAATTTTGTGAATCTCGGCTCTCATGAAGTTTGTGAAATTTAATAAATGCATGCAAACATATTTGGTTTTACAGGACATGATAATTTGGGGATCTGAATTTGTTACTTTGTTTTAAAAAAGGAATTTCTTTCAAATTCATGATTTTCTTCCGTCGAGATGTTTTCATTGCGACTGATTGACAAATTGCCCTACATCGACGTAAATAAGCACTGAATTAATCAGTGTTTTAGTAGTAGCCATGATAAAAAATCATGGGCGTACATACTCGAGCAGGATTCGAACCTACGACCTCCTGATCACCGGACAGGCGTCATCTCCACTAGACCACCGAGCTTTCGCCCGAAAGCAAGTGTTGGTTCTAATCCTTATAGCATGCAGCGGGTACTGCTTTATGGCTACTACTAAAACACTCTTAATCAATTCAGTGCTTATTTATGTCGATGTAGGGCAATTTGTCAATCAGTTGCAATGAAAACATCTCGACGGAAGAAAATCATGAATTTGAATAACAAAGCAGTACCCGCTGCATGCTGTAAGGATTAGAACCAACACTTGCTTTCGGGCGAAAGCTCGGTGGTCTAGTGGAGATGACGCCTGTCCGGTGATCAGGAGGTCGTAGGCTTGAATCCTGCTCGAGTATGTACAATGTACGCCCATGATTTTTTATCATGGCTACTACTAAAACACTGATCAATTCAGTGCTTATTTACGTCGATGTAGGGCAATTTGTCATTCAGTTGCAAGGAATTTCTTTTAATATTGCTATGTACATTATATTGGCAGTATACTGAATATCTGTCCTGAACACAGCCACAGAAAGATTAAAAAAAAAAATAGAATTGATTTTTCTTTTTCATTAAATTTCACTGACAGCAGTCCAGATGATATTATTTTGTATAATGTCTTGAGTAAAGTTTGTCAGCTGTTTGTAGCAATTTGGTAGCTGCAAATGAGTTTGCAGGCAAAATAAATTGACATTAATTATTGTTACACCCACCCACACACACATGCACACAGACACACTCACAACTATATACTGGTATACAAACATGGCAAACACATGTGCATGCATACCACACACACACACACACACACACACACACACATTTTGTACACACACATGCACACACACTAGACACACTTCAAACATACTCAGGAACTGGCTCTAGTTTACCTACTGTAAAACACAACATTTTTGCGGTATGAACTTTTCACGAATTGGAGCCGACGGCTTTTTGTGCAGCATGAAATTTTTGCAAGTTGCCTCTAATGTTCAATGCATATAGTGCAGACAAGAACTTTCACGTGCATGTTAATTTCGCGAATCTTGGCTCTCGCGAAATTTGCGAAATAAAATGCACACGAACATTCCTCGTTTTACAGTATAGAGCTAGTTTCAGCCTCGTGTCAGACAAGAGTGTTACCCAAAACTCTGTCTCATGTTACTAGATATGAAGTATATCACCTCTCTCTCTCCCTTCTCACATTTCAAGTTCATCGATGAAGGTGTGTGCCCAGTTTGCATTCTCAAATTGATCCATGTCACATGCACCAGATGAAGCCAATAGGATCAATATCTCTGGTGTTACCATGCCTTGTTTTAATAGTTTTGCTATGTCTATATACAAGAAGCTTTTTCCTGTAATCAACTACACTACTTTGTCAGCCAGTCAGAATCAAGTATCTGGAGATTTTCATTGCTTTCCTGGGGCTAGCCATAGACAGCCATATTGGATTGAAAGCAGAGCTGGGGGTATTTTTGCCACACATGTGGCCACCCTATCTCTGTAACATCTGGCAAATATTTAGTTTTACTTTTAAAATGCAAGGGAAGGGGGAAAAAACACATCCATAATCTTCAAAAGAAAATAATCAAAACACCTCACTAACCCAATTGTGCCTGTAATATACTATGGGTCTACTACTGTATATACTGTATACGGATGCTATTCGTAAATTGAAAAAGAAGCAAAAATATGAGCTCTGATTTCGAAATGAAAGTAACGTGCACACATACATTTCTCCATTCAGTACTGTAATCCACGATCACGAAATCAACCACTTGTGAAATTGTTGAGAAGTCCCGATTTGCGAAAATTTGGACTCGCTAAATGTATGGTGTATACAGTAGTTCTCACCCAGGGGCTTTTTCCGACAACAGATCTTAACTGAAAATCTTTTTGTGCATGTTCTTTGGCAGGGGAGGAGTTCCGGTCATTCAACTTGAGCGACTCCATCGGCATCAAAATGCTGAAGGACAAGGATGTGAAGGTCAGAATCATCTCAGGTGAGTTCAGCAGGCCAGGCATCTCTACCAGCAGGTTTGCAGTTCAAACCACTCCCTTCCCCCTCTGACCCAAATTATCAGGCCTATGCACTATCGCCCGAGGAGGCCAGCCATTGTTCCACATGAGTGCATGCAAACCGACAGCACTTAGAACAACTACTCTTTATTGGCAAAAAAGAAGAAGAAAAGAAATGAAAGATGGGCAAGTCATGGGATTAGGCAAGTCAGTTACTAGTGTAAAGTGGAGATAATTGCCTGTCATTACCACGCATAAATCACTTTGGTTAAAAATGCATGCAGCAATTTTAGCATGGAGAAAAGTTCAAGGGATGGCTGCATTTAACTGCCTTTGCAACTGAGGGATATCTCATGTGTGGCTTCTGTAGATATTGTGCCCACTATGGGATGTCCTTGTCTGGCCCAATTTGGGTTAAGTTTCAACCCGTCAGAGATGCGGATCTAATCTAATGAAGTAACAATATTTATGGCCCACCATTACAGGGCCATGTATGTTTCCTAGAGACTCCAACTCTCCCGCTTTCGACGGGAGATCTCCCGCCGAAAGCCCATTTTTGCAAAATCTCCCGTTCTCCCGCTTGAGATTTAATTTCTCCTGCCCTGGCTCTGTGTCTCCTGCTTGAAATGATTTCTTACTTTTTGTCTTCGTATGTTGAAAAATAGGCCTTAGATAGCTTGAGAGAGCATCAGGAACCCTAATTATTGGAGCTTCCAGGGCCCAAGCGGGCCCTGGACCCCGGCCGCAAGGAACTTCGCGCTTGTGATATGCGCTTCGCGCACATCAAGTTGGAGTCTCCCGTTTGCTAGGGGTTTCAGGCGGGAGAATCTCCAGATCAGAAGGTGCCTGGGATTGGAGTCTCTGGTTTCCTCAAAGTAATTTTGTCGATTCCTTGTTGTTGTAGTTGTTGTTGTTGTTTTGTTTTTTTTTTTGGGGGGGGGGGAAGGGGGTTCATTACTCTTTACACATGGAACCTATTGAAACTGATATGAATTGCAAGGTTCTGTATTCTACAAAATGGAATCATTCTCAGTCATCACTGGCTAGTGTGTCACAATTTTTTTTTAAACTTTTTTTTTTGGGGGGGGGGCGGGTGGTGAATTACACTTTACAGCGTGGAACCTGTTGAAAGTGATATGAAATGCAAGGATCTACACTGTATAATCTACAAAATGGAATCATTCTCAATAGTCACTGGCTAATGTATCACAATGATTTTTTGGTATTAGATTTTTGATAATTTAATATTAAAGAAATTGGCTCTTTTGCTCCAGTCTGTATCTGTAAGTGGGTGAATGATGCCTCTCACTTCCTTGTTTCTTTCCCTCTTCGTTGTTCTCCTGCATCTCAGAGGCAAAAGATGCCACCACGGTGAACCTAGCCAACCGCATCGACGTCACCCTGGCAACGGAGTCCAAGGGCAAGTTGGCCCTGTTGGACAGCTGGAGGAGAGAGCTGGAATTAGAGTGGAGCCAGGTGGCCTTCATGGGTGAGGATTTCTTGGCTCACCTGAGCCAAAGGGTCAAGTTAAAAAGTTTGAGATCCTATCACCCTGGGTCCACGACCTGCCAAGCTTGGTAAAAATGGTGCATGAAGTTTTCAAGGAGGAGCTGAAAATGTGAAAAGTTTACACATGATGTACGAAATGGGGACTGTGTTGCTGATGGATGACCCACGACCAGACGAAACTCCAAAAATAAAAGGAATCTTTACCAAGTGTCCTCTCTAGAACCATAAATGATAAAGGATGGTTATTGCTATGAATTCGTACATTGGTGACTTTCGTTTCAAGTTTGTTCATGGTGGATCGGGAAGTTGTTCAAATGGGCATCATCCCCTCCCCCCTCACCCCGTTAGTGCTATGAGTACTTACATACATTGCTGACTTTAGTTTCAATTTTTTTTTTTTTTTTTTTTTGGGGGGGGGGGGGGGGGGCAGAATTCACCATACTTGGCAGGTAGTATCCCCAGAGTGATAGGATCCTTATTTGTTCAAATGGGCTCCATACCCCGCTTTGGGGTCCCAGCGGGCCCAGAACCCCAAATAGGAGAATCTCCTAAATGTAATATTCAATAAAACCAGAATTACTCTGAGTATTTATAATGAACATTCATGAAAGTACTGTCAAGTTTGTTTCGGGGGAAGATTCAGGGGTGTCCTCCTTGGTGCTAGGACCATGTTGGGTGTTAGATTTCACATTAGGATCTTCTTTTGAAAAAGTGTGGACAGCTGCACTGCATTATGCATTATCAATCCATGGAAGATGTAAAGTAAGTAGTCGTAGGACAAGTTCGTGGATTGAAATGATCTCATTCTGAATAAATGTTCAGAATTGTCATACATATTTTAAAATCATAAATATTATCATTATTATTATTATTATTAGTCGTAGTAGTAGTAGTAGTATTGTTATTATTGTTATTATCATTATTGTTATTATTATTATTATTATTATTATTACTGTTATTACTACTGCTGCTGCTGCTGCTACTACTACTACTATTGTAATTGGAAAAAAACAAAACAAAACAAAAACAAAAAAACACCCCTATAACAGAGCTGAATTGGTACTGGGATTATTATCGCTGGGTGCTAAATTTTGGTCACCATGATAGCAGTGTGTAGATATACAGCTTCCAAACATGAGATGGCACCATACACCATGGTACCCTGGGGTACCGCGTGGTACATTGAAATAATGCCAAACTCTCTCTGCTCGCATGCAACCCTGCAGGATGCGACCACATGGATCTTGACTGCATGAAGACAGTG
Source organism: Diadema antillarum (assembly GCF_040938485.1). Classification (NCBI taxonomy): domain Eukaryota; kingdom Metazoa; phylum Echinodermata; class Echinoidea; order Diadematoida; family Diadematidae; genus Diadema; species Diadema antillarum. The sequence goes on along the minus strand of NW_027271862.1, from coordinate 781,624 downwards.
GGCATCGGGGGAGCCCCGGCTGACGCCCAGAAGGACATCATCACTACCTCCCGCTTTGTGGCCAAGAAGACTGGCGGTCAAGGCGCGGTCAGGGAGTTCTGCGACCACCTCCTACTGGTCATGGAGAAGGCAAAGAGTGCTGCCGAGAGTCAACTTATCAACTGAAACACGGTCAGATAGTGCCAGCAAAGGAATACTCCTGTAAACACACAGATTTCCGCGGTCCATTAATTTTGCGCATTTCGCGCTACTTTTGAATAGCGTGAATTCTAAAACCCGCAAAAATATCTTCACAATTTTCTCTGAACATTATTAGTAGGTTGACAATCGTGCAGCGCGAAATCAAGAACCCGCTAATATGTTTTTGAGCTGCTCAGCGCAAAAAAAAAAATAATTGCAAGACGTTTACAGTAGAAGGCAGCTATTGCTTTGATCGATTTGACCCTTTTGTACTAAAGCTAAATAAAGTTGAGGAACATGAGTGTTTTGATAGGTTCACAAATGTGTAAGTCATCAGACTAAAAAGACTTCTAATGATGTAGAACTTCTCTCACTTTATTTCCACAAATCTACCATCACAAAATCACTGGAAGTGAGTGGTGGAAAAGACAGTCACTGTAAATAAACTAAACAAAGTCTTTAGAAAGTCAGCAGTGAAGTTTTATGCAGAAGACTATTAATCAAACCTCATTGGAACGTGCTTCATTGAAAGTGAAAATTTTTAAATGTGTCTATATAATGATAGTCTTTTTAGAATACAGACAAGAGGTTGTCAAGACATGTATCTTTTGATATTTGATCCAAGATCAACATTTATATTCTTTTTTTCTTAGATTGGTTTGTGATTTCATGAGGATAGCATGACGGTAGCATGTTTAAGATGTGGTGTGATTGATGTTTGTGCAGTTATTAACCCGTTGACGACAAGTTCCGAGTATACTCAGGCAAGTATCCAAGGGAAATGAGTGTTGTAGCAAAATCAGCCTGTCCTCAATGGGGTAATAGAGTCATGTACATGTATAAGTGCATTCTCTACAATGAGCTATACACACCACATATTGTCTCTTTTTTGTATTTGCAAATACAATATTGCAATAAATGCTTGACAAAAAATATAATGAAATTTGTCACGTAAGTGTAACAATTAACAGAAACCAAGTGACACACATTTGTAATCTGTTGCATTTACATCCAAGTAGAAGACATAAATTATTGTGAATGTGGCTTTTTGATGCATGGCGTGTTGACTAGAGGGGAAAAAATGTGCTATTAATTGTGATCTCTGAGACTACTGACTGCCTGAAATACCTTTTGCTGAAGTCATTTTGCTTTCTTTTTGTTGTTTTTCTGTTTTGCTTTTGAGCTCTGTATTCACGTGCTTATTATTTCACTTCCTGCTATGCACATTGTTGTTTGGCTGCATAGTAAGAGAAACATTCTGCAGGTTGCAATCTGGGTATTGATATTTACTCCAAGTGGCAATTTGTTCTTTGTGTCTTCTTTCCTATATTCCTTTTTATATTTGTGAACAATACAAAGAATTGCACCATATAGCATACTATATATTTTATGCTCTTGCGCATAGTAAATTAATGGGAGTAGTTGCAAATTTTTATGCTTAGCAGAAGAGAGATAGAAAAGCACTACTTGCACATTGTGCATCTACTACATATATTGCAGAAACAATTCAAAAACTATTTAAGGCATAAGTGATATTATGTTTATAATTTCTCTCTTGTGCGATATGTTGACAAAGGATGTGATGTACAGAGGAATTCATATTTTGCTCTATATACTTTATGTCAAGTCATAGAGGACTCTTTTCTCCTTCAAATACAGGTTACAGTGAAATGGAGTCGTAATACCACCGAAGTTTCATGACACTGTGTTGACCACATACTCGCTATGCACCCTACATTGGCTAGTAAGAATGAATTGTCTGGAAGAGCCATTGTGTATGTTCTTTTCCCTTCATTTTCACAAGTTCAGTTGCAAGGCAATTTTACAAAAGAGATATTTGATAATCTTTGACCCAGTTTGTCAAAGAACGAAAGATCTAGAGGTTGTAGGCTTAGTATATTTGCTACATTGAATAACAAAAAAGCCATTGAATTGTGGCCAAGTTTCATACATTTGGTGTTTTACTGTCATGTGTTGACTGAAAGTCTACAATGGGACTTGCAATATGTTTTGTCTCATTTGTTATGAGAGTACATGTAATATTATATTGGGAGTATTTTAGTATTGTTTCCATTTAACCTTAGCAGCATTATCAGCTGGATTAGAACCACTCCACTCAAAGTGAAAGCAGTCTTATTTGTCTTTTCAACATTTGAGGGAATGATTTAGAGTCAATTTTGTATACTGTAAAACCAGATATATTTGCGGCATGAAATTTTTCGCGGATTGCCACTAGCATTCAATTCGTTAGTGTTGACAAGAACTCTCGTGTGCATTTCAGTTTTGCCCATCCTCGCAAAGTTCACAAAAATTTCATGCATGCAAAAATTTCTGGTTTTGCAGTAGCCCAGGTATTCGAGATTTGGTGTTGTGTATTTTTGCAACTGTTTAAACACTTAAATATGCCACAATGATGCATCGTTGTATATGCTTTTTGATGCATAGATTATCTTCTTAGAGTTCACTATCATTGCAAACATGTCAAAAGTTTCTTTCACTGATACATGTAATTGATTACAATTAGAGGTAAATAATTCACTTTGTGACCCAGTGTGATGTATTTTATGGTATTCTGACTTGCTTCTTGCACAGTGAAGTGCATGGTTCATTATTGGGAGAAGTTGCATGTTGATTCGCTCAGCTGGAATAGCTCTCTAAAAAATTGATTAACATTGTGAGATTGGCTGCTTTTTTGTTATTTCCATCCACAAGTAAGTTACATGTAAGTGAGTGCATGTACTACTGTATATATCTTTTGCACTGTACTTACGTTGTTTTATCATTGATCATCGTCAAAGCAAACAGGAGATTTGACAAAATCGGTGTAGGGCAGCTGGCGTCTTTCCAAAGTGTTGTGAAAATGTCTGCACCTGTACCCGAGAAAACGTGACATCAACTTTCATAGTGTCTCAGCGTCTAATAGTCAGTAGTGTAAAAGTAAAGCTACGAACATTCCCACTCTTTCTTTCTTTTTAGCTAGAGTGACGGTCTATTACAGTCTAATTCTTTAAAATCTGCTCTCACATGACAACTAGCTGGTATTCTACCAACAACCGTGAATTGAAAAGTGCATTGCCCTCGTGCGTCCCAAACCAACTTGGTTTGAAAATGCTGCTCCCGATGCGTATTTGTCAGAAACGGCATTTTGTCCACGTAGATGTACTTATGTTAGGGTGGACTCTCCTTGGAGCAATCAGATATGTTTAATGACATGGACAAGGATAGCCTTCTGGTTCTCTGTCAGTGATGATAGTTGCTGTCCACCCCTCCGGTCCACCTAATGTCCATCTCCCATTGCCCTCTGTCTCGGAATCGTATTAGCACTTTTCATGAATTTGTTGCCAAGGGAACCAGAAGGATTAAATTCACTTTCGTATTCCAGTCGTGGCTCCGCCCTTGGACCGGGGTCACTGTCAAGGTCTCAGGCACACTACAATGTCATTCATTCTTGAGATGGAATGTGAAGTCCTCCGTGGATGCATGTCAGGTTTTGTATTTATGATGGATACCAGTGCGTCAAGTGCTCATATTATGACTATTATTACTGTTCATTCCCGTGTCATCCTACTCTGTGAGTTAATTCCCAGAAAGACATGACAAAACTTGTCTAGATCCATGCAAGAAAGTGAAATTTACTACTTGTTTCAGAGAGTATGGGCCGACATTGTGAGAAATCTCAAAAGAAGACGCCAGAAGATCAATCATTTTGTGAACATGCCATCAGGCCCAAATCACCTTCTCTGCCCGACCCTTGTGAAAGGGGGGGGGGGGGGGGGGTGTACAGTTGTACAGATACGGGGGGAAATGTCTTTATATAAACAACCTGCTTGGGGTCACTGCAATTCCTTCTTGTATCAGGTCATGTCAAAATATTAATATGATATTAATGAGGATGGGACCTGTAAAATTATTGTTATATCAGGAATCATGCTACATCTGACCTTGTTATAACAACGTTTCACTGTACGTGTATTTGGACTGCATAGATGTTGCTGCAATTGTGGATGACACATGTGGAACCTCCAACAGCATGTCATTTGCTGTGCTGTAGAGTCCAGACGTGTCCCTGCTCTCACACTGAAATACAAAAAAAGTGAAACACTGGTACACTGTATATACATAGGGCCTACAGCAGAGTGCCATGTATTACAAATTTATGTCATGTTGTAGGTCTTTTTGAATATTCGTGCATTTCCACCACTTTTTTGTGTGTGCGATTAATTATGGACAACTTTTTTTTTTTTCTGGAAGATTTTAATGTATCAGATGGATGTGCAGTTATTAAATAAAGCTCAAGTCCATACAAAGAAGGTGGATCTCTGCAGAAATCCACAGAAATTGCTGTCAAGGGCTACAAGCTAAGAATTGTCTATTACCTTATGTAATACTGTACATTTACAAGATGTATAAACTTGTGGGTAGGCTGGCTTCCTTATTTTTTTTTTGTAACAAATCTGCTCAAATTTTACATTGTGTCTCCCATGTGAAAACTTGCATTTAGGGAAAGTACATGTATGTACAAAAAAAAAAAAAGAAGAAGAAAAGAATAGATAAAAAGAGCGATTCCAAAATGTGGCGATGAGACTTGAAAGTAATTCCAGGCGATTTTTTCTATTGTCTCTAGTGCTGTAGGTCTACTTCATGTATGTCTTTTGCATATTTTCTCAGTTATGCTCTAATGAAATAAAGGTCTTGTATGTTTTAATTTGTGAACAGATAAGGGCCTCTAATTCATAATCTCGTGTCATATTCTGTATTTTTAAAGCAAATTTATTTGTTTTGTTTGGTCTTGCTCTATGTCCGCTCTTGGTCTTGCAAAATATTTTTTATGAATGCTAGGTAAATATATTACCATGTACTACCAGTAACCATGATGATGATGAATATTTATAAGCATGTGTACAGGTACCTACATTGTGTGTTTATCCATCTGTGTACTATTAAATGAAAACTTCTTGCAGAAACTTCGCTGTAACTCTGGTGTGTTCAGTTACATGTATTTGTTTTCCCAAGCTCCACACACTTGGCTGCACAAACGGTAGAAAGTACTGTATAAGCTCTTATTTTCGTGTACAGATATTTTCACAAATGAGCTGGTCACAGACTTTTTCGCAAGATGCTGTTTTTGCGAATTGACACCGAGGCTATTGTAACTACACTAGTAGCCTAGCGCATGTTGTAAATAAATTTACAATCCAACAGGGATTTGCGAAATTTGTGAAAATTAAAATCCTCACAAGAATAACAGCTTATTCAGTATTGTCCACAGTATTTCATTTGTAGAAGTACTTATAGATTGTTAGTTCACACACTTCATACATGTAATTTTTATATGTTTAATCTCTTTGCCATCTTGTGGCACAGGCTTTCCCCATGGCAAATTCGATGGACGTCTACCAGTTTCATATTGCAATACATGTACTTGCTTATCATTAACTATACAGTCTTTGTATTAGCCCAAGTCATCAAGGTGTACATATTAAATAACTAGGTGCTGTGTGCAAGTCAATGTTGATGGGAGTCAACACATTTTCTCTGGTCCTACAAATGTTGACTGTAGATTGCATACAAGGTTTACTGCATTCTGACTTCTTTCAACAAGAGCAAACCTCCTTTGTATGAATCAATTGCTCACTAATTATCAAACATTGCACTAAAATGTACCTGAAATATGCTTGAGGATTCAGTGAACACTAAAAAAAAAAGTGTGATGTCACAGTAGAGCTATGATGTAGAATAAATATAAAGAGAATTTGTCAATTTTCTTTTCAGTAAAATGCACATACTCAAAACTTTTTCTTGACATGAGATATCAAAAGGTCAATAATATAATTCCCTCTGTTGAAAGAGGTCAATTAAGTGCTCAACAAGGAAAAGTAGAAATTACGCGGTGCGTAATATATGTCCCCACCGGCAGTAGCATTTAGTAGCAAAATGTACAATATAGGTAAAAAGATCAAGGTCAAAGGTCAAGAAGTCAGAGGTCAAAATTCTGTGTAGAAGTTTTGAAGCCCTCACCTAGTGCCATCACATAAAGCAAACGGAATCAAAATCGGGTTAGAAATGGCGAAGGAGTATCATTTTGTAGCCAATGTACAATATAGGTCAAAAATCAAGGTCAAAGAAGTCAAAGGTCAAAATTCTGTGTAGAAGTTTTGAAGCCCTCACCTAGTGCCATCACATAAAGCAAACGGAATCGAAATCGGGTTAAAAATGGCGAAGGAGTAGCATTTTGTAGCCAATGTACAATATAGGTCAAAAATCAAGGTCTAAGGTCAAAGAAGTCAAAGGTCGAAATTCTGTGTAGAAGTTTTGAAGCCCTCACCTAGTGCCATCACATAAAGCAAACGGAATCGAAATCGGGTTAGAAATGGCGAAGGAGTAGCATTTTGTAGCAAAATGTACAATATAGGTCAAAAATCAAGGTCAAAGGTAAAAGAAGTCAAAGGTCAAAATTCTGTGTAGAAGTTTTGAAGCCCTCACCTAGTGCCATCACATAAAGCAAACGGAATCGAAATTGGGTTAGAAATGACGAAGGAGTAGCATTTTGTAGCCAATGTACAATATAGGTCAAAAATCAAGGTCAAAGGTCAAAGAAGTCAAAGGTCAAAATTCTGTGTAGAAGTTTTGAAGCCCTCACCTAGTGCCATCACATAAAGCAAACGGAAACGAAATCGGGTTAGAAATGGCGAAGGAGTAGCATTTTGAAGCAAATGTACAATATAGGTCAAAGGTCAAGGTCAAAAGTCACAACTGAAATTCTGTGTAGAAGTTTCAAAGCTCCCATGTAGTGCTATCATATAAAGCAAACAGAATCAAAATTGGCTCATATTTGACAGAGAAGTAGCAAATTGAACATTTTGATCACACACGGACGCACAGACGGGCGGACGGACGCACACACGGACACACACACGTACGGAGCCCGTTTCATAGTCCCCTGCTCGAACTCGTTCGGCAGGGACAACAAATTGTTGAAGTCTTCTTTATCCAGCGATGAAAATGGCACAAGGATGAAACCAAATTTTCAAGTTTCATACCTTATGAACAGATTGTTCAAAATATCCTCAAACTTCACTGATGTGTAGACATGTACTACTAATTAGTACTACACTGTAGTACTTCTGCATTTACTGAAGCTGATTCTCGCTGGTGTGACAAGACCTTGTATCTCAAAATTTTTGTGAAAATTACTTTTTTGGAATGGTCAGATAGTCAGTTGAATGCTGTCCCGTCCAAATCCCAGTTGTCTTACCCCAACAGTGAAGCCACCACTGCATGTCAAAGGAAAGGCAATCTCGTTTGTTCTAAAAGTCCTTTGGCTGCCAAGTTTGTCTGCTCACCTGAATGTTTGACATTTTGTAGATACAATACAATGTCTTGTCACCCCAGCGACAATAAAAATTATGCTTGGGGTAAATTTCCATTTAGGAGTCATGAGATAAGAAACCTTTTTGGGTTGATGCAAACCTCATTTTCCATATCAACTGCTCCCCATCCCTCCCTCCCGGAAAAAAAGGAGAGACACTGACGAAAAGTGACAGGCCTATCACTCCACACCTGTGTGCCTCCACAAGACTCACTAGCTTGGTGGGGAAAAACACAGACTCAAAACTACAAACACAAAGCGATGTAAAATTGGCCATAGGTATCAATTTTATTGACTCAACATTTTTTAAACACATTATTCATAATCATGTTGTCCTCCTCTGTCATTTCTTACTTTGTCAACTATGAGCATTTACTTCTTGCAAAATCGGGAGAAATAAATGAACATATACAACACGAAATACATAAAAAGGATTCCTATCGTACATTCTATATATTACTACAACCTTTCTATGTGTCTGCATAGATGTGATTGTAGAGTGAGGAAACAAAGTGTAACACAGACTGACGGGGGAAAAAACAGAAGACATGTTCAATCTAGTGCTGATAGGAACACAGAATAAACGCTGAAAGAGTAGAAATGAACAATGAGGAAACAAAACCGGGAATCATTTTTTTTTTTTTCCATTTCAAAGAATACCCCAACAAATTTGATAACAAAACTCAGAATAGAGCACAATATACAGACATAAAGGAACTTGATGCACTTGTAAGAAAAAAGGATGTGTACATATTTCTTTCTTCTCTCCCCGAGTACCTCTATGTTGATACTTCACGTAGGTTAAATTCATTTTTTTTTTGTTTAAACTTTTTACAACTGTACACATATGGTGAGAAACATTCTGAAACATGGAAAGAGAGAGAGAGAGAAAAGAAATACAAAGGTAAGAAGAGCCAATTCTTACAGATTTTCTAATTTACAGATATAATTATTCTCTCTCATTTTTTTCCATTAATAGACACGACACATAGCGCCCAGTGTTTAGCGATGTGAAATGACTGACAGATATCCTCTCATTCCAACAGTCTCTCTTCGATTTTGCTCTTTGGAGCGATCGTCAAAACAGAAAGTCAAACACCAGCAACAAAAATGACCACAGAAAAACTCCAACATTCAGATTAAAAGCCCCTATCAGACGATGTCCAGTCTAAACTGTCTACCATACTGTTGGTATTTGATTTGCTTTTAGCAGTGTAGGGAAATACTAGTGTACTTTTGAGAACAGTTGGGGTATGTTGAGGTACGTCACTGAAAGTATGCGATGAAATGTATACGGCTGGGGGACATCAACGAAATGCCCCTGCTCAGCGCTGGCGGTGGTTTTGAGGTGACAGTGTCGGTGAAGACACCTAGAGTGATGGGGGTATTAGAGAACCCGGGTCAAAAAAGGACTATGTTACCTGTCAATGAGGCAAGGTTTCTGCACAGAGTGGTCGGCATGTTTGCTTGAAGAGCATTGGTTAGCGGGACTTGGCCACGAGGGTGGGGCCGTTTCCATGACAACAAAGGCTACCCGCTAACTTCACAGATCATCACACAGTCAACACATACAACTGTCCTAGTATGAAGTAGTAATAATAGTGGTTCATTATGGGGGGGGGGGGGGGGGGGCAAATGGTAAAGAGGCAACAAGTCTTGAAGCATATGTATATCTCAACTAGCTTTCTGCAATTGTCCCATTAGTAACAGATCTCGATCTACTCGGCACACACCCTTTGCTCCAACTCACACAAACAATTACCACATGTAATCTGTAGAACAGTGTCTGTTCAGTCCCTGAACTTGAAGCTCGACAATTTCGCTCAAATCACATTTCAAACCATCTACACGACTATCAAACTGAATCTGGGCATCACATCCGCCAGTATCAAAACCATCTACCATCTATTTTTCTGCTGAAAGAAACTACACAATACCAGCAGAGAATCTTGTAGGGTTGGAGAGCTACTAGAGCCCTGGCCTACAAAATACATTATCCAACTCTCTGGCAAGAGTTTGGTTTCTATCCCCTCATCCTTCATTTGGATAAGTGACTGCAACCCTCAAGACCTTACTGACTGGTAGCAACTCGGAGGCAGTGATGGCTACATATCATAAAAGCATTCCTCCTCTTCAACTGCAAGATAGCCTAGTAACCACCAACAGGCCACGGTAGGGCAAGAAGTAATCCACAACATACACTTTTAAGCCAAGGCCATGGCAGTTGCTCTCATCTTACAAATTACAACAGTTTGGTGAGCTACGCCATTTATCCACAGTGTGCAATCTAGAGGGTTTTATTCATCGTGTATTTTCAAGCAGGTGCCAATGCGCTCATACTCCTGTGCAAGATTTACATGCAGGCTTCTCACACAACTACGAGTATAGCTGTAACTCTAGTGCACACAAGAAGATTTTTACAATTGGCAAACCTAAGAAGCTGGGATGCTGAGGGTTATGTCTCACTAAGCCACATTTGCAGTTGCCGTTAATTAGACTATCAGGTAATCAGCAATATTCTTTAAAGTCAAAATGGCAAAGTACTTGAGTAGTAGCCTGATAGATGTCTACACCAAATTAATTTCCTGTCCGGTATTAGCAATATTATTATTCCAAAACAGGAAGTGTGAGTGAGGCACATATTGTATACCAGGTGTGGTTGGTCCTGCTGAAGTCCAACCCATCCGTCACCAGTAGAGGTTGGTACACTTGCGGACATGAAATCTGGGGCTCATTTGTACATATTAAATAAAGAAAACAGATCTAGGCCCATTAACTCTTATGGGGAGCAACAGAATTAACCAGTTTTTCAACTTCCAACTTCCTTGAGATCCACCATGAACATCATGCAAAGATGCCCTTTTTTTTTTGCGGGGGGGGGGGGGGGGGGGGGGTGTAGGGCTTTAGGGACTTTGGACTTGGCAAGACAAAACATACAATTATTTTGGAAAATGTGGTTATTCTGAGAAGTGTCACACACAACCAGTTATGTCGAGTACAAAAGCCTTGTATCCTCTCTTTACAGAAAATCAAATTGGCGTACAAAAAACAACAAAACTGCAAAATGAGGATGCCTCGGAAGGGCTCACTCCAATAGCACTTACAAGTTTTCATTTATCTTTGCAAAAGATGTTTCGCACAATCAAACGCAAGTACAACAGAAAAATGTCCATTCCAGCAAACAGCCATTTTCATCAACAATATCTCCTGAGACTGAAAACCTTGCTAATGCTGTCTTCCCACTACTTAATTTCCAGTAAGCAGCTAATATGTATGTTATGGTCATCTACAAACACAGAAATGAGCACTGGGAATGGGCCCTCAGACAGAATTCAACTTCTATATTCACAGAGTAGCATGGGCCGCCCATTCCAAACACCTAAATCTATAAAAGGTTAACCTGAACTGATCAGACTAGACTAGACATGCCTTAAAAGTTAGACACCGAGCCCAGTTCTGTAAATATCAATCAAGACGTTAAAGATAATGGCCTACCCCCTCCACAATACGGTCACAACAACCGAACAAATGCAGCCGCAACAATGTCGTAGTACTGGCATTTTCTTAGAGGTGCACAAGTCACGCTCTTTGTTGTACAGAGCACATGCATTACCACTAGGGCCTGTGGGAGAAGCCTGCGAGGCATTCCCACACACCTGGGCCCGAATTCACGAAGGTGGTACAATCTTTGTCCATGGTTTAAACCATGGACAAAGACCATAGTTTTGTATGGGGCACCAAGTGTCGCATGGCCTATTTTGTTATGAAATCAGTCATTTCATCAACGAAATAGGCCATGCGACGTTTGTCCATGGTTTAAAGCATGGACAAATATTGTACCACCTTCCTGAATTCGGGCCTATGTGAGAACAGGCTTTTGGGTGGTACACCAAGATTCAACACAAGCATACCTATTTAATGGTGTATGGAGAGCTGAAGATTTTATTCTCCCTCCGTTTTCTCATATACATGCCACATTGGATGCCACTCTCAACAGTTGATCATCCATGCATTACTCAGCAAGTGCATTTTCTGCTGACAGAAGAATTGGATATTAAGTATCATGTATTGGCACAAGTGTTAATATATATCTTTCATATTATATACATCTAGAATTGATACCAATTTGTAAAAGAAAAGGAAAGTAAAATGGTAAGGGATCTAAAGAGGTCTGAGATTAGATTTGGATTTTGAAATAGGGGTAATGATGCAGTATGATTGGGGGGGGGGGGGGGGGGGGGTAAGGGGGACAAGGGGGGTCCACCTGTATTGGTAATAAAGACACAACGAGAAAACTTTCCAAAATCGTAACATCAAGCCACAATTGTTTGCCTCTTCATACATTGGTGTAGAATCATGTAACTCCATGAAGAAGTCGGAAGTTATGAAAGCTCTCCTATCTGAAGCGGCAAAACTGGTGTATGTTCTTTCTGTTGAAACCCGGACTTGTGAAAGAGATGCTACGTAGACATTATCAATCTCCCGTCACCATTTTACAAGCCTCTGCGTACTGCCCACGCTAACAATGCTATAAAAGCACTTTCGCTCTATGTGTGTGATAAGGTTCACCCAGCTGTCAAGTGTCTAGACTACATCGGCTGGACCAATTGGGGTCATCTTTCTATTCCCTCCGATTTCAAATAAAATAAAGTCTTCTTTGTTGTTGTTGTTATTTTAAAGATCGAAAGAAGTCATGACACAGCTCATTTGACAGGTATAAAACCCAATACACAGTAGCATCTCATGCATGTCGCCACTTGAAATATGTGAATTTGCTCAGAACTTGTTATGAGGGTTAATGGTAGATAAGGGGGAAAAAATGTATGAAATGGGAATTAAAAGATATAAATACCTACACTTGTACCATGAATTAAGAGAAAGAGCATACACTTATAGTCAACAGGAAGAAAAGGACAAAACAAAAAAATAGTAACAAATTTATCCACCCCTGAGAATATAATTAACGCAAGACAAATCAAAATTATATACACACAACAGTAGTATGGACAATAGGACACATATACAGCGAGGTGACACAGGATACCTGCCTTTCAAAACACTGAATACTCCATCGCGCTTGAAGCTAAGATTCCTTGGTAGGCAGTCCCAATCAAAAATTCAAATTACTTCCCCCACACTCTGCCTACCGCTACGTCAGACATCCCCTCTATCATCCTGTGTGCATATATAACCATAAAGCAGGAAACTGGCACATTCAATGAGGACTACATATAGGATTTCTGTGATCAACATTACGTGCTATAGACTGGCCGACATTGCACTCACAAATCTCGCGGCTCTTTTTCCCCGCCACTAGAATGTATTCCTCCAATTCTTTTGTAAGCTCGGTAAAAACATCCTGGGTACACCAGACTGTCAGTTTGAAAGCGATGCTACCCGTCGAGTCAGACATAGAACCTTGATGGGGATTCCCCCAAGATGACATGAATTCCTAGTACTACCTTGCAGGTACTCCGAAGTGAGGAGTTGATTCATTTTGCACGGGACTCTGCTACAGCTTTCAAACATTGCTAACAGTGTTACAAAATGCTGACAAAAAATATCCTAAAAGATTGTGCAGACAATGCCAAAAATTGGTTAAATCGAGAGGGGGGGAGGGGAACTAGAGTTTCTTTCGTAATGTTCACCAAGAACAAGATCAATTTAATGAGAATCTCCATTGCTATCAAAGCAAAGTTCATATCAATCATACACTCTGCATACACATTTCTTCACAAGTCATAAGGAAATGATGAAGCCTCATGCACTGTAATGTCTGCTGAACAGTGTATAATTATGTGGCATTATGAAGCGGAAACAAAATTAGATTGCTTTCTTTTTTTCTTGTCAAACTTCAGGATTGATACAAACATGGGTAAACATGAGTTTGCTATAAACAAAGAGGAGTGTTCAACGTGGCGAGTCGGGCAAGAGAATCAAATAAATCTTTGTCTACGTAAAACCTGTACAGTCACCTCATGATGACAAATATCAGTTTCTTGAGTGCTGCTTCAAAAGACGAATGACAGCATCTGTGAACATTTGCACCTGACTCAGCATGGTCAGTAAACTCCACTGGATTATCCGCAGAGATACAGCTCCTACATATTGGTACAGGGCATAGCATAGCACAACTTGTGTGCATCTTCTGAAAGGGGTGCAGAACACTAACCGTGATCCAGACAAAAAAGAAAAAGAAAAAGAAAGGAATATATATTATATATGATATATATATTTTACTTTCCCTGCTTTCTACACAAACCTGCCCTTTGAGGTGTAACAAAAAACGAAACACAAAATTGCTGTCTGAAGCAATACTGCACACTGATGGAATTTTGAATGGGAGGGACACAGCAATGCATAACAGACATCAAATTGAATTCATGAACATCCGCTCGTTTTCAGGATCTACTTTAACTGAGGGTGTAACAGCATTCAAAAAGACAAGACACACAGATTTCTGACCCACATGCCTCGACACAGTTGCATTGTTTGGGCTGCTTGGTTCCATCTCCTGTGCTCACTACTCGCCGTGAAATCCACCAAGTCAGTCAAGGCTACATGCTCATAGGAGTTTTGGACTGTGAGCTTTTAAAGTGAGCCGTCCATTTCATATTCACTCCATACTTACTGTTGAGTCTGATCACTGATTTTTTTTTTACTAGGAATACAGAAATGACAGTGCTATAAAGAAACAAGTCTCAAATCTATTTTTCTCTACGTTTAACTTTGCACTAGTTGCCATACATTGGAGACCGACTCCACCAGACAGGCGCTCCCTCAAACAGACACGTCAGGGGCATCCAGGGACCATTGTCATTGGGCGCATCTGATCAATATCTTTGCACTCCTCTTGGTACGCATGACTTTCATTCTGTCTTAAATTCATCAAAATTGTCCCATCTCTCACCCATCTCTCTCTCATCTCTCTCTCTCTCCATCTTTTTCTCTCACACTGCCCACACAAATCACACCTAAGCTGCTCTTCTGGTTGGGTCAAACGCATTGGGTTATCGGTACACCCATGACTGGTTCGCGGTTGCTTTCATGGGCTCCGTTGAGGACCTCTGCAGCATGTTTAGCTGTACCCCAGCCGCTGGTCCCAATCTCACCCAACTTTCTGTCTTCGCATCTCGTCTGCTCACGAACCGTTTCTCCCAAGTCCAGTAGCTTGGACAGCAGGCTGCAGCAAACTGGCCAATATATGTTTCTCTCTTCCCTCACTCACCCATGATTCTTTCTCTCACTCACTCTCTCAATTTCTCTCCCCTTTTATCACTCTCTCCCTCATATCTACACAGTAAAGTTTATCTTTCTACCTCTCATCTCTCTCTCTCTCTCACTCTCTCTCCCTTTATCTCTCTTTCTATGACTAATTCAGAATTTTGATGGGTTTCTCCACATAGTTGTAGCGAGGGCGCTTGTTCTTGTTGACATGGTCCAAACCCAGCCACGGTCTTGGTTGAGCCTGAGGGTTTCCACCTACACACAGAGGAAAGAAGTTGGCGATAGGAGCACAATCAGCAAATATTCATCACTAATCTCTAGATCAAATGTACAGTAAACTCCAGTTGCAGGACAAGTGTACCTTCAAAGTACCTGGGAAGTTCTACTTCACTTTATCAACTAGACACAAATGACACAACTGATCTTTATCCTCAGGCTGATGTGCAGTGAGTTCTCCTACACGACATGGTAGTGATAGATCTCATGAAAACTTACAAAGATTTCAATCCAATGTGATTACACGGCAACAAGTAACAAGGCAGTACTTCCGAGCATTGATTTTAAAGGCCTATCACTGTATACAGCTTTAGGTGATTTCTTTTTGTACATATAAAGTGGTAAAAACTGCTCTGAAAAATGTGAGACAAGAAATGAGACCAAAATGATAATTTATGAACATATATCGTCGCTGGGGCGACAAGACCTCGTATCTACAAAATGTCAAATGTTCAGGAGAGCCAAAAAACATGGCAGCCAAAGCACTATAGCAAATGGGATAGTCCTTCCTTTGAAATGACGTGATGGCTTCATTTTTGGAGTAAGACAGTTGGGATTTGGACAGGACATCACTTAACCCATTATTTAACTATTAGTCCAAAGAAGTCATTTTCACCAAAACTGCAGATACAAGGTCCTGTCATCCCAGCGACGATATAGCATAATAAAAACACTCAACTCTCGCAGACACATCAATTTAGCAATATGATCACAATTCTACTTATGCAGCTAGGCAAAATGACACTTTTTTTCCAGATTAAACATCCCGTGCCCCCCCCCCCATCTTCCCAAGCACCTATCAAAAAGATCAATCATGTAATAGGCAGGAAGGCAGGAAGAAAGGAAAACTATTCTAAAAGTGCGCTCACCTGCGTGTCCTTGGGGCTGGAAGTCCTTGAGTCGAATCTCGTACTCTTGATCTGTGGCGGGAAGAGAGGGAAGAAGACTTACCTAAAACAAAGCGTACATACATTGTCTCACTCACAGACAAAGCTGTTTCACAGTTTTTAACCCTTTACATGCCCAGGCACATAGCATAACTTGCCTTGTTTTTTCATCAGTATGCAATTAATCTCACAAATCAAGTCACCTATTTTTAGATTTAGCCAAGCCCACTCGGGTGTAGCAATGTGCCTTGGTCCAACACAGTGATCACAGTGACACAATAGGGATTGGGGGATTAGATAATCTATTGTCATTTCTGATTAGTTGTTTGTGCCAAGCAGTGAAAAAAAAAATGCCCTCCAGCATGTCTACCGATTCTTTTTTTTTTTTTCGGTTACAAGAACTGATATTTATTTGAAACCTTCTCCACTGAAAGTAATACACTTTGAGATGTCATCTCTGGGTCATTATTGGAGTAAAAAATATGTGCTACCAACTGGGCAGTGACAGTACCTAGTGCAAGTTCAATAAGTGAATGTTACCAAATTGAATCTCATTTCAAACAGAGCTGTCAGGTCACTTTCATCTTCATGCGTGCCAGCTTCAACTTGATGTATGGTATTGCCCGGCAACAAACATTCTTAACAAAAAAAAAACTCTAATTCATTGGTGCCATGTTCTTACCTTCCCCGATGTAAGTCTGCCTCCCCATGACCACTATTGCAAATTTGATCTGTGGGGAGAGGATGAAGACAATTTGGGTGAAAGGGGGGGGGGGTATGGTGGTTGTTAACACACATAATCCATGATTGCTGGGGATATCAAGTAACAAACATTTGAAATATTGATCCAGCCAGGTTCTCACAAACTGCTTCCTCATAGGTTTGTTTGCTCGCATGCTACTACATTCAAAACATGATAAATGTTTCAACAAAGCTAGAGACATACGTCAAGACCTTCATCTAAACCAACATCCTGTTTGCTTGTTGTTGTTGTTTTTTTCACACTTCAAGACATTAAGTCTCCACGCATTTTCTCAAGTTGTTTTTTTTTCCCCAATTTTTGTTTTCACTGCAAGAGGCACATCATCTTGCGTGCTACTGAATTATTGCAAAAGTGATAATATGTGAATATCTTGTTAAAAAAAAAAATATGTTCAGAAATGCTCTTGTCTAGTAATTACAGACCTGCCATATACAGTGTCATCGGCCAAGCATAACTCGAAATGTTTCCATCTTTGCAGCAGTCAAATTATGAATGCACTTTATAGTATTTCTTTTCTTTTTTTTTTTCAATCCCCAAACTATTGCCAACACTGGAGCAGCCCTGGGTCCCATTTCATAAAAGATGTAAGGATAGCAACTCTGGCTGGAATAGCAACTTCCCATAGCAACAGCCAATTGGGGAGCTGAATTCTTGTCGTTACATTGACAATTGCCATTCCAGCAAGACTTGAAATAATATCAACCTTTTGTGAAATGGGGCCCAGATCTGCATCTTACCTTTTCCAGTTCCTTCTCTGAGATATCTAGCTGTTCCCGTATCCTCTCTTTGACATTTGAGAACGGTTCACTCTGCAGGTAGACAAGGAGGGTGGAAAGTGGAGACAAGCATAGAAGTGGAAAACTATTACTGTATAAGCCACATACTGCGCAAATTGAGACTTGGAGAGCAACAATATGAGCAAGATACAAAGAGAATACAAAATAATTTCGTTTTTCTAGCACAATGAGAAAACACTTGACTAATCTCTTTCAGAAGGCAGGCTGAATAACATTACCCACAACATATGTCAGTAACAAGTCTAAGGAATGTGTACTTTTTGTAAATAATGAAATTTTGTAGAATTCTCTCTATGTTTTCATTGTATCATTGCCCCACAGTGACTTTACACATTGTGGTAGTCTTTTCATCCTATCATGATGGTACATGGATATCATCAAAACTTCAAAAGAATTGTTCATAACTTTTGAAATGACAGCCTGTTTCCTCAAACTTCACCGATGTATATAAACTATATCTGCATTCCGTTCACTGAATCCACACATACATTTGAGCACAGTTCCTTTCTAACAGAGACTTGCAAGGAAATGCCTTTATTCTTTCATTGCTGCCGTCTACACTGGCCCAGACCAATGTGTACTACTAACACTGTAGCAGTACCATGACTGTCTGTTGTCCACAATGAACATAAGCAGACGAGCGCCTGATTCTTGCAGGACATAAGAGCACAGCCTCAAGAGGAGGGTGAAGGCCCATCCACATGCTGGACCACTGCTTCGGTTTCAACTTCCTGAACAAATCTGGAAATATTTCATCTCTTGAATCCTTCAAATTCTACCTGAAGGTGTACATGTAACTGATGTTCAACTTTGTTCAACATTTTGTGCACAAAAAAAAAAAAAAAAAAAAAAAAAAAAATGATTTTGCTTCCTGCGCCTGTCTCTTTTCAGTTTTTCTTGAGCCATGTGTTAATTTCTCCTGCTGCATCTTTAGGACCTCACTACATGGAAACGGCTCATCATAATGTGTTTTTTGGTTTTGTTTCATTCCATTCGCTGAGCTACCGATACTTGCCTCCCGTAATTTGACAAAGAAGGGCGTGCCAAACGTGTTGTACAGGTCCTTCTGGAAGTGAGCTACACACACTAACATCTCATTTTCATTCAGCTTGTGTTGGTCCCGGGGGATTTCCTGCAATACAGAGTGTGAGAGAGAGAGAGAGGGGGTGGAAAAGTCACACATGTATCAAAATGAAATGGGTTGCTTGTCGTTTTTTGCTCTCTCTCGCTAATGATTTACATCACGTACCCTAAAAAAAAAAAAAAAAAAAAAGAAATCATGTTTTGGGCAATGGAATATTCTATCCTGATATCAGGAATAGATCGTACATACATGAAATGAACCAGAGTACTGTTAGTCATGAGACATGCCTGTATGTTTTTTTTTTTTTTTTTAACAAATCTTTACACAAGCATAGACAGCAGTAAAAAGAAGAAAAATAACAAACATAAACAAGAGTTCCCAAGGAGCATGACACTCAACCGAGCTTTATGATGAATTTGACCTTGATGCAACTTCAATGTCTTGCCCCTTGATGGTATATCATTAAATGAATTGTAGCCACCTCTTCACAGGCTTCACATACAATTAAAATATATTATTCTTTTCCTATGACAGTATATGTACAATATTTACCTATCCTTCTGGATAGAGATATGATGATTAAAATGGATATTGTCTTGGCTCTCTGCAGCCCTACCCAAAGACCTCCTTATGCATTTATTCAGCTCAACATTAGCAGTGGCCCAGGGCCACTAAAAATTTATCATGGGTCATCAAATTTCAAAACAAGTCTATATTTTGGTTGCCTGATTGGGCAACTAAGATTCAAGAAGGATTGTTACGTTTGCTTTTGTTTCTTTTTCATCTTTTTCATGCCACCAAAATTTCAGATCTAAAGATTTTAGTGGCCCAAATGGGCCACTGGAGAAAAAAAAAAGTTAATGTTGAGCCCTGATATCATATAACTCTGTATTCCTTTCCTGTAAGGTCCATTCCAGCCAAATCAGATCAGAATCCATCCATTCAAAAAAGTGGAAGGTTTACTTGTATGTTCCTCAATTGCCATTGACATTTTGTTCTATTTCCCTCCCACATACGGGTGTCCACTAATACACTGCAACAAGTTCACTACTTGGTGTTCAGAAGATATCATCATTGGCAGTACTTTGCATCTTTGAGCATTACGTCAGACCCTAATTCTAGGCCTTAATTTGGGACACATACAAACACAATCTAAATCAGTTGGTGTTACCCCCAACACTCCAAGTAATGTCTAATTAGAAGACCAAGGTAGTAGAAATAAACTCACCTCTAGTCTGTACATCTTTGCCCCCTGCATGGTGAGATTGTCGATGGGTGTGTCTTCAGCAAATATCTGGAAGATCTTATTACTGATAATGTCTAATAATCTGAGGACAGAAATGCAAACACAAAAAGGTTGTTATTTGATTTGATTCGATGTGATTTGATAAGATTTATTCTCTGTATGGCATTGCTTTACTATTCCTAACTTTCAGTAATGTTATCAAACATTATAATTGACACATATATATGGTACTACACAGCATGGTTATTTTGTACAATTTCAACAATTTTCATTATACATATACACCTGTAACATGCATACATTATGAATTTCGTACAGAACAGTTGCTTACAACAAGCAAAAGGCTTGGTTCTTTGGTAACCGATAATGCAATGTACCGTATGTCCCAAATGTCCGCAATGATAACTTTAAAAATAGTGAATCAATCCACATACAATTTCAGGGTACGAAACTATAACTCATTGCCCATATCTTACAGAAAACCCCATTAAATTTGCTTCAGTGGTCAAAGAGAAATTAGGAATTTTGTAGAGCATGTCAGGAATCTCTTCCTTCCAAGTTCTGTCTATTGTGTTCACACACAAGAGCATCCAAGTGCTAAACTTGGAAGAATCAGACTCATGACATGCTTTACAACAATCCACATTTCTCTGTGACCACTTAACCAAATTGAATAGGGTTTTCTGCAAAGTAGAGCTAAGATGTTACATTTTAAGACCCTGACGTAGCACTTAGACAGTTTAATCATATTGGGTGTTGTCAATGCAAAAATCTGATTGTAATTTTTTTTTGGGACATACTGTACATAGCATTAATATGATAAAACAAGGGGGTCCAACATGATGCTCGTAGAAGAGAGGGATAAGGAAAGAGAAAGAAAGATGGGGAGAGAGGGGGAGGGATGATAGAAACCTCCACATAATAGTCTCCCAGATTAACATTACATCGTATACATTATTATGTCATAACTTATCCACAGGATATACAGTACAACATTCACACAGTAATCACAATGCTGGTCTGACATAACAGGAATTCCACAATCTGTAAGAAATTTCTACGCTAGATGGAGACCACAGTTCATATATGAACGGAAATGCACATAATTAGGGTGTCTTAACTAAACTCAATGCTAGTGGAAAAGCTTTGCCATTTACATTAGAAAGAATTTGCAGTGCCATATAAGAGATACACAAAACATTAAAACACACATGCATGAAAAGAAAAGGTTATCCTCATAAGAGCTCTCCATTACAGGACAAACTTGAGCAGAATATGTTTTTGTAATTATTATTATTATCATCATCATCATCATCATCATCATCATCATCATTATTATTATTGTTATTTCGTTTTACTTATATTTATTATATATTCATTACCAATGGAACATTTGAATTCCCTTTCCCACAACATTTCTCTCACAAAGATGAATGCCGGTTATCAAGTAATCAAACTGAGACTTTTATTTCAAGTCATCATCCTAGGGGAGAGTGCTCTGTGATGGTCAACTCATGACATAACGGGAAATTGACGGAAACTTCTCACTTTGGCTCAAATCATCACTGAAATCAGAGGAGAGGGCATGGACACTGTGGAGAATTTGCTGCGGCTTACATCAGGGATGCCAGCATTTCACCATCACAATCAGGGAGTTACCAAAGAACAACACGGGTGATACTCATGTTCTAAATGCATTTTGATAGGCAAGGATGATTTCCAGCTTGGGGACTCACTCATATATTTTCTCCTGTCAGAACATGAAGAGTTTTATAAGCATTCAGGGGGTCTCTTGCAGAATCAAGAAGACTTGGCTGCTCTACTTACAAGGCCTGTCTCTAATGGGATTACATCAGTGTTTTAGAACCAGTAGGACAATAACAACCATGAATACAAGTGGTGTTTCGTTTCTTTTTTTCTTTTTTTTAGAGGGGGTGGCTTTGTTTATTAAAATGGTAGTATCATAAAGCATATCCTGAGAGGGGTGAGGCAGGAGGAGTGGGGGAGTAGGAAGAAAGGATTCCTTGTGAAAAGCTCACCTCAGCTTCCCTGTTCCCTTTTCTGAGAGAGGAACGTGTTTCCTGGCCTCGATCAGCATGTCTCGCACGCAGTCCGTCTTGTTGGGATATAGTACAACCTCCTGGGAGAGAGCAGAGAGAAAAAAAAACCAGAGAGAAAAAGCCAGCAGTCAGCGAAATCTCCACACCCAATGTTTGCTTACTTTAGTTTTAGTAACTCTCTCAATAATATGACACGTTTGCACTTAAAATCCCAACAAAATGCCATGTACAGGGATACCGTGCAGCTACAGCACTCATCACACAAAGTAAATTTTTACAAGCAAACTGCTTCCTGAGATGATCTCAATGATCCCTTGCCGTACTATGCGACAGAGAGAGAGAAAAAAAAATCAGCTCTCATGGAAATGTGTGTTTGGATATACCCATGACTTTGTACGCTTTACCAATTTTCTCTAGTTATCAAGGTATACACTTCGTTTCAGAGTCCCTGTTGGTACAGAGCTCACCTCTGGAAATTGATGCTTGAGTCCTTTGCAAATTATACAAATGCAAATGCCTTCCAGTTTGAATAACCATGATGCCACTCAACAAATCTTCTAAACTTAATAGATCTGTGAGCATTTCATTCGGACCACGTGGTTTGCCCATACATCTTGGTACCCTGAGCGACTGACCACCGGAGAAAGGAATAAGCTGGCTACACTCACCGCTTCCTTGAGTTTGTCCGAGACCCATATACACTTGAATTGCCTCTTGTTCTCAAGCTCGTCAATTCTGATGTTCAACTGCATCGGGCACCAAAGAGAAGTAGAGAGATACAAAGAGAAGGAGAGAGACATTTCAATATACCTCACAATGCTCATACAAGAACTTCCATTCTGATTACATTACTGTCATATCACAGAGTATGTCATACAGCAGTTCTTAATTGAGTATGCGCTATAGGTGACAGTTAATCATTATCATCATCCCTTTTACATTTACATCGTTTTCACTCCATTAAAACGGTCTTGGTAGAGATTGGGGGGGGGGGGAGGAGAAACTAAATCTAAACTTAAGACACATTGTGCATGGATACAATGAAGAACCCTGCCACATCAATTGAGGATGGTAATCATGTAACATGTGTTGGCTAACTCGGGCTGCTGCAAATAGTAATGAAACTACTAGTACTAAAGAAACTAATCTCAGTCACAAGTATCATAATCTACTTGTTAGCCCCCCACCACCAGAACCCAATGGGAGAACTATGAACCGACCCAAACCAGCTTACACAGGAGGTAAGGAGGTAAGAAGAGCCTTATGGGTGCTAATGCCCTCATTCCCCTTTCCTGCGTATCAGCATCATCAACCACGAATAAATCTACATCAAGCATGGAACCAAAATGACTTTCTCTCTCATTCCCTCTGTCGGCACTCACCATCTGGTAGTACAGCTTTCTGGGTTGTCTCGACTTGGTTGGGGGCAGGAGATCTCGTAGCGTGCCCTCAAACGAAAACCGGAGGGGGTGACCGGGACCATCTCTGTGACTGGAGCAACAGCCCGGAGGAGAGGCGGGTGGGCGGAGTCAAGAGGTTGGTAGAGATTGGGATGAAATGAGAATGCAACATTAGTCACATCGCTCACAGAGGGTTTGGGGCTTTTCACTTATATACAAGAAATTTCACTGGAAATTCTTTAACAAGAAGAATAGCTACATATCAATCCTCACACAATCCCTTTCATGTGACATAACTGTTGGCTCCAAAAGGAACTTAACTTGAATACTCTCCATCTGAAAGTAAGAGTGTAAAACAGAAACTGAAGGATAAATAGAGAGAACAGAAAGTGACAATCAGACAGTGAGATTCAAATTAAATACAGAGGCAGAAAGAATAATACAAAGACCGACTGATAAACAGAAACAGCACAGGGATGTAGATCAGACTGAAATGCTTACTGTATAAGCTGTTATTTTCGCGAATTTCACAAATCACAGTCGGATCACGAATTCAATAACAGGCGAAAATGTCGAGTTGCGCTTCACGAAAGGTAATACTGCATTTACGATACTGTTGTGTCAGTTTGCGAAAACGATATCTCGCGAAAATGTCTCTGACCTCCTCATTCGCGAAAATATCTGTATACAAAAATAACAGCTTATACAGTAAACTGAGCTGCAGAAAGGTGCAGAGTCATTGGACTTCATACAGCATTAATGCCTTTCTTCTTCTCAACATACACACACACACACACACACATGGATACACATAGAAATGGTGATACAGAGACAAAGTAACTCTTGAGACAGGTCTGATACTAACAAGACGGACAGGATGACAAGCGAGACGTGGGGAAACACTGCTCTCAGTGACATGATACGCAGTGAGACAGAGAGAGACAAATACACAAAAATACAGCAATTATAAAAGGACAGGGATGAAGGCAGACCTCTGCAGATAAGAGAAAAACATAAAGATGCACAGCCAAAATGACACATTTGATATTGCAAAAGAAAAAAAAAAGAAAAAAGGAAAAATTTGGTTTACAAAATACACAATCTGGAATTAGTAAGCAGGCTGCATTGAATTTCAGAAAAAAAGAAGTTAATATCAAAACCATTTCTTCTTTTTAACAATCATAAAACATTCTAACCATGGCAAAGAAAAGGAACAGAAAGGATTAATTTTCAGCTCTGAAGGGGTGAGGAAGAAAGAAAATTGACAGAGAGGCTCACCCCTGGCTCTTGAAGAACTGGAGCAGCATCATGTCTGTGTCGAGGTGCTGGGCCACGGCCTTGGCAAAGTGGAAGTAGTTCATCTTGTTGGAGAGTACTAGCGTGAAGCCGGGGTCGCGCGGGTTTGTCTTGTCGCAGAAGGTCACCTCCTCGCGGCAGAAGAGGTCGCGGAAATAGTCCTTGGCCGTGGCTAGCTCGTATTGCATCTTATCGGGATCATCCCTGTGGGTTGGGAATCGATGCAGTGACGAATGTTCAAGATGAAGATTTAATTGATGGTGGACAAAAGAAACACTTACTGTCAAACCAGTAGGCAACATTTCGTCAAGTTGTTCATTTCGCAAATAATCACTTAACTTGTTTAAATTTGAGATGGAGAACCACAGTGATGGAATTAGAAGTATCACTCTCTTTGAGATATAAAAGTTCAAAAGCAATTTCCCAGCCTGGAGACAACATACATTGCATTGCTTCAAGAGAAGCAATATCTTCACATTTGAATTATTTTTTGATTTTATTTTTTTTGATTTCGCAAATATCAGTTAGACTCACAAAATTTGCAAAAACAAACAAACACAAAAATATATGGCGTAAACAGTATCTCTTCATTCGGCCAAGTGTGTTTCCTTATTGTCATATTGGCTAAATACATCACACCGGCCCCATGCCTTTCCTTACCGCTGGAATACAAGAATATCTCCATCCATGAGCTCATCAAGCCCCTTGTCCATCTGCTGGGTGAGGTCTTCTATTCTCTCTGTCAGATTCGGCTTCACCTCCTATAGAACAAGCAGAACAAGGTTCGAATAGGTGGTGAGGAGGGGGAGGGCAATTTACTCCCCCAAGTCATTTGTAGCCAATTTCCCTTAGTGCCAGGTGGTGGCATAAAGTGGATAGATGTCTCTGATATTGTGAAATCCCATGGTGGGCCGCAATGACAAGTCATAATCAAACCATTCCAAGAGATATGCTGTACATTACTGACAAGATAATACACTTACAGTTTGTATATACCTGCTGTAATCAACTGAACACAGCTTCCTCACGTCACTGCTTGCAGCGCTGTATCACACATGCCATGCCACCACTGCCTTAGCAATGTGATCTTTCAGGTCACAAGTAAGGCATACATTCACCAACTATATTGTACACCCCCATGATTCCTGTACAAGTTCACATCATACCTGGCTGCTCTGACAAGCACTAATAGGCACACCACGAACTTCAATATCAACTTTTGCATATTTCTCCCACATTTCACTTCTTGAAGCATTAGGAGCTTTATTTTTCTCCTTCATTTTTTACACAATATGAAAGACAACAGAATAACATATAGGACAATTCATGTCAGATTTTCAAAAAACAGCAACAACAACAAAACAAAATGGCTTCAAGAGGATATAGACAGCATTACGATTCAAGTTGCCACTGCACACATCTCTGCCTACCTCGTAGAGTATAAGGTCTGTGTTCTCCGGATAGCCCGCCCTCTGGTTCATCAAAGGAACTAATGCCTCTGCAAATGAGGGATACAGAAAATAGAGAATTTGTATGACGCATCAGCTGGCACTAGAAAGTCAATAGAAATACATCAATTAAAAATTGTGATATATCATAAACAGAAAAGCTCATGATTACACCCCCCCCCCCCCCCCCCCCCACCTCAAATACATCCTTGGATCCATACACTGGAAAATGCATTTACATTAAGAAGAAAACCAGTGTCTGTGACACACATCATATAAACTGAGGACAATCCTCAACAACAAAACTCTATTGGACAGTGGATGTAGTGGTCATCTTTTCCCTCAGATGCTACTAAATTGAAAATCATGACACTGAAAATTTCATTTACCTCCGTTCACATTTTGATGTTGTCGATTCATAAGGCCAAACAAAACAGCTTGGGGGACACATTTGAAAAAGTCACTTTGAGCTTACCTTCCCTATGGTAAAGACCAATCTGCATCACCAGTAGTGCAACTTAACATATTCAAGCTTAAGTAGTATGCACTCGTCTAGTGCCACGGTCACACCTTTGTGTAAATTGAAGCATATTGCTGCACTTTGCAGGGTATAGCAAAATGCAGCCATACCCTGCAATACGCGGCAAATGTGAAGGTAGCACTCATACTATTGCAAATTAGCTTGTAGGTACATGTAGCTCATATGCCAACAATACAGTCGTGTACGGTTGCCTATGACTGCCTATTACCTCGCTAAAGCTTGCTGCTGCTGCTCATAAAAGTAAGATTCAATTTGCAGTTTGCTTGCCACGTTGCATAATATGTAGCTCGTTCTTTGTTCGTTTGCTGCTCGCTAGCCGCTCACACCGATTGGTCTCAATGTGTCTCACAGCGTGTTCCCTTGCTTTAGCTGGTTTGTTGTTCATAATCCTGTGTGCCAGCTCACTCTACAGCGTAATAGCTCGCCTGAATCCAGCAGTGTATAAATTCTAGTCATTTTGCAGGACTGGGCATGAGCATCTTAGCTCTTGACGAGTCTACAAACAAGAAGAAAATAAGAAATCTGAAAAATATTGCTTGTATTGCTCTGAAACAGAAGAATTCAATTTAAACTCAAATGAAGGTAAGCAATTGCAGTCAAATCAGCTTTACAATTTTCTCTCTGTAATTGTTTTTGTCTTAATAAGACCCTATATTTTGTTATGATTGTGTACATCTATGCTAAGCCACTCGCTGTTGCTCACACTCACTGGTTGTCGCTCGGTGTCTGCTCACAGACGATTTGACCTTGCGACAGCTTGTGATGGTTTAGAAAAATCGTAAAAATAGTGAGCAATTTCCGCAGGTCTATGGGCTATTGAGTATGGAGTGAGCACGTTTCATGCGCTTTATTGGGTACGATTGTGTACGTCTATGTTCGGGCGATATGCAACAAAACGCAAGCCAAATACACAAAGGTGTGACCGTAGCATAAATAATCTATGAATTTGGCTAGGATCACTTGCAAGCACATTGATAAGGAATCTCATTTCGACCTTGAATGCTTGTGAGTGCTTTTCATGCCAATGAAGAAATGGCAGCAGTGAAGTATGAGCCATCCACGTAGATACGACGTGATGCTCTCATATCTTTGCTAACTCATCTCCAGGCTTACAAAGCTGGTGTTTAAAACTTACGTATTTTGGTTGTGATGGGAACGTAGACATGTCCACAGTATGAAAGACTCTTGGTCTTTGGATCGTACAGCTTCAGGAACAGAAGGACATCACCTGCCAATCAAATGAGATTCAGAGAAAGTGATGAAAACAACAATGATGATGATATACTAAATACATCTGCAGGCACAAATGCTGTCTTATATCAACATTTCACAAACAAATCGTCAGTTTCTAATCATCCTTCGGCACCACTGTTTTATCAGCATGTTATATTATTTTCCATTTGACTTTAAAAAATGATATAAATATCTGCTAGGTTAACAGTATTATCCGATGACATTTTTGTCCCCAGTATTTTTGTCCAAAATAAGTGTTTTTACAGATTAATGTCACATCGCACCTTCAAAACTTGCCTCATTTCGGACATATGGCTGTCACACCACAGTAAAAAATGAAGAGGTGCTGATGAAATAAATACACTTGATCGTGAATGATCAATAATGATCAACAGATGAACAAGGCAAAGGATTAACAGACCTTAGCATACAAACATGCACAACAAACAGAGGACCGAGTCATTCCGAAATTCAACGATGGCTGTGTATAGAGGTTATAAAGGATGACTTTATGTCAGGGCTGCCTACATTTACATACATAGAGTAGAATGAGTCCAGAAAGCTTTCAGGGTGATACCCAAATGTTATATGCTTCTTGATGAACAAAACTGGTTTCCAAATCAGAGATGCTTTCATCATGTCTTTGTGAGGGTGTAGAGAGATATTTCATATTTCAGAGAAAGATTCTTACAGAATCAGGCAGCTTGGGTAAATATGCACAGAAGACATATGGGTCACGGGTATGCTGCCCTCAGTGGCAGAGGGAAAGAGAAATATGCTTACTTTCTCTGTCAAAAGGCGGGAGGTTTGATTGAGGGAGCTCCGGGTCCTGTGTCTCCAAGAATACAGTCCACACACTCTCGCCGTCTGCTACCTCATTCATCTGAGAAGAAAACAAATGAAAATGGAGGCATTCAAGTGTGCGGAAATGGAAGATGAGGAATATCAGCATAAGGGGCAAAAATCTTGTTTTCCTATTCCACATAATTCTCTACTACACTCTGAAGACACAATGTGCATGGTTGATACTGTTCATTGACAACTGCTTGTCGTTCACGGCAAAACCAAAGTGAGTTGGTATTTACTATCCAAATCTTCGAACAAGTAGCATAGGATCTCTTACATGGGTGACTTGTGACTCCTCGTAACACAGGACTGTTACTCTATGCCAAATCTAAGGAACAGACCACCGTACCTCTCACTACAAGGGGCAAACACGATAACACACAATATTGCTCAGTTGGTCTCAACATGTCTCAAACAGTGACCAATGGCAGACAAGCTGCCGACTGAGGCAGTTTGTTGCCCTTTTCACACAAGATGGAGCACAGCTACACACGGAGTGCTTCATATTCCGTACCCTTTATGTAAATTCTACTTCAGATTGTACAAGGCATCCATTATGACAAATACTTCTTTCACACCTGCTTTCCCGGATCGTCGTTTTCCAGTAAGGTGGGCCGAAATGTGTGGTTGGTCCTCTGCGAGAAGGGCCAGATTCTAATTTGGTCTGGCCGGTAACCCATGGACTGGGCAAGCATGTCCATGCCCTCCGCCAGCGTGGCCGATTTCAGGATCTTGAACTCCCTGCAGTGAACAAGGGGTAGAGTGAGTGATTTTACTGCAGTAATATTGACGACAATACTCAGTAGTTACATCGTACTTCCTACACTGTGCCTTTCCTCCATGCCTGGGTGCTTACAGCACTTTATGCATCTTTTTGTGACCCTTGCTACTTCTTAACATGAAGTTTTCAGTCATACAGATATAATGCAGAATTTTGGACTGGTAAGAGTGTTTACAATATTTTCACACAAAAGGTGATTGCAAAAAGGAATGTCTTTGAAAAAAATAAAAAACCCGAAACAAGTACTTCTACTTCCCCTAGCAAAGGCAGGAAACACTTAACTCAAACTATGACATCAGATTTTAATGATACAAAGAAAATAATCCCCAGCTTGAATTTGACAGTTCGTGACAGGTGTCACACCAAGGAAACCATGTTGGTAGAACAAGGGAGCTCATGCTTGAAAGACAATCTCATCTAATGTGATCAGGACAAAAGACATGGAATGGAACAAAATCTCTCAAAAGAGTAATTCTTTCAGACAAAACAGACTCCAAATTAGACAAAACTAAATAGAAGTGATGTGTATTGACCTAAAGCAAAAGAAAATTTGCATTCATGGATATTATAAACCTGATAAGCATTAAACCTATGAACATTTGAGCTAAACTGAACATAAATTCAAATTTACAACAATTAAAGAGAATGATCACTAGACTTTTGGAAGCTAAAATACATAACACTGTACTCTACCAGAATCATATACAGACATATCTGTCATGCCACGGGGATGAACATATGAGTAATACTTTTCAAAATGGTCAAACTGCTAAATATTGTGAGATGCTTCCATTCAGTATGATTACAGTTCGACTAAATTGTGCAATGATGGCCGCCTGATGAGATTCAGAGGACAAAACGTGGAATGCGAATCCTAAGAACCGTACTTGAATCGTATTCTGTCGAAATCGAAGAGGTCGTTGCCCTGGTGACCATAGAACTGGTCCTCCGTGACCACCTGGATTGTCATGTACAAGTGTGCCTCTGTCCTCTCTTTTCTCCTTTGTGCTTCTAGTTTCCTGCAGTGCAACAAGACAAATGAAAAACGGTTTGGGAATGAGCATTCATTTCTCATTAAAGTACTCAGCCACACTTACTGTATGTATTTAATGTTCACTCTCATTATGTCACATTGTAGTGAACTCAAGAAGGGTGCTTCATGATATACGATGATAAATAACTCTAATCGGTTTGTCAGACATGTTGCTTTGTGACCTCTTTATCTTTAACTCTTTTGATTTAAAGCCTGCGATAGTTGTGACACTGCCAGATATCATGGAACACAGCTTTGATTGATTCCCCTGTCACTGAACTTGGTGGAGATGAACTCATCCATACAACATTAGGGCAGAATTGATGACAGCCGACTCTACTTCAAGAGATTGTTCAAACAGTTAATATCATTGTTCACCCATTGAGGACGGGCCGATTTTGCTACAAAACGCATTTCCCACAGACACTTCCTGAGTATACCAGGGACTCATCCTAAACGGGTTAAGACTTTACGGTTACACTCCAACACAGACCTGAACGGGGCACACTGTTTCATCCCTACACTTGATAGGAAGATGAGGAGATCACAGACAATACAAGCAAATGGCAGGGATCCACTGTCTGTCAATTCTATCTGAGTTAAAGGTTAGACACAGACTTCACTGATGTGGACTGACAATGTCGGATAAATGTAGGTCACGGCTGGTCTGTGAAAACTACTACCCTCAGACTCATGGATTTGGATTCATCATCTTTCTTATGTGTGTGTTTGTCTTTCATCTTATCAGTCCCTTTTAATGCATTGCCCTGCTCCTATTCAGCTCTAACAAGAATAACAGACAGTGTAATGAACTTGACACACAAAACTGCCACTGTAACTTGATCATACACACGTTTCCGGTGAAATAAAGCAAATGGAGGTTTGTCATTACACGACTCTGGCTGGTCTGGTTAGAGGAGACTATTAGAAACATATCATCTAAAACTAAGGAAGAGTGCTCTGCCTATCTTCATCCCATTCCTCCTTGAGAATAGACGATTAGTAAGGAAAGAGAAGTAGACACCACAGGGCTTCTTGCAATTGTCAGCACGAATGCATCACTTTTGTGAAGCTAAGATCACTGATACACATAGAATGGGCAATCTCACTGGGGAGAATCCACATTGCATTCTACATTGCTTTTACTTGTGCCTAGTTTGGTCGGGTTTCCCATGGCAGTACGACCCAGTTTATGACTGGAGGACTGGGCAAGGCAGAATGGCACATTCCATTAATACGCAAAAGAACTTTATGGTGTAAAAGTACGAATAATGTTTACTTACTTCTCTTCTTGTAATCTCCTCTTGAGTGTCTCTGGAATTTCGTCATCAGGCACATCTATTAGCATTTCCCCTGGGAGAGGAGAAAAAAAAAAACACAACGCATCATATCATCTGTAATCCACACATTATCACGAAGAGCAGACAATTTCAGAGGTCAGAAAGGATTAAAAGGCTTTGCAGTGCAGAGACCACACAGAAAAGTTCTTCATCTTGTGAAACAGGAAATCTATTATTCATTCAGCATTGAAGTAATCCCAAGTGAGGACTAGAGATGGATTTCTTATGCTCATAATGGGTCATTTTCATAATTTACCACTCTTTGTACCGCAGCAACAGTATATTGAACTTTACACAGAAACAAAAGGTATTGAATTAAATCCATCTATCCATCCATCCATCTTGCCTTCCGTCCTTCCATCCACCCATCCATCAATCCATCCCACTGCACTGTACCTTTGAAGCTGTCCCGTATGTACACCAACATGTAGGCATTTGTACAATTCCTCACTGAGATGTCGTCGTCATGGCCACCAAAGTTGTTGTCTATTGCTTCCGTCTTGGTGCATTTTGAGACTACGTCATCGTCAAATTTACACCACTGCAAAATTTATGAAAGGAGAGGCAGAGCATTTAGAAATTCATTACCCACAGAAATATCGCAGCAAAAGAAAAAAAAAAGATCATACATTTGTTTATAGACATACTGACAAATCTGTTTAATATGATAGTTGTCATTATGCAAGACACACTTAAACTAAAGTTCATGTCACTTCTGTTTTTTCTCATGGTATGCTTATTCAGCATACACTAGCAGACATTTTAGAATAGCACATTTGCAATCGACTTATGCATCCCGGAGAAAACACTTCAGAGATTGAATTTTGAGCAGCAATTTGCATCTCCTCTGAGACTAATGATCCTACCATTCCCAACCCCCAAGCTACTACACTCTCAGTCCCAAACCCAATTTGAGAATAAGATAACATATCATAACATAATCATATCAGTCATTTCACAGAACTGAGAACCACCACCAAACAGTCTGTGTGGTGATAGAGAAGAGACGGGAAGGAAAACAAGGATCAAGAAAAGACGCAGAATGAGGACAACAGGGATGACAGTGGTGATGGTAAAGGTGCTGATTGGTGATGATGATGATGAGATAATGCCATGATAATGAGGATGACGAAGATTATGACGATGACGAAGATTACGACGACGACGACGACGATGATGATGATGATGAGATGATGCTATGATAATGAGGATGACGAAGATTACGATGATGACGATGAGATGATGCTATGATAATGGGGATGATGAAGATTACGATGACGACAATGATGATGACGATGAGATGATGCTATGACAATGAGGATGACGAAGATTACGATGATGATGATAACGGAGATACCAAAGTGAGCCCTTCCCTGCTGTCACTTTTGGAATCACTACGAAGGGACACGGGAGAGAAATAAACATGAAGCTGAACAAGAAAGCAAAATGATGGTTTCTAATACCCACCTTGCCATCACCCTTGGGGTTGATGAAACCTACATAGTGACCCCCATGGTTGTCCCCGCTGTGGACCAGCACCGAATGGAGAGTATAGTCCGCCGGGGTGTCCTCTTCTTCCTTCATGAAGGGATCAAGGTTGAGCCTGAAGGGGAACTCATACCTGTGCAGGAGGTCAGACAAATCGGAAAAGAACCTTCCTGAAATAGATGCCAAGATCTATGACTTAAACACAAACCCTGTTAGACTATCAGAATTTATCAAAATCAATCACGGGTTACAAGTCACATGGTTGTAAGTTTTGCATATGGAATCACAAAACAATGGGGGGGGGGGGGGGGGGGGAGTTGTGCCAAATGACAAAAGAGTGAATTGGTTAAAAGGCAAGTAGTATTACTACCACCGGTATCTCATATTACCACACAACATTCCAAGCTGAAATTACAGATCAAAAAGCAGTTTTTGGCACTGAAGCTAAAATTCAGTCAGCATATCTACCCCTTACGTAGCATACCTGGACTAGGTATCAAGAAAATCAATGGAACTGTTTGTCTCAAATCACGTAAACCTGATCTGGGAAGGAGAGAAGGACGGAACTACAATGTACCTCCCAACAACAAACAAAAATATATGCCTCAGTACCCTACTGAACGGACGCTTAACCCTATTCTAACTGGGGGGGGGGGGGGGGGGGGGGGGGGGGGGGGGGGGGGGGGGGGGGGGGGGGGGGGGTGGGGGGGGTGGGGGGGGGTCAAATTGACCCCCCCCTCGACGTTTAGCGCCACGATTCCGCAACGTGCCAAGATTTTGCCGCGACGTTTCATGACTTTTTTCATTGAAGTCTCCCACATATTTTGAGACCAAATTTGCGACGTCCGGGTACACCGTTCTGAAGTTACGCAATGTTTTGCATATGCATGTCAACCCGAAAACCGCTCAAATTCATGATTTCGTGTGCAAATCCAATGCAAACTGTATTTTTTTGTTTAATTGATATAAATTAGATTATTTCAACTTTTAACCATTGAAATAAATCAATTCTAATGTAGATAAGCTTGAAACAGTGCCTCCAACAAATTTTGGCAAAAAAACAATAGAAAACAAAAGATCGAAAAAACAATAAAATACATAAGAAATTAACAAAACAATAAAAAACAAAAGAATCTGATTTTGATTGCGCTATTTTTTTACAAGAAAATTGTTTGATGTGTCTTGAGGAACTCTGACACAAAAATTTAGCAATCCTTCAGTCTCTTTGATGGAGTTATAGGTGAAAATATGATTTCATGCGTTAATTTGCATAATTAATTTATTAAAAAATATGAAATCAACATTTTTCTATTGTATGACCATGTAATCTTGTAGTTGACATCCGGCTCTATGTTCGGGCAAAATTTTGCGGCGATCGCGCGATCGGCGGCCGAGATCTGAAGTGGGGGTCAAATTGACCCCCCCCCCCCCCCCCCCCCCCCCAGTAAAAACTTGGTCTGAAATAGCCCAGTTAGAATAGGGTTAATAATGTAACTTGGTCCTCAGACAGTCACCTCTGATTGCATCACAAATCAGTTTGCTTACCTGTCATTGATCTTGACATTGGAGTCTGTCTGAGGATCATACTGGAATCGCATCAGCTGCAGGTGTAGGACCGGAGGGAACTTGACGAAGATGACTCCCTTCTCCGCTTCCTGCCACATGATCAATGGAAGGGTCAGAGAATGAACAATTTCATGCAAGGAGCCCACAACAGTTTTACATACTGGTTTGAATGATTGCAATGGAAGCACAGAAAATAATGTAGCACCAAAGAACAAATTACATAGACCTAAAACAAATAAATAGATAAGTAAATAAATAAAAGGGAGAAGAATCTTCAACAGAATCCTTTTGTTTGTTTTTTCAAATAGTTTGCAGGAAACTGGGCATAGAGTGCCAACTGCCGCAACAAATCTAGACACCAACAAGCGTTGCCAATGCTGAAGGGAATTTTGCACACACAATTTTCAGACTTAACACTTGGGGGGGGGGGGGGAGGAATAGGGTCCTATACACTGTATTCAACTCTCTACTGGAACTCAAATCTAATTACAAAATGCAACTCCAAACTGTCTTGTGTACATACAAGTAGTATGAACAAAATACAATGATGATTCAATATATATATATTTTTTAAATTTTTCTAACGTTATGAAAGAGCCTCTCATCTCTTTTAGAAGGGAGGGGGAAATAACATTACCCTTAACATAATTATGTCAATAATGAGCCACAGGAATGCATACTTTTCATAAGAAATAAAATTCTGCAGAATGCTGTTTATATTTTCTTTCTGTCATCACCTTGATATGAATATCACAAAGTGTTGTAGTCTTCTTTTCCACCAATAGCAGCACAAGGAGTTAACCAAAACTGTAAAAATTAATAACTTTGTAACAGATTGTCCAATTCTCATCAAACTTAACCCCTTCCATACTGAATTCTGAAATGCCCATAGACTTAATACACAAACCACAAGGTTCCCGTAAAGAATGGGTTAAAAAATGATGTGTCTTACTTTCATTTCTACTTCCACTGAAACATATTTTTGGCAAATTTCCCTACTTATACCATGTACTTGTTAAGGTAAGTGAATCTGACCTGCATGCCATGTTCTCCTGCATCGTACTTGTTTTCCCCGTCCATCGTTTCCGTGGCGATGTAATCCTTGAAGGATTCTAACACTGTCGGGTGACAAGACAGCACGGACACAAAGTTAGGTAATACAAAGTCCAAAGACTAGATTCACTAGTTTTATATTGCAATCAATTGTACTTTACGGACAAAACATTGTAACCTTGTTCGGATGAATCTTAAAATCAGCACCTTTAGGATGATTATCCATCTCATGTACAATCCTCACCACATCATCAAAGTTATTCTTGTCACAATTAATGATGCCAGCTCACGCTATTCTCTCAATGGATGCAAATTTGTCATCTTAAAACAACACCTGAGGGTGACTTTCAGTGAGCGTGATATGATGAAATGCGCTGGCACTCAACAGTACGAGACCTGAAGAACCTGCACTCTTCAGAGATGATGCTGATCTTGGTAACATTCGCTAAATTTATTCACACGCATATTATACAATACAACTGCACAAACCCAGCTTTAGCATTAGTCTTCCTGCAAGTCCTTGCAATGAATGGGAAATGATCGCAGATGACAATCTTAAATTTGGAAAAGAGAACACAAATAGTGATTAGCAAAGGATTAAATTGACTCAATCACAACTATCAGGGGGGGGGGGGGGGGATGTGGAGCTTACCATTCTTCTTCCCTTTGATGTTCAGCTGAATGTCGTAGAATTGCTCTGTCCTCAGCGACTCGTAGTTGACATGTTTGCACTTGATGTAAGACTAGAACGAAGGACAAATGTGAGAGGGAAACCATATTGTCATCCATTACGGTAATGACAATCACTAATCATGCCAGTTATTACAAATTAATGCTACTTTAGTCATGCAATCACAATATTGCTTACAAATACTGTTTGTCTTCATAATCATCTCCCAATAGTTGCAATACTGTTTGTCTTCATAATCACCTCCCAATAGTTGCATTTGAAAATAATATCTACAATGGGAATAATGGAAATGCAGAGATAAGTTTTGACAAGACAATTAACCCACCTCATCTCAGAAATAACATTACTGTGGGTTTTATGTTGTTATCTTTATATCATAACTTTTACAATAAAAAAAAAGTTTGTAGCAGAACATGCACGGCCATGATACTTACAATCATTTTGCCTTCGAAGAGCTTTGGAATGATTCCTTCCACAACTGTTCCTTTCATCTTGCTCTCAATGTTGTCCAGAAGCTGAGGAAAGAGAGGAGGAAAAAGAATGAAGAAACGTCGGAGCATTACACAGATCTGCAAAACGGAGAATCTTTGCCGTTTTAAATCGTTCTTTTCATCTTTCTTTGGTATAATAACTATGCATGAAACAACTACTAACATTCCTTTTGGTGTTTTTTTTTCCTTTCTACCTCTTATTAGCCTACATCACATTACCAACTACAAAACATCACAGACCACAGATTAACTTAGTTAGGCTTTACGCCTTTGAAATAAATGTAAGAATGGTGATGGCTCTGTTCTCCCTTGGCTCATTTCTTCTCCGCTCAGAATATCTTTTAGACTCACCACTCGACAGAGTTCCTGGACATCATGTTGCATGAAAGAATCTAGTGTCTCCCACCTGTGAAGAGAGTGGAGCAAATGAAGATTAATCAAAACACAAAGAACACAGACTAATTCTTACCATTTCATAAACAAACTCACAAACCCTTCACTAATCACCGAATATACATGAACGGGAGGGCCTACGAATGACAAAATGTCAATCACACTTCCAAACTATCAGCAATAGACTGCATTATACCAACCGATGTCTATTAGTCTTGAAGTGCTACAAATAGGTACATTGATATAAACATTTGCCTTAAAAAAAAAAATAGGAATTTTCATTGTATCCCTTACTAAACTACCAACTTACGCTTAAAAAATACAGTATGCCATATACATGTACACGTATTTCACAAGTTGAGTGATATTTGCAAAGATTATCAATACACCAACATTGAAGGGAAATTCTTCCTCCAACACAAATAGAATGTATGTATTGTTTACTGCACTCTTGTTGATTGCACATTCTGACACTATTTTTTGATGATGAATTTAACCACATGTGACAATATCTAACATGCCATTCATGACATTCATTGAATATCATATTTGCAAGTTACATGGCGAATACATTTGCACGTATAAATAGCATTCCCTCTTTTCTGAGAAACAAGTATGAATGCTCCTACTAGATAGGCAAGGTGGCCAGTTGTACTCAAACACTGCCCTCAAGAATGAGACACAAAAGTGACCAACAAGAAGCATCGCTTTGCTGGTACTCTATACATATGAATGATAATCCACTAACACCTGTGTATGGCACTTTGGTCCCTCTGTGATTAGAGAAGACAAGACCAAGTTGGTCTTGTAGGAAAAAATAAATGAATAACTAAATAAATCGCCAAGGCAAATAGCGCTAGGCACATTGCGTATAAATCTCGGCTGGACCCCAGGGCTTACCCAAACGACTTGGTTAGTTTCTTGGTACTGACAGGTTTGTCGCTGTGTTGGAGCTCATAGAATACCCTCTGCAATGCAAGGGGAACGCTTTTTGAGGAGTCGTCACTTTCCGTTGGCATCGAGTACACGGCCTGTCGAGGAGACAGAAACAGATTGTTGCCATGAAATTATAAAATGCTTGCATTCGCAAAAACAGAATCATCGTTCAAAATATCAGTTGTGAAGAAATGAATGGACACTACAACCCTTGTTTTGAAGCTTTACAGCTGAACTGGCCCCCTGTAGCTTTAAAAAATGAAATGAAATTAGAACATACATTGTACCCCTAGTCTGAGGAATTTCTAGCTTTATATTGGCACAGTGTATCATAATGTAAAAAAAGTCTGTAACCAAACATTTATGAACTACATGCCTCCAGTGAATTCTCATAATACGAATAATAGTCGACCACAACTTTGGTGTGCAGTGCACAGTCTGCTTGGATACATCTCTGCATCTGGTCCATGTCGGAAGGCATTAAAAAAATATGTCCACACGTAACGCAACATAGATATGCACACATACATAAATGCACCCATATGTGACCCTGCATCACAAAACCAACAAAAAGTCGCCAAACATGGATTTTTATTTAAGAGCTGATTCGTAAAGAGCAGACTCAAACTTTAAAATGATGTATAACTCAATTCAAATGGACTCTTCTAACCTATCGAATACAGGAAAGAAAGCTCACGCTCTGGAAGAGCGTGAATTGAGAAAAGAGGCTCTTCAATACAGGGTCTATTCAAGTGCTTAATCTTTACACTGTGCTGGCTGTGTAATAAATGGGACGAAAACAGGATGTAAACCACGGGAGCAGCAGCAATGAAGGGATTATCAGATTAAGCTGAAATTGAGCACGTTCTATCAACACATTCTGTCCATGATTAATGCCAAATTTCAAAGCAGTAGCATTATCCTTTCAAAAGTTATTAGAGTTGAAAGTGAAGAGTGTGCAAAGGATTTTCAAGAAATGAAAAGGGGCCTCTAAGACATACCTGATCACACTACCCTACAAAAAAAAAAAGTAGCAGAAAAACTGCTGAAAACACACTTTCTGATTCATTTCATGATCCCAAACTTGGGAATAATGTAGAAGAATAGCTCTTTCAGAAAAAGTGAAAAACTCAAGATTGACTTGGTCGACCTGTTTCATCTTTATTGAGACCATATGTAAAATCAAGGGGTGCGATTTTTTATTAGTTTTGTGATGGACAGTCAAATATATACACTGACACAAACATCATAACTGACACAGATATATCCTCACTACTGCTATTGAAGAACACAATGATGGAGAGAGAAGTTATCTGTTCTATACTGCATCCAAGAATGAATGGGGGGGGGGGGGGGGGGCTAACATACTGCTTGACGTGTATCCATTGTGTGTGTGTGTGTGTGTGTGTGCAGATCTACGTTCATATGCTTTATCATTTTTTCCACTGCCTGACTATTCATATTGTAAGGCATGTGATGAGAAGTTCCTTTGTTGTAGTTCTGTAAAAGTGGACATTTTTTGTGGTGTGAAAATTTTCAACATTTCATGCAAAATGAATCTAAAAGTAGCTAAAAAGCTGCTGAAACAGCTTATCCAATACTGGCAAGCCTATGGATTTAAATTGGAGTCAAAAGGGGCCTGAGCTTTCGA
Source organism: Diadema antillarum (assembly GCF_040938485.1). Classification (NCBI taxonomy): domain Eukaryota; kingdom Metazoa; phylum Echinodermata; class Echinoidea; order Diadematoida; family Diadematidae; genus Diadema; species Diadema antillarum. Next base: position 741,548 of record NW_027271862.1, on the reverse strand, counting down.
TCCTAGCAGAATCTTCATCAGAGGCAAATGACAAACATGTAGGGAAAGCAATCATATATGGACTACACACAACAAGCACAGTCTGAGGAGGGCAAGGGACACACAACAAAGAAAACAAAAGGGGTGGTTTAGCAGTCAAAGTCCTATTCTTTAACCTTCTGTTGTCCCTTATCTTGTTTGATGTTGCCTTGCTATTCATCTTTATCCTTCACAGGTTGCCCCCATGATCCTTGGGATCATCACTGGCCCACCACTGACTTTTGTCTGTTCATCCCCTTGCTTAACTAATCCCCCTTCCTTACCTGTTTGGCTCCTTGCCTTTAACTTCTAACCCACCTCATTTGTTTTCTTTGTTCTGCATCCCTAGCCCTCCCCTGACTGTGCTTCTTGTATGTAATCCTATGTGATTGCTTTCCCCAGATGTTTGTCATTTTGCCTCTAGCCTAGGCCTCTTTGGACTCCAAAAATGAATCTAGCGTGAAAATAAAAGCAAGCAAATTTCTTGTTTGTTATATATAACTAGTTATGACACTTTCTAGTTATAACACTATTTTATGTTTTGATTCTGCAGAATAAAAAAAAACATGAAATTCATCTTGCCTGCCGAACATAAAAAATTTCCGCTTTTACAGTAATATACACATATTTAGGTAAATTCCCTGTGAGAGAGGTTGATGTACAGTACATACATTTCTCAGCTTGTTTGTAAAGAAGAGACACTGCAGTAGAGAGTTCATGTAGCAGGTGGCTCCCTGGTTCTTTAGGCCCACGTATCCTGTCAGCTTCTTGGAATCCCAACTGGAAGGGAGAAGTGGAGATAAGGGAATAGATAAATTCAGTAGATGATTAAAAAAGTACGGAGGGCTATACTATGTCACACTCACACTGGGCCAGTCTATGGTGTAAATTCAATATTCACTGGCCTGCACAGCACTTCAACTGTCACGAACCTTTTATGGTACATGAGAGCATTGGAATCTGGAATTACTGTAGGCAATGACTGGAGAAAGGCAGCGAAAGAAAACAACAAAAACAAAACAAAACAAATCAAAATCCTCATAGAGATCGGTGACTCTTGTTAAAAAAAGAGTCAAATGATGAGAGAAAGAGTGATTTCACCATAAGCATGTGTATAACAGTCACTGATATTGGGGGGGGGGGGGGCAGCTACAAGTAACATAGCTTGCGGGACTACATACAGTAAGTAATTGATAAGCTTTGTGAAAGAGAAAGGTTCACTTCTTTTTCTTTCCGATGACTCTGCTATCAAAATATTAGAACACTGTGTTCCTTTCACATCTTTCTTAGGATAGAAGTGCATATCATTTCACTCAAAGTGGAGAAACTTCGCACATTCATTCAAAGCGTGCACTGCAAACAATCGAAGAGCTGAAGTCAAGCAACACCGTGCTAATGCAGAACTGAGACAATTCATCACATCTTGACGCAGGTTGTCAACGTCTTACACTGATAAAAGCCCATGGAAAAAACTGTTGAAACAGCCGTACATGGGCACAGTGATCTAACTTCATCATTGAGTAATGCTGCTGGCACCTTTTACGACCATGGCATCATGAAATATGGATGTGTGTCATAGACAGAGAGGGGGTCCTTTATACATGCATTCAAGTACCACACTCTGGCATATTGGCGAATATACCTACAGTTGGCACGTTTATCAATACAGCTACAGTACCACTGAGGCAAGGTGTGAACATATAATTGAAATTACAGAATAAGAATAAGACTGTGGATTAATATGGGCCCTACATTCTACGTAAGGCCAAATTTCAAATTGATTATAAAACCAAACAAATTAACAGCTTAAAGTGCCAGGTGCGAAAACCGAAATCTCCTGCTCATCTTTCACACACAGCTCCGGGACTACCAAAATGTTACTTCAATACATTCAAAATTTATGTCACATTTTTTTTTTAACTCTCCCAAGAGTTGTTATTTCTTTCACAGGTTTGCTCTTGTGACTTAAAGGATAGGGGGAGGAAAGGCAAAGCTGATCACACCATCATATCATGTGACCCATTACCTGACACCGTGCGGGGCATCCGCTACTACATGAACCTCAAGAGTGATTGCGTCATCCTTCACGTAGCCCTTCTCTGGGTCCAACAAGTCCTGCCGACAGAAACCATGCAAAGAAAGAGGAGAAAGTAGAACATTGAGGACATACCAGAACCAATTACATTAATCACATGAAGTCGTTTGAACCTCAGTAATCTTGTTTACGACACTATCAGTTATAATAATTCACGAAATTGCTCAAAACGATATGCCTGCACTTCTGGTGGAGAAGTGGGGCATTATCGTAAGACTTGGTGGGCTGTGCGGTCATCTGAAGTAACATGAATTTGGTAAATTAGCAAGTCAATGGGCACGAGCACAGTGGGAAGAGAGAGGTCAGTTCTCAGCCTCAAATCAACAAGGTTGAGCCTCTACCTGGTCAGTACGGGAGTCAGACGTCTGCCAAAACTGTGCAGTCACTAGTGTTGCAGTACGATCTTATTATTACATACATATTCTTAAAGTTTATGCAGTGCCGGATAATGAAGCTACTGTTTTCGCAATGAATTAAGCGAGTCTTTTGTGAATCCGGACTTCCAAACAATTTTTCAGGGGTGGGTAAATTTGTCATCGTGGAGTACAGCCATGGATGGAGAAAACGGGAAGTGTGTGCATCTATTCACACAGTATAGGTGCGCCAAGGCCTACTACTAAATCTGTATCGTCACGCACCTTGTTCATGCACTGTGTTCTCCATACCAGTACATGTACGTTTCAATGTCATATCTATGTCAGGATCAGAGTTAATATTTTTGCGTTGTTAAACTTACAAATAGCACTAGATTTGCAAAATTTGCGAAAATAAAACCCTCGCAAATACATGGCACGTACAGTACAAGATTCTTTACTTCTCTGTCATGAAAGACAATACCAAAATAAGCCTGACTTCATTTTGCATTTTATCAGTATGCCATCATGATTATGCATCCCAGTAGAGAAATTTGCCCTCCTTTTCCACTTGAGATAATTTGTAGCATTGTGAAATCTTTACAAGGAGCAGCCAACGCTTCCCATTTTGCTCTGTAAAAACACCTACATGAACAATCCAAATCAATGGTTTGAAGGTTACAATGCTTTGTAAACTTACACTCCAGGCCATGAAGTGGCTGAACCCCCAGTCATTCTCTTTGCTGTAGAACAGATGAGAAATTTCTGTGGAAAAAAAAGGAAAACAATGAAAATGAAAACATTATGACGGATGGAGAAACATAATACAGACACAAAAATGAACTGGAGGAGAAATGACGGAACAAAAAATGACAGAAATTGATTGCCATAAATAAATTTTAACATGCATGAAACTTTTGTGAATTTCGCAAAGAGCCAAAATTCACGAAAGTAAATTGCATGTGGGCATTGTTGTTTACACAATGCATTGAATGCTAACTGCATTACGTGAAAGTATCACACAGTGAAAAAGGCTGTCGGCTCCAATTCCCGAAAACTTTGTATTGCAAAATGTTTCTGGTTTTACAGTACAAGTGTAGGCCTGGAGGAAATATAAGACTCAGAACTACAAGTGAACACACATCATTCAAAGAAAAATTACTAGTATGCAGAAATGAAATAGCTACTTGTCATCTGAGAAGTAAAAAATGCTGAGAAGTAAAAAATGCAGAGAAATTACATGACAATGTGCCCTTGCGCACTACATGTACACATGTAATTTTTTCTTCCTTTTGTTTTTAAGCTTGTGAATGCAATCTACAATGGCACAGAATCTTGTTGTTGTTGTCTTTCTGCCCTTCTTTGCTCAAATCATCCAGGCTGCAACTGTTATGAGTGTCCGTGGCAGCTGCCAAATGGTCCGTAAAATCTTATATCAGATTCGAAGGGTAAGCACCTCTAATGGTAATGGCAAATTTCAGCTGAGGACTCTGACATTGGGAATGCATACCGTGCTTTAGCATGTACCACGTTATTGGCAAGTTCTTGGCACCGCAGTGCGTGCGCAATGTGTGGGGCTGCCTGCTGTGGATGCAGCCATCCAAGACCCAAATGACAATATCAGAACTTTTCCAGAAGATGGAACAGACAGAAGGGAGCACCACTCATTTTCCGATTTACCAACTTTCCTCCCAAATACCAAGACTCTACAGTCCATTTTTGTTCAACTGACAGTTGCAATTCATGCATCTAGATGATCCATGAATTTCATTGTCATACTTTTAGAACCACAAAAACACACAAAATGGGGGGGGGGAGGTGGTAATGAGCTCAACAGAGACAACAGTACATGAATAAATCAGTGGAATGCTTCTTGATCAATCCCTCATATCATATCCGCATTCTGCAATACATGCATTTGTTCCTTCAGAGATCAATATATGGGTCCATATACTAAATACTTAAATTACTCATTCACAGATGATTAAGATTTTGACATAATTGATTACATGAGGTTTTACGACCATCTTCACAGGAGTTCAATATGACACTATTGCAATCACCAATGAAATTTGACAAATAAAGGTATATTTTTCTAACAGAATAACTGGAGAAATTCCAGAATTGATCTTGATCAGTCAATCTTAATGTCCTTAAAAAAAAAGAAAGAAACACTTGAAACATTTCTGGTTAAACAAGTTTGATGGAATGATGAATTTAAGATTATTTCACTGATTAACAACATATATTCACTACATGTACAATGCAATCAAACACAGACACATATGAAACAACATTTTTTTTTTTTTTTGGGGGGGGGGGGTTGGGATACCTCTTGAAAAAAAAGAAGAATGTATGGGCTTTAAAACTAAAACACAACAAACCAAACCAAACATAACCTGATCTATAATTTACCAACACAGAGAAAAATGAGCTGTTATTAATGCCAACTGTCTTCTTAATTCCTTTCCTTACACTCTACTCTCTCTTTTTTCCCCCCTGCTTGTAATGAATATGGAATGAGAGAGCGTCAACTCCACTAATGACATCGGCTTTTGTTCACACCTCATTGCCCAAATGGGCCTACATACAGCCTCCAGTCACAGCAGCCACAGAGCCAGTCAATCTAGTTCCGCATTTAATTAACCATTATCGACACCACTCTCAGATTTGGACAGATCTGCAATGCTTGTCTGGCGGCAACTTGGCATGGCTACAGCACGGACACCATGCAGTCAGCATCTCATCTTTCAGATCACATTTTTTGCCAAGCGAATGCACACTGCAATGGAATCATCAGCACGCAGACGAGAGACCCTTAAGCCCCGGTCACACAGCGCTTTACGGCTTAATCATGGCCAAAACCCGTCTAAAAGTGGTCTCCCGTGAAGCAGACGATGTTGTTTGCATTGATGTCAAGTTTAAGATGAGCTACGGTCGATTTATAGACGTGGCAGGACGCAGGGAAAAATCAGAACGGCGTCGGACACGGTAAAAAGTTTTGAACTGCTCAAAATTTTACTCCGCTGACAACCACGGGTGGCACACGTGATAAAGACGTGCAACACACGTGAAACACATGTGATAATCCATGTTCTGGCAGTGATTGAAACTTGGGGAGACGCGGTAAGACGCGAAAATTTAGCGGGCAGAGCACTGTCATCTGACGTGTGTTACGCGTTGGTATCACTGGAAAAAGCGTGTGTTTAGCGGCTTGTCACTGACAATTGATTTTCCCCGTACATACATGTGGCTGGACGTGGTAAGTCATGCTTAGGCAGTGCTTCAGAAGTGGAACAGCCGGCAACGGCAGTACCCCGTACACAGCACGGTCAAACCAAAATTGACCAAAAAATTACCACTTACGACCATGTCCACTAGATTTTCATAACTTTTTGTACGTGATTTAGACGTTGAGTGCTGTGTGACCGGGGTATAAGAGAGGGTTTGAGAATGCACTATTTGATTTTGATATCAATGTGGAAATGCATAAAATGACTATTGAAGAGCAGATCTGATCCACTAAAGCACCGTCACACACACACACACACACACACACACACACACACACACACACACACACACATACACACACACACATGATTGGACTCACTTTTGACGTGGGGAGATCCCCCATGTTGGTTCAGCAGCTTCAGTTCTGCAGTGGCTTGGCAGGACCATGTTCTTTGAACGCAGAGAGGAAGGAAACATAGAAATGACAAGCACTAGAACAACTCGAGAGACAAGTCAGAAAATCCATTTCCAAATCTCAGAAAATAGCTACAATGTAATGGAAATGTGGCTTGACTACAGAGTTAAATCTGAGCATAATGCATCTGTGGGGTTGATGAGGAAGATTATAATATAATTCATCAATTAGTCCAATTTATACTCAGTTTATATTGGAACATGAACATGAACATGAACATGAACATAAAGATGCTATTTACCTGGTTGGTTGGGTTTACAGAGCAATTCCAGTGATGTGAAAAGCAGTAGGAACAGTCTCCATTCATTACGATTTTGTCAAATTTCTTATGAAACCCCCCCCCCCCCAACTTTCCAACAGTATCTCAGATAAAGACGGATGATATCACCTGAACCTTACTACTATGCATTTCTCTTGTTTTTCCCCTTCAGACACAGTCAAGGATAAAACAAAAATCATACCAGTTCTTATCTCCCACAGACATTATGAGAAAACTTCAAAATGTTAATCTCATGCAAAGAGAAAAATTTCTGTGCAATCACTTCTTCTTTGTGTGTGTGCTTAATGCAATAATTCTGCACTTGTGTGCCCACAGTTTTCACTGACACTGTCATATGAATAACATGAATTTATGCAAGTGTGAGAGCATATAGTTGATATGGCATTTGCAGATTTTTATTTTCTGCACTAATATCACAGATAAATTGCTATCACACGCAAAAGCTAAACTTACTGGGAATCCGAATCGGCATTGCACTGTAAGAAGAAGCCAAGACTTCGCGAGCTGCGCTCAGCACTGTTATGACTCGTCCTGGGCATTGCCATGATTTTCCTGCATAAGCAAAGCAAGGGAATTGCACTCGATGATGTTACTTCAATTCGCATTACCAAAAAAACCCAATTTGCATAGGGTTTGAATAGATAATTGTATCTACAAATGTATGTGATTAATCAACAGTTCACAGAATGTAAACAAGATGAAGCAAGATAAACATCCGTTCACACAGTTTCTTTCAAAAGTTTTCTGCAGAGTTAATTACACACCTATATTCATCAAATTCCTGGAATACATTGTACAATGTTGCAACTGGAATTGTGACATAAAAGAACACTCAAATTTTTTGAAAGAACAAGGAAACCACAAAAATTTCTGCTTTTCATTCAAAATGTCCCATTGTATGTGTAAACTTGATACCGTACACTGAAAATATAATGCACTTTGAGACAGGTTTATCATTATTCATACGTACAATACGTACATCTATTCTCGGATGATTGCACTACAGCTGACTGAAGTGCAAAAAAACAAACAAACAAACAAACTAGTTTCTGTTGGAACAAAACTGTTATACCCTGATTGAATAAGCTATTCATTCTCTTAAAGGACAAGTTCACCTTCATATACATGTGGATTGAGTGAATGCAACAATATCAGTAGAACACATCAGTGAAAGTTTGGGGAATATCGGACAATCCGTTCAAAAGTTATGAATTTTTACAGTATCTGCGCAGTTACTGCTGGACGAGAAGATTACTACAGTGTATGATGTCATATGCGTACAAAGACATAAAGAAAATAAAAAGAGAATTTCACAAAATTTTACTTTTTGAAAAAAGGGTACATTTCCTCAACTTGTCACAGATGTATGTTAAGGGTAATACTATTCCCCTTGCCTTCTGAAAGAGGGAAGTCAAAAGACCATTTATCAAACGAGGAAAGAGAAAATATGTTGAATTTTCTTTATATTTTCTTTATATCGTTGTACTCATGTGACATCACAAGCTATAGTAGTCTTCTCATCCAGCCTTCAGTGAGCAGAAACTTCAAAAGTTCATAACTCTAGAAAAGATTGTCTGATTTCCTCAAACTTTCACTGATGTGTTTTACTAATATTGCCGTATTCACTCAACCCACATGTCTGTGAAGGTGAACTTGTCCTTTAATGAAAAGAAGAAAAAAGACTATATACTGTAAACATACTCTGCTGGGACAAATGTAATGAATAATAAGTGTACTGCACAATCAGTAATTAATGTAAAACTGCTATCAATCTTAGAATCATTTGCAAATCTGTCACACAAAATCTTAATATTTTGTTAAAGAAAAACGTTTGCAAAGATTACAATCAAATTCAATTTTCTTTGAACACAAACAATGCACATGAAGAACCAGCACAAGTACATCTTGGCTTTCACAGAGACTCCAACCCCAAGCACCTTCTGATCTGGAGATTCTCCCGCCCGAAACCCCTAGCAAACGGGAGACTCCAAGTTCATGTGTGCGAAGTTCCCAGGGTTCTAGATGCTCTCTGGTGCTATCTAAGGCTTATTTTTTCAACATACGATAGCAATAAGTAAGAAATCCTTTCCAACAGGAGACACGGAGCCAGGGCGGGAGAAATTAAATCTCAAGCGGGAGAACGGGAGATTTTGCAAAAATGGGTTTTCGGCCGGAGATCTCCCGTCGAAAACGGGAGAGTTGAAGTCTCTGCTTTCAAAATATTTGGAATCCTGTGTTGGGCATGTGTTTGGCACCAATATTATCAAATACACAAGTGTACTTCACACTGATTCAATGATACACAAAACCACTGTAAAGTACATCATTATCCAGTCACATACAGTACGTACACCTTGTATCTTCAATGTAAGCTGAAAATCTTGCTGTGCTAGTTTGGACTGCATTTGGTGGTTTCATGTCATATCAACATATTACTAAGTATATCACTTTGAGCAGGAGCTACTTATTGATTCCAGTCATGGAGCAAATTTTGAGCATTAAGTCTTTTCAGTGCACAAAGTCCATATAGCCATGGAGAAGAGTATAAATGGATACTTTTAGCACAATGCTTGGGCTTTACAGTTTTATTGAACAAGAGAGAGAGAGACCAAACAAAACAAAAAGCATCAGTGTTTGAATCAAATCCCTCAGATCCCATTAGCCAGTTGAAATGTAAAGATGCTCCTCATAATGTATGATTTTTACATGAATTGCAGACTCTGTTCCAAGTACACTTGTACATGAATTGTAAATGACATACATTGTGCAATGGCACAGGGGATGGTACGATGTGAACTGTTTTATACTTTCATTGATCAAATCCCTTGGCATAGGAAGGACAGGGATAGAAGAACAGACAAAAGAGAAAAAAGAAAGGGAGATAAAAACAGACAGATAGAGGAAGAGAGAGAGAGAGAGGAGAGAGAAGAGCAAAAGCGAAGGAGAGAGCTCTCTCTACAGGTACTTCCATCTACACCAGATGAACATGCTTCGATTGCAATATTCACTGCAGTGGCTCTCATGGATGCTATCACTGTGCTCTTTGACAACAAAAAAAAAAAAAAAGAAGAAAAAAAAAAAGCAGAGGTCCAGCAAATCCTATTCATGGACTAGCCCCCTCCCCCTTCAATTTTTATTGCATTTACATGCAATAGGTAATCTACGCTTTTAGAATTACGTGATACCACTATGTAAAAGGCATAATGAGTATTTATCAATATTCATTTAACAAATATTGTTTACATTCGAAAAGCAAATTACCATACACATACACACAATAATAATCATGGTATTTTATAAAGAAATCAAATTTGTCGTGAGTGTTAATGATCCATAAAGTCAAGATGGGACTCCCTTTCCCCATTTTCTAGTCGTCCCACCCCCAAAAGATGATCTAAAATGGCCTACATGTTCCAAAAGGGCAAATAATGACAAAACACATAACCTGTTAAATGATGAATCTTAATAGTGGGAGCAAGCTCATAACTCATAAGCACATGAACTCACTCAACGCTAAACATCTCAGATCTCGTCTAAGACATGGATGTCGATTCCAGCAGAGGTACCCCTCCCCCCCCCCCCTTATTTTCAATGTTACTGGTCTCAAAGCTATGAATTCGCTCTCAAACAAGAACATAGTTTGAGCCTTCATACTTCCGAGAACATTTCACTTGCAAATTACAACATTAACAATCACTATATACAGTGCATGCATGATTTCTGGTCAAAGCACATCTGGCAGCATGGCACACATAAAGAAAATAAATCAAATAATCTGAAGCTATCTAGAATATACAGGCAGCACTCTTGAACGTGCCTAAAATAGGAGAGCAAGGAGCCTACAGACAGTCGCAAAAAAAAAAAAGAAGGAAAGTCTGCCATTTTCTGATCTAGAAACACAGAATGCCAAAACAACAGAAATGAGCGGCCACTTATTGTATATGACTGCATATGTCAAGGAAAAGCACCAGACCAGGGAGAGGCTTGATGAGCAAAGGCATCCAAAGGTAAAATTGAAGGAAACCATTCAGAGCTGTACGATTACCTCATAACTTAAAGCCACTGTTTACCATTGAGAGCAGTGATCAACAAAATGTATGAGTTATCACATTTGATGCATACAACACTTCAGTTGTATCACCACACATACTACCACAGATAAAAAATTTTGCAATAAAGCCACAAATATAAGGACATGTCACTTATTTTCTCAATAAACCATAACTGTAGACAGTTTATTCTAGAAATGATTATAATCAAACTAATGTTCATATTTTGTATATCTAACAATACTTAACATTGATTATATTGATTAACATTTTTTACAATGGTTGTTTCTATCCCTAACTCACATTTTAGAACTACAGATTTGTACTTATGATGCAATAAAGCTTGTACTAAAAAAAAAAAAAAAAATCTGCAAATGGTAAGTAGTAGTTTGACCCTTAACATTACCATTGGCAACTTGTTTTTATGCAATCTCAATGGCACTTTACAGTGGTGGATTTGAGATGATTAATCTGTTCTGTGAGAGGGACTTTGGAGAGTGTGTGCAACTCTATGGGGGTCTCTGTGCCAATCAACACTCAAAACACATAAGGATTGTGGAAAGTCTGATTATGGAGGGGACTGCCTACATGTACATCGCAGTATTTAATTATACAAGAGTGCTTGCCTGATTTTTCTCCTGTCAAAAAAAATAATAAAATATATTATATAAGAGAAATGACTATGTCTTGCTTCCCCCACTGGTGGCTTGACTCTTGGCTGCTTTTACACTGTTCAAGAAATGTAATTGCAATGCTGAATCACAATTGCGATATAGAATTTCTGTCCATACACATGACCACGGAAGGCTTCACGGATTCTGCAAATTGGAATCTTAACCCGTTCCTCCCAAAATTCTCTGGAAGCCTCCAGTGCCACCAAACGAGATTCTTTTTGCAGGCCGACAACCACATGCTACTACAAGTGGGGAGGTCTTAAAGGTAGGGGATACCTTTTACAGAACTCCCAAAATGCAGCAAAACATTACATATATGAACCTCAGGGGACTTGTTTAGGCCACTGCTTAGAAATTTGAAAGTCAACAGTTATCTACAATTTGAATAATGCACAAAACTCAACTACTCAGTAGTTCTGTGTGTCAGCCACACCTAAGCCTTTTTGTTGCAGTCTTCTGTATTTTTTATCTATAAACACAGATCTAAAAGTATAAGAGCTGATGTAATAACATATAGAGTGTGTGGCAAGAATGTATATATAGAAATGTTTGTAAGTTTTGATGAACTTTCTTCACAAAATATGATGATGGACACACATGCAGTGCATGGGTCTGCAAAGGTAGCCTAGTAATGTACTGGAATTTACGGTGAGCCCCGAAAAAAATTCAATTCAAAATCTAACGGTCAATAAAAATGTACTAAACGTTACCTTCCACTTTCAATACTTTATGGGAGTTTCTAAAATGATACTCTCTTCAACATACCACTGTGTTTATACAACTCTTCATTTAAGGCATGCAAATGGGATTCCCTACCTTTAACGGAGACTAGGCAAACACACAAGAGGTGCTTGCAAATGCATGAGTTCATGTTATCAGCCATACATACTGTACATGCACAGTACATGTAGTTTCAATGTGCTGGTGGCAGAGCCGCTGCCCAGCAGGCAGATGGTGACAGCTTTAAGTCCTGGCAAACAATATTCTCTGCTCACAAATATTAAGAATAATCAAGCATCCCCTACTTACTATGGGAAAACACTTTGGTTGATATTTGCCAGACAGTAATATATCATTAGTTACCCCCTGCTTGTTCACGAAATACGGGCAAATACCTACGGTCTGGAGCCATATTCCATGAGGCCGGATATGGCACCAGACCGTAGATATTTCCCGTATTTCGTAAGAACAAGCAGGGGTTAACGATTTTATCTTTTTAAGCATAGATCTGGCCTTTGCTGTATTTTTGGGCGTTGTGCTAACCTTCTTCTTGCTGATTTCCTCTCCTGAATGATGTTGAAATCGCCAGCTGTCAGCCATGTTGACTTACATCTCGTGAGCTAATTATGCGTGCATACGAACACGCGCAGCTAGCTGCGTAATATCATGACGTCATATCACGGAATACGGAAAATATTCAGTGGCGGATTAAGAGCATGCGCACAATATGACCTTATTCACAGAATATGGGAAATATTCAGTGGTTGGTCTGAGTAACACAGGTAATACGGGATTTTATCAATTACGTGATTGGCCAATGAGATTACAGAATTCACGATCACTAAAAGATAATACGAAATATTCCTATTGCACACTACGAAGCTCACACTCAAATCTCAACACGAAGAATGACTCATGTCATACAATTTGATATCTACGTCAAAGCTCTCCCATGATGCTACAACATTGTTAACGATCATAAAGAATGACCGCATTGATTGCCCACATTTGAGGTACAGCAACCAAGACCAAGCATAACCATGGGTGCTGTATACATCAGTGGATTTCCTCTGGTGAAAAACATACGGTACCATTACTAGCACTGTGCAAAGTCTGTGGGGTTGCTGCTGGCTCTACAGTCTTCTACATGTGTGACAATAACATACAAGCATTTGTACATTCTGTATGGTAAACAGCATCGATGTGGCTACTCCGTTGTACACACTGTTATAAATAGCTTGCCTTGAAGATTGAGGATATCATTTATGAAGTTACATTATGTTCGTTGTATCTAATACTTAAAGAAATAAATGACAACTAGGTATTGCTAAGTACTCTTGATAGGAAAGGATGACCTAAAATAGTAATAAAAACTTATTTTTCCTGCTTCAAAAGAGCCATATCTATGTACAAGCCTATCTACATCAAATTGTCTATATCACAAGCATTTACATTGTAATCCTGCTGCTCTATCTTCATTAAAATGCATGTGAAAGTTCTTGTCTACACTACATGCATTGAATGCTAGAGGCAACTCGCGAAAATTTCATGCCGCAAAAAAGGCCATAGGCTCCAGTTTGCGAAAATTTCATGCTGCGAAAATATCCTGTTTTACAGTATTTATCAAGAAAATAAGTGTGATTTTCTGCATGCACGTATGGGTAGAAATGAACTGCTTGGCAGATGTCAGAGTGCTTTTGTAAGTTTTGATCTTGGTTTTTTGTGGGGTTTTTTCTGGCCTTGTATCTTATACACAAAGGCTCACTGTTATCACATTGTCCCCCAATACATACATGTAATATACACACACATGCACAGTATGTATGTACATGTACATTGTATACAATCACTGATGATATTCAAGCTACTGGATGATGCTACCCAGTTTGACGTAAATTATTCAGGGATGTGGAAAGGCTCTCCAAGCAAGTCCTGAAATTCTAACTGGATAGCTGTACACGTTAATTTCAAATTGGCTACTGTCTACATTGCATGCAGGGATGGAATAGGTGTATGTGAGGGTCATATCAAATGATGCATCCAATGTGTCACACAGCAGAAATCATGCACATCCACTGTGGTGTATTAATTATGTTGCACTGCCATTCAAATTTTATCAACAACAGATGATTTTGATTTCTTTTTTTTTTCAAGCAAGGTATATTACATTATAGAAGCGGGCTACACATCTACATGTAGTTACAACATCCATGAACTCATATGCAGCAAAGGAATTCCATTGAAATACATGTACATCATACAGTACATTACTATGAGTATCAGATGAGTGACTATATTTGATAAAATATGTACGTACACCATGTATAACATGTACGCCAGAGAGAAATGCCAAGGTACTTTATTCTTGCCAATCCAATGAAGATCAACATCAAAATTTTGATACACTGTGTATGTTCACCAATTTGATCTTTCATACCATGATTGCCTTCTCAATATTTGCAAGGGCAACGAAACAATGTGATCAAAAGGTAGGCATAAAAGGGTGGAAATGACAATGTAATGTTACGAACTATGCTCAGTATAATGGATAAGAATAGCTCAGTACATACCATCTGGAGACAGGATAATGGCTGAAAAATACTGTACGGCAAGATATTTTCACGGCAAGATATTTTCACGGCATGAAATTTTCACCAATTGCCACTGGCATTCAATGCATATAGTGTAAACATGAACTCTCACATCTGCATTTTAATATCATGAATCTTGGCTCTCGTGAAATTAACAATATCAAACTGCACATGAACTTTTGGGTTTCACAGTTAAAGAACAGCCCAAATGAGACAGATAGAGAGGAAATGTAAAACAACAAAAGAAAACAGGAGAGAAAGACGGAGACAGAAGCTCAGAAAATTATCTATATTGAGTCAAAGCAGCAGTCCTCCTTTAATAACTTAAATGTTTTATGTGGCTGTTTGAGTTATCCTCATCTCACAACAAGCACCAGTTGTACATCCTATTATTATTGTATTCTTTCAAATTACAATGCACATGTATGCTACATGAAAGTACACACATGCACTCTCAAATGAACTGTACTACAATAAATATGACTATCATTATACAGAATGATGACTTCATGGACCTAGTCTCATTTCAGACTGAGCATTGAGAAATCGCTTGATAGAACATGTGATCAAGTTTAAGGTCTCACCACAGCGACACAATTGGAGCACAAACTCGCCATTGGCATGACAGCTGCCTACAGTAAGCCCCATTATTGAGGAACAGATGCCAAGAGACAGATCATGTAAAATGCATCAGGCAGATCCCCTACAAGTACCATGGACCTACAAGTACTGTACATAATGTACATGTATGTACTCATGATTGAATTGACTAGTGCTACAGTAAGAACATTATCTGCAGAATGGAGGATGTGTTTATGCATGTATTCATACATGTGTATACATCTGAGTTGCTTTACAAGCATGTGTCCGTGTGACATGACGTGTCAAGTATGTTGAGTAAAGGCGGACTGGCAGCATTTCCAATACCATTCTTCCAAAATCTAGTTCGTACAATGTACTTCCCAACATGGGGATAATTTTCTCCATACCATAACATGCCAATGAAACACATTAAACAACAGATCATACATTGGTTCATCTTGGTAAACACACTACACTGATATTCAAACTACGTATTACAGCTAGAACTGTTTTCTTGTATATTCCTGTTGGATGAAGACTAATTATGCATGTCTTCCAAAAGGAAATATGGTAATGAAAGAGCATGACATACATGTACAAACTGCTCACTCAACAAGCAGGGGTCTGCATGTCAAGCTATACTGCATCAACCCAGCATCAACCCTGATATTCCATGAGCTCTGTGATTTACATCTCTGTCATTGTGCCAATGCATTCTGACTACAGTTACAAGGCAGGGTGCTAAATAAACGCTTGCCCGATTGCCTGGGGCTGGTGAAAATCAAAGTCGGGCAAGTGTTTGGAACAATGAGAAGAAATGCTTGCCCGAAGTGGGCAAGTAAAAAATTGTGAAGCTACCCTTTTTTCACTATTCCCCCTTCAAACCCACAAAAGCAACCACACGGAAGCCCAAAGAAAATGACTATTCAGTGATGCAGTATACTTTGATTTCAGTCAAGCAAATTTTCAATACTTACATGAAGAAGCCCCAATGCAATACAGGAACCAACACTCGATCAAACCAAGTTTGTTACTCCAATGTGTTTATGTGTGTTAATCAACGAGTGCTCTTTATTCAGATGATTGTGTTTTACAAAGCCCTTGACTTACAAGTGATACCAGTATATTTTTGGACTTTTTTTTTGGGGGGGGGGGGGAGCAAGTAAAATTCATATTAGGGCAAGTGTTCTGCAACAATTTGAAAATCTGCTTGCCTGACTGGGCAAGTGGTAAAAAAAAAAAATTATGTAGCATCCTGCAGGTGCTATGAATAATACTCTCTATATGAGATGACACAAAGCAATACTTACTAGCATGTGTGCACTGGTGCTGTCACCTGTTACCATCATTATGTCACAAATGAACAATTATGGGTTTTGTTGTTGTTGTTGTTGTTGTTTTTTCAAACTGTATTTGGGCGATCATTCATAAAAGACCTTGTTGATAATGCAAAATGAGTCCCATTCGTATAAATGGTGAATACCGCAGTATTTCATAATGTCAACACAAATATACCATGGTATTTACGGTGGACTGGTACATACATGTGTAATTCAAACTTCTTGTGAAATACGTATGCGAGCTTTGAGTGTGAATTGTGTCACGAAATACCACCCATTCCTCATATGACCTGACATACTTCCTATTTCTCCTCGTAAGAGAACCAACTATGCAGGGAGATGTACTTTCGGGCCAGAAATACCGCGATATTTTGTTAATGAGAAAGGTTGGCCTACCAACTGAAATACCACAATATCCATTTACCATTGTATTTCACAAATATACTACAAGTGACAACAAATTACTGTGGTACTTAATACCCCAGCAATTCTGAAGTGATTGTCACTTTGTCCATATGCCACACTAAAGCAAAAGTGGCCATCCGTTGACCACACTATGTGCGATGTACCACATCCAAAAACAGGTATGCAATGATGTCACTCAGAAACTGAAGTCCGAAGTGCAGAGCAAAATAAATCATGCAGGAACATGTGTACGATCTATGCATTGTGTCACTGTGTGTGTGTGTGTGTGTGTGTGTGTGTGTGTGTGTGTGTGTACACATCTTCTACATGTTTGCAGAGTTGGGCAACAACTATCAAACATGTCATCACAGGATAAGGTTTTTCAGTTCATTGCCACATCTGTCAAAAAAAAAAGAAAGAAAAAGGACAAGGTACCAGCCCCAATTTACTATAGTACATCATTGTAGGGTCTGAAAAAGCATTGCCTCATCTTTCTCTGAAAACGTATCTTATGTGGTACACATAGAATTATTATGAACAAATATTCCCATTTTCATGGTACCTTCGTATCTTCAGTAACCGGAATACAGCTGTACCTTAGTGACAGAACATGTCTAAAGAGGCTCTCGTCAAATTCTGCTTTTAAAGGTGCATGGTCCCGGTGTTTTAGTCATATGCGTACGCGGGCGCACGGCGCAAGTTTCCTATAGAGACCTACGCTATCGACTCCTCTTTAGCGCTTACGCTTTGGCCCACTTCCCGGAGTCCGAAGAAGTCCGATCCACTGTAGTCAGTGGTCCGATCACAGTTCGGCTCATGATTCGGCTGAGGGGGATGACAGCTTTAGCAAACTCCTTTTGTGATGTCATAATAACAAGCACATATGCACGCACCCTGGCATTACTACAGACTGCGCTATGCGCAGAGAAGACAACGAAGGCAACGTTACTTAGCAACACCTACGCACTTTACTCTTGATGACAGCTCAACTTCGGTAATCTTCGTATCAATGCTAACGGTGATTGGCAGTATCATCAACAGCGCACTCTACACTACCGGGACTATGCCCCTTTAAGAGGTTGAACACATATCTGTTTATAATGTGGAGGGTCAGACAATCCTGCTGATTTCTGAACCATACGTATGCCAAAAGTAGCGACATCAAAGTGAAAACGAGGAAAAGAGCAATGGTATACCTTCTTGGAATCTCAGCAATATCTGAAAAGCAGTTACCTGCGATATCAATATGCCTACAACTCTAACAGACATTATTATTATTGTTGTTGTTGTTTTTTGGAGGGGTGGGTTCATGCAAATGAACAAAGTGCTTAATTTTGCAATATTTTCACTGGTTCTTAGCCCAAATTCTACAGTACTCATACACACATAGCTTGAAGTACAGTAGCCAGAGATAATGACAGAAATGGCAACAACACCTAATTTAGACTATCTCAACAGAAGCAGCTGGCTAAATAATTGACCAATAGCTTTTTAGTTATCAAATGGCACACATGCATTTAATTTGGTAGAAACAGAGAACCAGATTTAAAGCAAAAGAAGACTACCATTTTTACCCTCAAATGCCCTTGATAATAATGTGTATTAGAATTGCACTATAGTAGCAGTGATTGAAGGGGCTTTGAGCGTGATTGTATCCATGTATACATGCACTTTGTGAATGAGAATCGTACATAGTACAATGTTGTAGTGTCATCGCAAGCAACAGTTCTGTTAAAGGACAAGTTCACCTTCATAAACATAAGGATTGAGAGAATGCAACAATGTTAGTAGAACACATCAGTGAAAGTTTGAGGAAAATTGGGCAATCGATGCAAAAGTTATGAATTTTTAAAATTTTTGTGTTGGAACCGCTGGATGAGGAGACTACTACAGCTTGTGAGTCATATGCGTACAACAGTATAAAGAAAATATAAAGAAAATTCAACATATTTTCACTTTTTTCACATAATAAAAGAGCACTTGACTTGGCTCTTTCTAAAGGCAGGGGGAATAATATTACCCATAACATTTGTCGGTAACGAGTCGGGGGAATGTGAACTTTTTTCATAAGATGAAATTTTGTATAATTCTCTTTATATTTTCCTTATATTGTTGTACGCATGTGACATCTAAGTTATTCACACACTGCAGTAGTCTTCTCATCCAGCGGTTACTGCACAAAAACTTCAAAAATTCATAACTTTTGAACGGATTGTCCGATTTTCCTCAAACTTTCGATGATGTGTTCTACTAATATTGCTACATTCTCTCAATCCTTATGTTTATGAAGGTGAACTTGTCCTTTAATAGTGTTCATACACTGTAGATCTATACAGCTGTACATTCCATAAGTGAGTGCAGCGGTAAGGGTACACACGTATGTACACATGCACACACACGTGATCCAGCTTTGCGCCACGAACGCCGTGTGACGGCTGATGAGTGTCAAATTTGCACCTATGCATGAATGGTATCATGTCTAAAGCATTTGCTGAGACCAAAAAATGATTAAAGGACAAGTTCACCTTCATAAACATAAGGATTGAGAAAATGCAACAATATTAGTAGAACACATCAGTGAAAGTTTGAAGAAAATTGGACAATTGGTGCAAAAGTTATGCATTTTTTAAATTTTTGTGTTGGAACCGCTGGATGAGGAGACTACATGTACTACAGCTTGTAAGTCATATGCGTACAACAGTATAAAGAAAATATAAAAGAAAATTCATCATATTTTCACTTTTTTCGCATAATAAAAGAGCAATTGACTTGCCTCTTTCTAAAGGCAGGGGGAATAATATTACCCATAACATTTATCGGTAACGAGTCAGGGGAATGTGTACTTTTTTCAAAAGATGGAATTTTGTGAAATTCTCTTTATATTTTCCTTATATTGTTGTACGCATGTGACATCTAAGTTATTCATACACTGCAGTAGTCTTCTCATCCAGCGGGTACTGCCCAAAAACTTCAAAAATTCATAACTTTTGAACGGATTGTCCGATTTTCCTCAAACTTTCGATGATGTGTTCTACTAATATTGCTACATTCTCTCAATCCTTATGTTTATGAAGGTGAACTTGTCCTTTAAAAGGGGTGTTTTCAAGGCATTTTTCCTACCTGAAGATATGGAGCAGGTGAAAAACTAACCACACCATCGGATTATGAAGCATATCCAAAGCTACTTGCTTGCCACACGCTGGTTCATGTACCAAAGCAGACACAGAGATTGTATGGGTATGCATGTGGGTGTGATTGTAGTGATGTAATTACATCAGTTCATTGTCACAGTCACATACCAGTGCTCTTAATATGGAGACAAACTTCTTTCATTTAATCCCAAATTTGTTAGGATTCGTTGGCAGGGTGCTATGGGGAGAATGCCAAAAGGGCAAAACCCAGCACAAAATTGCATGTCAAATTGACACATCCCACATTTCTATTGTGTTCCATGGGACCTGCGAGTTAAAGGACAAGTTCACCTTCATTAACATAAGGATTGAGAAAATGCAACAATATTAGTAGAACACATCAGTGAAAGTTTGAGGAAAATTGGACAATCGATGCAAAAGTTATGAATTTTTTAAATTTTTGTGTTGGAACCGCTGGATGAGGAGACTACTACAGCTTGTGAGTCATATGCGTACAACAGTATAAAGAAAATATAAAAGAAAATTCAACATATTTTCACTTTTTTCGCATAATAAAAGAGCAATTGACTTGCCTCTTTCTCAAGGCAGGGGGAATAATATTACCCATAACATTTATCGGTAACGAGTCAGGGGAATTTGTACTTTTTTCAAAAGATGGAATTTTGTGAAATTCTCTTTATATTTTCCTTATATTGTTGTACGCATGTGACATCTAAGTTATTCATACACTGCAGTAGTCTTCTCATCCAGCGGGTACTGCACAAAAACTTCAAAAATTCATAACTTTTGAACGGATTGTCTGATTTTCCTCAAACTTTCAGTGATGTGTTCTACTAATATTGCTACATTCTCTCAATCCTTATGTTTATGAAGGTGAACTTGTCCTTTAAATCAGATAGGGCCTGTATTCGTCTTAATGTTGGCAGGATGCGATCTGACATCCCAATAATTGCACAAAACACTTTCTTTTCTGAAGCATCTTGAAAAAAAAAAGCCTTCAGAAAACTGAAAGGGCTTTAAACCTCAGATACTACCCTTTTAAGACTATGTGGGAATAAATGAATACCTCATGCTCAACAGATAACTGCACAAAACATTTGGCATAAATGTGTATGAATTTGCTTTTTGATATAGAATCTTCAGCATTCACAGACATGTCACTGACCATGAAAAATTGAATTAGAACAGAACTGCACTTAGCCTGTGTTTCACTCATACAAAATGATAATATTGTAAATCAAGTAACTGCCTTCATTTGTACAGTATGGAAACATAATGCAGAGGGGAAAAGTTAGGAAATAATTTGCCATTTTTCATCTTCGAATCCCCCCCCCCCTTTCCGAATAGCTGTAGCATGCAGAGAGTACTATTTCCACTTAAAATTCATGCTTCATTTCAAGTGCACTTGTTTGTAGTTTGTTTGTTTGCTTTGTCTTGTGTTGATTTGTTTTGTTTTGCTTGCTTGCTTGCAACCTCGATGCATGAGGCTGGCTGACCCTTGGGCAGAAGAGGCCTACATTCTTTCTGGAGCTGCCCATCTCCCTATGAAGGCGTCCTTGACCAAAGACTATCGCACTTACCAGGGTAGGTTTCTGACAGTGACAGCACTCCCCAGCGAGGTCTCCTTCAGCTTGCTGATGTTGTGCACTGTATGACGGAATGTGGCCTCTGAGCGACTACCATCTGAACATGGAAATGGACAAAAAAACACAGGCACAGATGAAAGAAAGTACATGTTTAATGATGAAAGATGTCTGCATCTGACTGTTGTCAATTACAATGTGACCACGATAGACACAATCTGTACATGTACATATGTACATGTTGTAGCTCAAATTGACTTTCATGCGCAATGGATCTTTAATGTGCACAAACTGTAACTGCATCTAGAACAGTTTTTGCATAATTTGATAGTGCATCCATGCATGTACAAAAGAAGACCATATAGTCACGTTCCCTAATTTTGTCTATCAGCTAAATCATGCATGTCCAAGACAGTCACTATAATCAATAGATAATGAAATATAACCAAAACAGTACTAATGCAAACACATAAAATCCTAGGGTGTAGGAAGCTTTAGAGGTCTTTACAAAAAAAAAAAAAAAACTGAGCAAAATATAATAAATGCCAAATTTCATGTTTTTTTGTTTTTTGTTTTTGCTTTGGTAATGATAAAAAAGGTACTGCAAATTATAAATGTTTCCTCATTTACCTGTCTGCTGATGTATCATGCCTGCTCTTAAAGCTATTTCCTCCTGGCTTAGTAAACCAGGAGCAACAACAACAACAACATCATAAATGAACACCAACAGTGCTTTTGTGTAGCATCGCACTTCTGCTAATGAGGGTTGTGCTATTGAAATTACCCTGGTATTTCATATTGCAGCTTTTCCACTCTGAACAGCATCGCACTCTCATCATCCTCACCTGGGAGGAAGATGGGGGGCAGAAGGCCTAGCAGTGTGATAAATCCCATCCATTTTAATACCACAAGGTCAAACTGAGCGTGTCACATGGCAGTACTAATGCTCCCTCTCCCCCACATTTCTGTATTTAAAACATACAATGTACATTGCACACACATCTCAATCCATTTAGAGCATACGGGTCACACATAGGCTGGTGCAATATGCATCACACAATCTACATGTACCCTGGATAATATGCTACACACAGCCATAGGATTGACTCTATGACGTGCTCCCTAAATCAAGGCACAGGTTATGGGTAGAGGAATTCTCGCGATACACAAGCAATCCAATATATTGATCCCACAGAACAGCAAAATTTTGAGGCACAAACCCAATTGAATGCACAATATCCCAACATGAAGTATGCATAGATGGTTGATTAAACTGGACGACTGCATACTCAGCTGTGACGTATAATGTACTTGGAGGACTGCAGGGAAAACATTACATTGGTTCAGTGGTGAGTGCACAACACTATCGCCACGTTTAGATGCTTACTGGTCCATAGCATGTCTGGGGACCATCATCTCCATCAATGCCCCCCCCCCAAAAAAAAAAAAAAAACCTTCTTTCTATTCAGTATATCATGCTTTGTGTTGTCAAAAATATAAAATGCAGAACCAGCTGCCCTGCTGTATTTTCAGGAACTTCAACAGTCCTCCATCACATGAAATACAAGTTGTATCTTATCATTATAATTCTTTTCTATGGAATACAATACAAAACCCCAAAAGATCATATCACTGAGTTCGTTCTATAATTTGCTACCTTACCACTTTATCAACTGTCGACATTTCATCATGTTTTTGAATGCTACAGTGTAAAGTATTGTGTATAAGCAAGTATTGTGTGAAGTATAGTGCAGTATTTTTGTGCACATTGCACAATGTATTAACATGTAAAAATGAAATGTATCACGTACGATGTGTTACACTATTTGCAAGCAAACAATGTGCCTTGGTGATTCAATTCCTGTCCAATAGAGATGTTATTGATCCTAAGATATCTTTCTTTGCTTGTAATTTACGCCCAGGTCTAATACAATGTACATTGTAAATACTTAAAGAACATGTATAACAGACACTATTTCATGCTTGAGTACATGCATGCACATATATCAGAAATAATTTCAGTAGTGCCAAGCAGTTGAGTAGTCATATGTGTCCTGTAGTGACATCTGAACAATCTCATTACAGCATAATACAAAGACAATACTTTGAGTGTTACAATTATGTAGATTACTTGTGCAACTTGTTACAGCAAAGTTTAGAGACAATTACTGTTTTTGCTTTTGTTTTGCGTTGTTTGGAGAGTGGTGTCTAGTACAAGAGTTCAATCAGATACATGTACACATATATGCTAAACAATGTATAAAGGTATGTGCTTGATTACTGTGTTCTTCAACTTCCCCCTAATTTTTAAGACTACAGATCATTCCAGAACATATGTACATGTTTCAATGACTGAGTGTTAGAAAGGTCATGAGAGTACAACCCTACATGTACTAATGTAACTTGGATATACAGTGTATCATCAAAATGAAGCTGAATGCTCCACTTTGTACAATGCATGCATACAATGGTCATTTTCATATGTGTTTGTGTGTCTGAATAGCTTAATATTGGTACATCATGTAACTAGTGCCACCACTATTTAATAGGGTTGGCCTAACCTCTTCTCCAAAATTGATGCAAGCATACAAACACAGTATTAAGCATACAAACACAGTACTACATACAATTTTTTCTACAGTCTGAACTACGCAAAAGACTTACAGGTAATATGTGACCGTGCACCTCAAAACGAACATAAAGTCGCACACACTGATTTTGCGTGAGGACTGAAAATAAGTGAAATGGGTCAACCTAGCCGAACTTGACTTTTTCATATTTTCTGAAAGAGCGGGTCTTCTTTTACATTATGCTAAAATTTGGTATCATAAAACAGGCAGAAAAGTGCGTGTTTTTTTTGGCAGTTTATCTCGAATAGTTTTGGTAGAATACAAAGGTAGTGTGATTAGGTGTGTTCTTAGAATCCCTTTTTCATTTCTGAAAAACCTTGTCCACACTCTTCACTTTCAACTCTAATAAGTTTTGAAAGGATAGTGCTACTGCTTTGAAAGTTGGCATTAATCATGGACAGAACGTGTTAATGAGGCATGCTTAATTTCAGTTTAATCTGATAATCCCTTCATTGTTGTTACTCTGGTGGTTTATTTCCTGTTTTTTTGTCCCATTCATCGCACAGCCAGCACAGTTTGGTAAAGATTAAGCGCTTGAATAGACACTGTACTTCAGAGCCTCTTTTCTCAGTTCACACTTTTCCCGAGTTTGTGCTTTCTTTTCAATATTTAGGTAAGTTAGGAGAGTCCATTTGATTTGAGTTATACATCATTTTAAAGCTTAAAGTCTGCTCTTTCAGAATATGGTCTTAACTAAAAATTCATGTCTGGCGACTTTTTGTTTGTTTTGAGGTGCAGGGTCACATATTATACAAATCAAGGAGCTTCTGCTGTTACAGTATGAGATCATCTCAAACCATAAGTCTGCATGCTCTTATACCACAGTCATGTTTGAGGCTGAGTATATCTTAATGTCTCGTAATGAAACATTATTCGTATGCCGTGCTACAATGTACATAAAAGCTAAAGGTGTCTGAGAGTATCCATTCATGTAGCATCGTAAACTGAAGGCTATCATTCATGGAGGGGCTCTTCCAATGGAAAGTTCACAAACTACATTACAAGCTCTTGCTATGTTCACAACAGATTTTTTTTTTCTTTCTCTTAATACTTTAAAATTGTGGTGGATAAAGCAATTCCACTATTTGAAAATACTTCCAAAACATCAAACTGCAATGCACGTTTCTGTCGTACATCTCCAGCACTGCCACAACTGTACATAAAGATGAGTATACACAGCTCACCTTCTTCAGTGGTATTGTCTGGTTCCTGGTCTTCCAGCCTGGGCTCACTGGTCAGGTCGCCATTCATGGTAACCTGGTTCTCCTCCCCACCCCCACCCCCACCCCCTCCTGTGTCCACCTCGTCACACAGGGGTTGGGTGGGGGAAGTTTCTTCCTTGGTGGGTACATTGTCTGGTGCTGCAAAGATGAAAATCAAACAGACTAGCTGTTAATTCCAGATTATGAATGTTTATTTTCAGTAGGAAATGAGGGGGTATGAGAGAGTGAAGCAGCCAAGACAGCAAAGATAATAATTTATGCAGAGAAATGATGTTGAGTACCATATTTACGTTGTATACCATGTATTTTAAAACTCCTGTTAACTACAATTGTAGTACAGAGGCAAATTGATGTTGGCACTGTGCTAGCACATGGGCTATTGAGTATTGTGATCACTTATTGAATACAACAGAATGTCACTATACAATCATGAGGCAAATAGAATAAAATGAATTGCTAAATACACGTACAGTTGTACTTGGAGATCCACAAAATAAAGACAAACAATGAAAACAAACACAAATGGAAAAAAAAAAAGAATACTCTGCATTAATTGTTTAGACTCATTTTTTTTTTCTTTAAAGCTACATTGTACAACTATTGTATTTACTATTAAATGCTTAACACTGGCAGCGGGCTGACAGTCCCAGACTGGTAAAAAATCACTGCCGGGCCAGTAACTTTTCAGGAATTGCAAGATTTACACGTACTGGTCCAACGTGACCAGTAAAAAGAAAATAACATTGTCGGGGCCAGCTGAAAAAGAGAACAGGAATAGGGATATTTTAGGTTCAGACCTGTAAAGAATAGAAAAAATGGGCAACTAATATCAAAGCATTTATGCAAAGGTAAATGTCTCTTACAGCACACTGGTACAACGTATGTACAATATGAGTGCATGTATCTCATGTGCATGTACTGGTACAGTCTGTTTTGTGGCCATCTGTGTTTGTTTTGTTGTAAAAAGATACATAATTGCAGTGTATTCTAGATTTTTGTGCATCATTACTCACAAACCAGGCATATCAATGTGTCACAGTGAACTCAGTCACAGCTACATTATTACCATATCAAAATAAATAAATAAATAAATAAATAATAATAATAATAATGAATAAATACAAAAATAAATGAAAAAAAAATGATAACAACTGACACATACTGCACCAGAGGGGTCAATTCCTCTTCCATGTTTCGAAACACATCCTACAGTAGGCACTGCAACATTTCATCTGACCTCCACTGCACTTACATTTGTACATGTACAATGTACACATGTATGTCCATTGATGAAGATCAGTATAAATTGTTGTACATGCACATGTACTTGTATCAATGGTTAATTGTTTCAGCAGAGAAAAATCAATTTACTCCAAACTACCTGGATATGATGTAAATGAGTCAGACATGAGTAACTATAAGTACAGTGTACAGCACTGAAAGGCCAACATCTTCATTGATTTCTCCAGTTTCAGACCATTGATTACAATGCACTTTAACATAAATATTTACAAAAAGAAAAAAAAAATCTTTTGAGCAAATATCAACATGCTCTCATGTCCACCTCATCCCATCCGAAATCCATAAATATATCATAAAATACCTATCATTTACAATCAAGTATTTGTAAGTTATGCATCAACCTACATACATTGTACATTGTACATATCTCGCCCCCCCCCCCCCCCCCCCACACACACACACATACACTGTACAGATGGATGACACTGCAATTGACATGCCATAAGAGCTAGCATTTTCATATGACTTCAGACTGTACCCTGTACACTTCTACAGCAATACCGAACTTTAGCATAATTTCTATGTACACTTACTCAGGATTACTCACTTACATGTACTCCGAAATCAGTTCATTAGGATTCATTGCATGCATACATGTACAAGTGTGCATTGGTCATGTTTATGTGAAGTAAAAAGTGATGTCAGTGATTTTTAGCTCATACAGTAGGTATATGTTAGAGTGTTCTTGGTACATTTGTACATTGTATATTTCCCATTTTAGCTGCATATCAGGGCAAAGCCATTCTGTTTCTGATGTCATGGCTTGGAGCATATTTGCACATTTGTTTCTGATGTCTTTTTTCAGAGAGAAAAAAAAAGAGAATTTCACAAAATTGCATTTTTTGAAAAGAAGAAGAAGCATATTTCCTCGACTTGTCACTGACCGTATGTTACGGGTAATATTATTCCCCTGCCTTCTGAAAGAGGCAAGTCAGGCATTCTTTTGATATGCGAGAAAAGTGAAAATATACTGAATTTTCTTTATGTTTTCTTTATATTGTCGCACACATATGACATCACAAGCTGTACTGTAGTCGTCTCATCCAGCAGTGACTGAGCAGAAACTTAAAAAATTCATAACATTTGAACGGATTGTCCAATTTTCCTCAAACTCTCGCTGACTGTTCTACTAATATTGCTGCATTCACTCAATCCACATGTTTATGAAGGTGGACTTGTCCTTTAATAGATGCCACTACGGTGTAAATGAAACTGCAATGCTAAGACAGCCATTTGCAGTGGAACTACACACCCATTATTAAAGGCATAATTTACCATAGCAGATGAAACAAAAACCCAGCATTAGTGCTTTAAAATAGTTCTTAAATGTGAGTTAGAGATAGAAACAACCACTGTAAAAATTTGAATTGATAAAATCGATGTTAAAGGGATCGTATAGTTTTGGTTGAGACCTAATTTCATGTTTCTAATATTTTTTGGTAAGATGATGAGAAACCCCTTATGAAATATGAAAGAGCATGTTGTAATTCCATGACGAATTCAACGTTTATTTGATGAAAATTGGTTTTGAAATGGATGAGATATCCAAAACAGAGTGATTCTAACAAGTGTAGGACCCACACTTTATTACGATCACTTTGTTTTACTTTGTTTTTGGATGTTTCAGTCCTACCAAACCCAATTTTCATCAAATAAACTTTGAATTCCTCAATGGTTAGCTCTGTACTATTTCGTAAGTGTTTTCTTGGTGTCTCGCAAAAAGTTGTAAGCCCAATTTTCATCTCCACCAATGCTGTACCATCCCTTTAAGTATTGTTAAATAATCAAAATGTGAACAATGGTTACAATAAAAATGTTTCCAGACTAAACCGTCTACAGTTACGGTTTATTAAGAAAATCCCCTTACATTTTATGCTTTATCACGAAAATTGTATATGATAGGATATTTTGTGGTACAACACACCTACACATACAGTTTTGTACACTGTACATTCAATGTCATACCTTGAAAAATTTTTTAATCACTGTTCCCAAAGGTAAACAGGACCTTTAAACACAACCTATTAACTTTTATTTGAACCCCCTTACAGTACAAATCTATTGCTACTAAGAGATCACTGAACAAGCTCTATGTCAATAACCATCAGGTCGCCAACTTATTTTTTTCAGAATTTCAGTCAAAATAATGGGGAAAATCAATGATTTACCTTTCATTAATGTTTCACCTTTCTCCCCATTCAGAAGGGACAGATGAAGCTCTTTTGGTTACTTTGAAGGAGACATATTACCAGATATGTTTTTCACCACTTCTGGAAGGCAACCCACTAATAGTAACAGGTTGCCAATGAAATCAATCATTCACCTGCACGCTATTAACCCCCATGCCTTGTTGTGATTCATTCTGATCTTATTTCGGTATACTGCATATCGCTATTTGCCAGCGCTCTTATCAGGTTGTCAGTTGGTACACTGTAGCGATGTTA
Source organism: Diadema antillarum (assembly GCF_040938485.1). Taxonomy (NCBI): domain Eukaryota; kingdom Metazoa; phylum Echinodermata; class Echinoidea; order Diadematoida; family Diadematidae; genus Diadema; species Diadema antillarum. The sequence continues at coordinate 712,398 of NW_027271862.1, read as the reverse complement.
TCTGTCAAACTGTCACAACAATTTTTGTATTTTTTTTAATTTACAAATTCCATCCATTCAAAAATGGGACAATCCTATGCTTAAACTTTCAAAAATCTAACATGATACATACATGTATTTTATTTAACTTTTGTTCAAAACACTACTTTTCCCTTTGAGAAAATTGGATGGTCCCAGGTCTATTGCACCAGTCCAGGCAACATACATTTGGTGCATTTGTGTGTGCATAGTGCCATATTTTGACCGGTCTGTTTATTCTTATTTCTAGCCCACGTTCAACATGTACAGGTGTATCATGCATTATTCATCTATACTCCTTTGACCTTATGGTTTCTACAAATGTACATTGTATGTCATCATCCGCACAGTAGCCCAATCTATAGTTTAGATCTAGATCTGGAAACCCATACATAACCAGATAGACTAGAATTAACATGGTAGCTATAACTTTATGAGAACATTCTATTCCACTTATTTACATTATAAATTTACATCCCTTTGATTCAGGCAGAGTATACACCTACAAAAGTCTCTTTACCATCCAGCCATATGCGCGTGATTGTAGCCACGGCCAAAGTCGCTGGATACAGCCACGTGCGGGTGGTTGAAAAACTGGTTTCCAATTAATTCTCATCTTTTCTCCTTGCTTTTTTTTCTTGTCATAAATGTTAATCTGTTTTAACTGCAAGCTTTCTCAAAGAAAATCTTAATTTCTAACCCAAGGACTCGGGTTTGGTGTGATCAATGCTGCGCAACGGCCGCTTGGCCAGCCTCGCCGGCGCACCAGTCAGGCGCAGCTTGATGATAGCACTAATTTAATGCATACCCTGTACACTGTACATACTCTCCGACACATACAAATACACACAGCATACAATACACTCTTCCATGTGCACATATTCGCGTTTACGAGTGTACAGGGCGGTATGTGCTAGCAGTTGAATCAAGGGCAATTGTGCACTTCACGACCCTCTATTATTGGTGTGAGATTCTACCCTAATCGAGCAGTGCGTGCAAGTACCTATCAGGCACCGCGGGTTCGACAGCATGTGTTCCGGTACTGTGCTGTGTTCTGTGCTGTGTACATTGTATGTGTCAACATGAGTGCGCGTAATGAAAGCACTTACGGTACGCCACATGGTTGCTCTAATGCCCTTCCCTGCGCGGCGTGATTGAGAAGAGACAAACAGGGTGCTGTGCATTGGCACACAACGGAACGCAACCAGTGGTAAACATTTGTCCTTCATTCATGATTTTAAATGAATGGACGCTGCATTATTATCTCAAGCAGGGGATCAATCTTCAAACCTATCACAGAGGACATTACGTCCACTGCCTTGGTAAAATTATTCTGTGACATAATGAAAAAAAAAATCCCAAATCTTATCCCAATTCGTTAGTTTGTTGTGTTTATATTGTCTTTAGAGTTACTGATTTACTCGCCCCATCGACCCCGACCAGACGTTGTGCGAAGCACAGACTTGTGTACAGTGACAGGGCTTTGTATCACACACACAAGCCTTGCCCGTGTGGGTGGTTTGCGCAATTTGTGATGGGGTCGGGATGGATGATGGAGGCATAAAAATATTCATGTAACTGTTGTGGCTAGCCAGGATGTTCAGAAATGGAAGCTATTGACTGTATCACACTCACAAACTTACTGTCAACTCTATCAGTATCACATTTTGTGCCACGATCATGGCAATTTTCTGCGATGTAACACTACAAATAGAGTGTCTGGTAGATTTTTGCAACTGGAGAAATACAAGTCATTTCACACTAAAACATACATATCCATAATGTCCATAGTTAACATAATACATGTGCAAAATTTCTCACCATAATCATGAATAATGGTGAAGTTATGAGCAAATAAAAACAAGGTATTTTTCATCCTCACGCTGTCAAAACCTTGGCGAAAAAGTGGGTCGCGAGCGTAATGAAATTCACTGTCAAGCGCACTCCAGTGGGCGGTGCTATTCACTGCGTTTATGACATTCAAAGCGCGCGTGTTTCTAAGGCTAAGAGCGCATCCTTGTCAGCTAGCACACACCTACCCAGCCAGCTGTGCGAGGCCCCCTTCGATCCCGCGGCACGCACATGTACTTGCACTCGCACGCGATTTGTACACACGGGTTTATGAGATCGATGACCCATCATACAAACAAACGTATCACAAGTAACGTAGGTCTAACAGAGCGGCGGAGTAAAAGCGCACACAGTAGTGGTGCATGTGCGATATGTAGTACAGTGTACATGGAGACGCGCACATGTACCGGTACTCACATTACGTACCGGCGGTGCGCTATAGCAGCTCTGCGGAGGCTGAACATCGTACCTATGCATGCAAAACCGACTCGACTGTATGGAGCTTCGCGTAAGTGCGCGCCGTAACCACGATTCATGGCGTGTAACTACGTGTCTAGACTTGTAGGCCCCGCCTCGCTTAGTTCGCTGATGCTGTTACTATGCTGAAAAGGGTATCTTAATCGCTATTTCGCGGGTTTATCCTGGGGAATAAGCGAAAAACCAATGCTATTTTTGGATTCAGCACCATTGAATCCTCCTACACCGGTATGACCAGTTTCACAGTCGGACGGAACAGCCGAGTTATAGCGATGTTTAGGCTTAAATCTGAATTTAGGTGGCAATACGTCTTGATATCTAAACTCGGCGTAGGACGAGAAGAATGAGACCACCACAAGCTTTCATATGATACCAAATTTATGGAGATTTGTTCCCGGGATAAACCCGCGAAAATGCCTGAAAGGTGATTTTAAGCCAAAATTGTGGGTCCACTTTTTGACCGAACGCGCGCCCTACGTTTGCCCATTGCCCAACACGCACTGAACGCATCTGGTAGTCGTAAGTTTATTTGAAAATGCTAGCACTTTTGCATTCAAAATGTGACTTTCGTGATATCATTTAGTATCGAAGGTAATATGATACATTTCTCTTATTGTAAAAAATGTTTTGAAGTAGTTTTATGTTCTGTAGATGCATAATAAGACCTAGAAAATCTAGGTCAAAGATGACTTGTGAACTCGCGACTTTTGCGTGAATTTCGAAGGGGATGACAAAGCGCATCGCGCTACCGACGCCCTACTACAAATGTAAAGCTCGATAATCCTGCAGCGGAGAGCAAAGGCACATGATATCGCGATTGCACAGTGTTCGATGTGTCAGCTACCATTACGCAGCTAGTTACAGTGAGTGAGGCGGTTTTCAGTGACCTCATCACTTGTCAAACGGTGTTCCATACTGCAAGAGAAGCTCGCCATCTGCTCAGTGTGCGGTGGTTCATGGGATATCACCTTGGCGTACGGGGAATGAGGTACCGATAATTTAGGTCCATGAAGTGCACGATTGCCGCCGATGTACCAAGACTCCGTCAAGCTTTGTGATTGAATCAATCACTCAGTCCCCCAATCAACTGTAATTTAAATCCATCATAGATCTAGATAAAAAAAAATGGAATGGGAAAAGGCCAAAAAGACATTGCAGGAAAATAAAGCTGTTTACAAAAAGGTCCCAACGGCAACGCCACGGTATGCATGTATGACATGACATTGATAACTGAGGTATTTTTATTGCCTTGCAAGGTGGTGGTGTGTGAATCTGTGATACATGAATTCGTCGTAGTCGTACATTGGTCATTGCAATTGGCGTGTGTCAATGTGTGGCCGGCTACACACAGTGGGTTTTGTACACAATACAGACAGAACAGTCATATAGACGCTCTAGATCTACATTAGTAGACACTCTACATACATTTACAAGTAAATTACGTGCTCAATATTCAAATTGTGGTTTGTAATGAGTGTACGACCACTGCACTGGCACTGCACAGCTACTGAAACTGTACTGTAGTACTGCACTCTGCCACTGGCATTTGTCATGTCATAAACTGACTCACCCTCCTGGGTATCCATCTCCTCCGGCTCACTTTGAGGTCGCTCATTGCTGGGGTAGTGGTTCATAGTGCCTGTAGGACTCTTGTTAGTCTTCTTGGTTGATTTCTTCTCGGTCTTCTCTTTCGTTTCCACAACCGACGTCGCCGAATCTGACCCCCTGTCACTGCCCTGCGACGAGGGGTTTCGGGACGCTGGAGGCACCTTCACGTGCTTACTTGCGATCCGCCCAATCTCGGCTGATTTAACCCCTGCTCGCAGGGGACCTCCTCTCACACGACAAGCCTAAATCTAAGATTTTAGGGAATCAATCGGTAGCTGAAGATATGGGAAACAACCGCATCACATATGTACGGCGTGTTGGGCACGGGCAATCCATTCAATGCATGATTGTACTCCCACTCGCGCCTTGTTACTACACTGTACAGTGGGGAATAATACGTTCGATAAATGTAGCGGCAATTCCTTGTGTATTTCTATGGGCAGGAATACTGCAGCGCGCGATATCGACAAGAAGTGTCTCGCATACGATCAGGGAGAAGTGCAAAATGGCGTACTAGTATGTCATTCCCAGCAATGCATTGTGGGATCGGACTTCGCCGACTGCTGTAATAAGCTGACCGCTTTACGGTCAGCCAATGAACTTCACATTGGCTTCGGGTGTAGTGAAGCTCTCACAATACTTTCGAATATTTTTAAGTAGTTTCCCTGCAAACTATTCACCATAGATCAGCAGAAATACAAAATCTTTCAATCATCTGACGACAACCAAAGAGAAAAAAGGAGGAAATTATTATCAGCAGTTTGCATGATCAGTGGAAGAATCGCATTGTATCCTAACATGTATCGATTTCAACTGATTAGAAAAACTATGTACTAGTAATATTTTTTACTTGAAAAAGAGAAAGCATATTCTCTCATTTTTTTTTGTTGTATATACAAGTACTAAACACAACTTTTATATGGACAAACACTGTACAGCAATACGTACATCAAATCATAATCATTCTACAAATGGAAGACGTACTGATTACCAGCGAGAAGTTGATGTAAACATCCGGAGAGGCCGGGGTGGATAACAAATAATTATGACTTTTAAATACTGTAAAACATGATATATTCGCGGCATGAATTTTTTCGCGAATTGGAGCCGACGGCCTTTTTAGCGGCATGAAATTTTCGCGAACTGGAACTGGTATTCAATGCATATAGTGTAGAAAAGAACTTTCGCATGCATTTTAATTTCGCGAATCTTCGCGCTCGCGAAATTCGCGAAATTAAAATGCACGCGAACATTTCTCGTTTTACAGTACTTTGGTACAGGTCTGCGATAGCTGTGATGTGGCAGGTGCTCACTTTATAGACAGCGATTCTGCTACGATCCCCCAAACTGACAAAGCCACAACATACCGATCGTGGCGAGACCGCTTAAAATCTTCTCTATCGTTGTATACATGTGTCTATCAGCATTTCAGCAGCGTGAAGGGTCGCCACCAAGTTTTGAACATCGAGAGCAAGGCTGTTTTACAGCATTAAAAGCGGCATTTATATTCGTAGCTCTACGCGTACAGCGAAATCAAGTGCACCTGAAGGCGCGGGCTCCCATCGCCCACGATAATTTTCACTTTTATAGTAGATCCTGAATGTATTACGCAACAGGAACCAGGAACCATGGACAAAAGAACTGGTGCACCAGACCAGAGATGAAATTAATGGAAAAAAGCGCGGAGAAATTATTTTCTCCAAGTAGGATTACACGAGTATGTTCTCTGTTCATTGTTTGCTTTTCATTTACCATTGCTACTCAATGCAAGTATATGCCTGCCCTTTTCATTTCATTTTCACTCGAAGATTTTGGAGTGATCCCTGACGTCACTCCAAAATGAGTGAAAATGAGCATTTTCACTCAAAATTCACTGCCAATTTCACTCGAAATTCACTCTTTTTTGTATTCACTTCTTTTTAGAGTGAACATTTTCACTCGATCTTTTTTTAGAGAGTACAGCCTGCCATGGGCCCGCTCGTAACACCGTTGTATAGGCCTTGATGAGCATACTCAATTATGCTTAATGAATATTATAAAATGGGCTTTAGAATCTCTGCCAATCTCATTGGTCAATAAGACCAAGTTTACAGTGCGAGGCTCGGCGGCGGTTCGGCCGCGGGCCGAGTCCACCTTCATTTCAGTGTAAACGCGCAAGGCCAAATGTGAGGCCAAAAATTGGCCGCGCATTTGGCCACGCTCCAGCAAGAGATGCTATCCTAACATCTTTTATGAAATGGGGGCCCTGCACTGTAGAAATGATGAAGAATGGGCCTTATTGTAGTATCCTACATATAGGCATAATGCATTTTATGTAGTACAGTATCTTAAATAAAAACAAATTTGTTTTTTCAATTACAGAGAAAATTCTCATAAAAAGTATAGAGCTTGACCTTGATGACTGATAATCGGCTCATGCAGCTCACAGTTTGACACCATGCAGCCATATACTCGCAGAGGCTTGTAACCAAGGAGCCGGAAGGGGGCGGGGTGGTCAGGGGTTGGAACGACACTCCCCCCCCCCCCCCCCCATCCACCTGTCCCCCGGGCTATATAATTACAGAATAAAATGATACACCTCCGATGATGGCCGTACGCACGCATGTGGTGGTGGTGGGGGGGGGGGGGGGGAGGCAATTGCCCCCATACCCGAAATTTTCAAACCCCTTTGTTTTGAAAGGATTTGATCAGTAAATGAGAGAACTGCGCTGAAACGAAAAGAATTTACTTTGAGTTTCTTATTTATTTTGCAACTTCAATGAATGAAGGAAACGTATCGTCTTACTTTTTTATGTGAAAATTTTCCTGATCGATCATTTCATCCAAAGTGTGCACAAGATCGTTGAATTTCTATTCCAAAACTGCGAAAGCTCCCTCCATAGTGTGGGCGGGGGGTAAACCCTCGTACCTTAATTCCCCTGCATGCCAGATCGGTCACTGCGCTCAGGTATTAGACTTTCAAATAATTTGATTAGTAAACGAGAAACTTATGCAATTGCGATTACAAAATTTTGTTTGTTTTTATATAATAGATTTTATTTTTTACCATTTGCATAACAGATTTATAACCCACGTGGAGGATATCGTCTCACTTTTCTTTAAAAGTTTCTCATAAATAATTTTCACCCAAAGATTGGAAATGTCCTCCCTCCGCCCCCCCCCCCCCCTATGGGGGGGGGGGACCACCGTGAAACATAATTATATCACAATCCTGAGTATCCTATGGGATCATTATTATAGCAACGTATACATGCCTCTCCCATCATAGATCCTATACGTTCGCTTCTCTCCTTCAATCAGAAAGGTCAATGGACTGAATTTACACTTTTTGACATCCCCCCCCCCAAAAAAAAAATGTGTTTTCGTCTTAGATCTGAAAGCATCAAAAGATTCCTTCAAGTAACTCATCACCTTTTAAGAAGAAGAAATAAACACTATATCTAACGTCTCATGATGATATATTTCTTTTTTAAAATCAGAATGCTTGACATTCATTGCTAAAATTAATGATTAATTAATTCTCTTCATTTCGAACCCCAAATAAAGAGTATATAAGATTGTTGTTGTTGTTGTTGTTGTTGTTGTATTTTCAGTTGTGGAACCATAAAGAGTCTCTTAAGAGTCTCTTCATTCAATAAACAAATTGTAATTCTTAAATTGGCTACACATAGGTAAATGTTTCCATCCAAAATGTGCATTTCCCCCCTTTTTGCTTTCGTGCTTTGTTAAATTCTCCTTATCGGATATGACATAGGCAGGCCAGTAAAATATCAGAGTTACCAATAATGACAAGAATGATGACGTCTGCAAAAATGAACTATAAAGGCAATGTCCCCATGATTGTACATATTCAATTCAATTTCAATTCAATTCATTCACCATCATTTTGAAGAGTACAATAAAGGACATGCAAAAAGTACATAATCGTATACAAAGAGAAATTCAGATCAAAGAAGAGAGTTGAACTTGATGGTGCTATGCAGAAACCCACCAAGAAGCAAGCATGCAGTGCTTTAGATAGAACCCCTCCCCTCATTCATATTAATCCACAGAGCGAAAAAAAAATCATTATACATGTATCAGTCGCAAGTACGCTTGGGAAAAGAGAAAGAGTAATATAGATAGAAAGATGGATAGATAGGTGACAATACATACATTTCTTACAGTATGATAATCAAAATATAATAAATATATAACATATCAATAGAAGATAGATAGAGATGGAGTATAGAAGATAATATAAACATTACACTTGACTTCAAGCACAAGAATTTAGCAGATTGAGCGTTGCATCATCACGTTGCATCAATAAACTAAACCTGAATATATGAAAGGGGCCCCTGATATGTTCATGTGATAGATATTGATATAAAGCATATCATATAACGTACACTCCTCTTATCTGACGGATTACTAATTGATTTTTCTTTTTCTTCTTCAGTGAAACATTTGACATCGTCAAATGTTTTCTTTTTTAATTCCTTCTCGATTGTTAATGATGATTCTGTGGATGCACATGATTCACAAAGCACACGAGTCATACAGCTAACAAGTCATACAGGCCTCCAGTGTTACAGCCCATGAGTTCGACATTAAAGGGGCATTCCGGACGATTTTTCATAATTTCATATCATGTAGTATACATAAATCGACAGCTCCATGTATAGATTCGTGGAACTTACTGTGGTCCTTGAGCAGAGAAACCAATAAATTGTAAATCTTAAACAAATTACACTGAACAGTGTAGATGACATCAGAGCCTCATATATTTCAGAAATGTAGCAACGTAATACCGCTTTCTCAACAAGTTCACCTGTGAAAAATCTGTGCATGCCTTCTTCTTTTGTTCTGCTTCCTTGAGCCCCAACTCATGCATTCTTATGGTGAGGCTGCCATGTCACCATCCTTGTTCATTGCAATTTGTTATAGATTTTGAAAACATTCTCATTCCTCATCCCAATCACTATAAATTCTGAAACTTTGTACTCAGTTTAACTTATTTATAGTTGTTCAAAATAAAAGTCTGAAAATCATCCGGAGGTCCCCTTTAAGTGAACAAGGTCCACGAGTTCGACATCAAGTACAATTTAGTTAAATACAGCCCATGAGTTCGACACTGTTAGGCAAAAAAAAAAAGTCAGTGACTTCGACACTACGCAGACAAAGCCCACGAGAACGACATCACACACACACACACACACACACACACACACACACACACACACTTACATACACAAAGGCTCATGAGACCGACAGGATGAATAGCGCCATCTATATGAGTGTATAATTGTATAGGATGTCCAGATAGTGGTACGAGATAAATGTATAAGGAAGAATAATTAATGATGGGGAAATAGGAGTTGCTGTAGGGTGTTACTGTGTTGCCCTCCATCACCCCCTGGAATTGTCGATACCTTTATCTATGTGTGCGTGTGTGAGTGTTTGTGGAAAAAATAATTAATAAAAGTTCACTAAAAGTGTGCAACAGATCTTTCTTCCTTAATTCCGAAAACGCAAAAGCGCCCTCGTTTGCATACTTATTATTACGAACTTCTCGACATTTTTAGGTAATCTTACTCCCCCCCCCCCCCAAGGAAAAATGGCCATAGTAAAATCTTCGAGAGAAAAATTAATATTTACAATCTTGCTCTCCAGTGCACCCGGCAGTATGTTATTTTCCCTTTCTATGTCATTAATGCAACATTACTTTATGCAGATACATACTTGCAGTTGACATAGATGGCGCTGCTCATCCTGTTGGTCTGGTGGGCCGACTTTGCCTACTGTCGGTTTCGTTAGCCTTTTTTTATTTTATTTATTTTTTTTTTGCGTAATGTCGAACTTATGGGCTTCTTGAGTTGCCTATAGTGTCGAACTCATAATGGGTTGTATGACTCGTGAGCTGTTAACTCGTGGGCTGTATAACTCATGGACCTATTTTCAATATCGGTCTCGTGGGCCGTATGACTCGTGGGTGTCGGTCTCGTGGGATGACCCCGATTCAGTCACCATAAGTGCTCAATAAAGAGTGAACATTCTCATGAAAAACAAAACAAAACACGGCTATCCAATGAAAGGTCCGTCGCAATCATTGGCTGCTAAGTTAAAGCTATACCCCACTCTTGGACATATTCTGGGGAACAAAAAAATCTATGCGAACCAATTATATTGGAGAGGAACCCTGGAATATGATAACAAAGGGACATTTGAACTTTGCACAGAATTACACTACAATATGCAGACTTGAATGAAATATGTGCTTCACTATTCACTAATGACCATCACCGCATATTGAAATATTCTAATAACTGAAATATTTTAATATTTTTAATGATGATGCTGTGATGAACTTGGTATAGATGATCAATACTTGCGCTAGTTTTTGTATACAGGCAGGAAGAAAATCAGAAACTTTTCTTGGTTATACCGGTATAGGAATAAAACGTGTTTTTAAAGGACAAGTCCATCTTCATATACATAAGAATTTAGAGAATGCGGCAATAATAGTAGAACACATCAGTGAAAGTTTGAGGAAAATTGGACAAGCCGTTCAAAAGTTACGAATATTTTAAGTATCTGCGCAATCACTACTGGAAGAGAAGACTACTACAGTGTATGATGTCACATACGTACAACTCTATAAGGAAAATAAAAAGAGAATTTCACAAAACTTTACTTTTTGAATAAAGTGCACATTTCTTCGACTTGCTACTGACGTACGTTAAGGGTAATATCATTCCCCCTGCCTTCTGAAAGAGAGAAGTCGAGTGTTCTTTTGTTATGCGAGAAAAATGGAAATATGTTGAATTTTCTTTATTCTTTCTTTATATCGTTGTACTCATGTGACATCACAAGCCATAGTAGTCTTTTCATCCAGCCGTGACTGAGCAGAAACTTCAAAAATTCATAACTTTTTAACGGATTGTCCGATTTTGCTCAAACTCTCACTGATGTGTTCTACTAATATTGCTGCATTCACTCAAACCACATGTCTATGAAGGTGAGCTTGTCCTTTAAGATCATCATCATAATCAATTTGTCATTGCTCCATCTCTTTGGAACAAACTCCCTTTTCATATTTAAAATGCTGAAAGTGTATACTCATCAGGACAAGTTCACCTTCAAAAACATGCGGATTGAGAGCATGCATCAATACATTAGTGAAAGTTTGAGTAAAATCAGACAATCCGTTCAAAAGTTATGAATTTTTGAAGTTTCAGCTCAGCGATTGCTGGATGTGAAGACTAACATACAGCTTGTGAGGTCATGCAGAACGATATAAAGAAAATATAAAGAAAATCCCTCATGCTTTTACTTTTCTCTCATAATAAATGAGCACATGACTTGCCTCCTTCAGAAGGCAGGAGGAGTATAATATTACCCTTTAAGTTGAGGGAATGTGAACTTTAAAAAAAATGAAATTTTGTGGAATTCTATTTATATTTTCATTGAGTATACGCATGTGACATCATCGACTGTAGTCTTCCTATCCAGCAGTGACTGCACAGAATCATAACTTTTGAAAGGATTGTCTGATTTTCCTCAAACCTTCACTGATGTGTTCAACTTGAGTATAAATTGCTGCTGCAGCTGCATGCATTAGGCTCAATCGACATGTATATGAAGGTGATTTTCTCCTTTAATTGATAGTAATATTCATTTTTAATAATCATATAACAATATTGATAAGTATAATATGCTGTTATATTCTATGTTCTTTGCTGTTGTTTTTACAATACTTGTATTCATATGGTGTTATATTCTGTGTTCTTTGTTTCGTATAATGCCCCTATAAACGCCAGTATAAAAGATTAAGCGCTGTCAAGGCCATATGTGTTATTATTATTATTATTATTATTATTATTATTATTATTATTATTATTATTATTATTATTATTATTATTATTATTATTATTATTGTTAATATTATCATTATTATCATTGTTGTTATTTATTAGGCCTTGTATTATTTTTTTCACTCAGAATACGCCAAATCACTGAGAACTGAGTCATCGGCATTGAAATCGTTAAAGGGGTCAGGGAACTCATTTTGGCGTTTTCGGGCTCCGAAATACAGGATAAAGAGTCTCTGTCTGCACAAAGGGACTCTATATAGGCCTATAATAGGAAAGTGATAACAGCTAATCTTTTGTTCTCAGGCTCGACTGCAATAATAGAACTAGATGTCGAAATTTAGTTTCTTTCATATGGTTTGTATTTTCCATCTCCTCTTTCTTTCTATATTTTACTCTCTCTTCTTGCTCTAGCAAAGTTGTAGGATGTATGGTAGCTATTACCTGATGATTATGATAATCAAAATTTGATACAAAGACTTTATCAGGGCTGCCAACTCTCACTCATTTTGGTCCATTCTCACTCTAAAACTTTATTTCATTTGCATGCATTTCTCTTGATCTCACTCATTTTGACTCCTTAATTACAGCATTGGCCTATGGGAGTCTCACTCTCAACTAGTTTCCAATGTTGGCAGCCCTGCTTTATACTATTCAAACAGTGAAATTTAATTAGGTATCATCCATATATCATATTTTAGTGTTCGTATCCGAAGTTATTCTCGTTGATAATGATAGTGATGATGTTGATGATGATGATGATCAATGATGATGATGATTTGATTTTTTCAAAAATTTATCAAACCCTGGATGCTCATCATAACACAGGACAAAACAATAAACGCCAATAACCATTATTGGGTGCTGCTCTCCTTGGTTTGACAGCCTGTGTGATATTGAATGCTTGCGAGAAAGAAACTAACCGGATACAGTAATCCTTCCAGCATAAAGTAAAAGCCAACTTACATCTAATATATTCTCATGAACACTCAGTCAATCCACAGTCATGATGTAGGCCTTATGCTGTATTACCGTTAGGCCTACCTTACTTTTATTTTTATTATCATTATTATTATCATCATCATCATCATCATTATTAATACTTTATTATTACTATTATCATCATTATCATCACCATCATCATCATTATTAACATTTTATCATTATCATTATCATTACCATCATCGTCATCATCATCATTAATATCTCATTATTATTATTATCATTATTATTATTATTATCATCATCATTATCAGTATTATTATTATTATTACTATTATTACTTTTATTCTATTTGATCTATTTATTTATTCTTTTTTTACCGGCGAATAAAAACTATCAAAGAAAATGATTATCTTGCATGACTGGGCTTCATAACAAATGTAGGCCTATACAGGGCCTTCCAAATTTGTTGATTATTTTCTGAATTTAGCAAAACCAAAAAGTTACGTTACCAATTTGCAAAATATGAATATTGCTTAAATATTATCAAAAATTATCATAATTAAAAATTGTATCATATGCAACTAAAAGATAAATAATTTTTTTAGAAGATAAATTATTTTGCTAAAATTCTCCGATATTCATTTTACCTTAAAATATCAAACTAAAATTGGCAAAATTTCAGTACTTGGAGAATGGTTACTAATTTTTCACTATGTTCCTCTCGCGAAATGTATACAATCGAACGCCTCTCGCCGATGTGTACGCCACACAGGAGTACGAGTGTGTACTAGGCAGTACAGGCGCAGTCCGTACAAAGTGTTCGTGTTGTTGGTGATGCGTTGTGTGTGCCGTTTTACGTGCACTGCATGCATGCGTAAAGTCTATGCAGTTTTGAAACGTATGAGACCAGTCGATCGAATGCATTTCCGAGTAAAACGAGGGAGAGGTTATACCCACAAATCATTCATTTTTACTTTCATTTGCCGTGGAATCTACTCTTGTTAAGTTCTCGCATGATCTGGTAAGAACACTTTTTTTGCATCATGAATGAAGGCCGCGATCGCGGGGACGAATCTGGCAGCGAGATATGGAATTCAAGTAGCAGCTGGGAGGCACAATGTCTGGAAGAATTGGACAGGGAACTCGAACCAAATTTGGATGAACGCCTTCCGCAAGAGAAACAATTTGCGACGGAAAAACTATGGTATTCCTTTCAGAACTGTGCGAGTGCTGTAACTACATTATATAAAGGTGTGTAATGGACAACTGGTAAATATGGATGTAGAAACCTTTGCATTTTCAATAACAGGTCTGTGTTCGTATGTATGAAAACAAATGAAATGAATTTAACTGTCGCGTCGAGCGAGGGTGTATGGTTCAATGATGGTCATACTTTTTTCTTTAGTTATAACTTTGCACATGCTGGTTCAAGGCAGTTTTCCTCAAGAGAACGCCTGTTTTCAGGTCCCCCCCCCAAAAAAAAGGGTCATACTCATACTAGCATTTAGAATGCAAGGTCACTGCTATGTCATGAAATGAACCAGCAGTATGGTAGGTGTCCAACACGTCGACATTGAAACCGACACCCTCAATCATTGCCATTGCGCGTAAATAAATTAATGAACATTCAAGCATGAGTGGTTCTTCATTCTTCATTGGGTCGTTGATTTTACTATTGGACACCCAACTATACCCAATTTGTTAATAGTACATTATTAATTTTGTCGAATCATGAATGTAATCAAGGTAAAAGCAAATTAAATACCGTCTGAAAATTCTCAAATTATGCTGTATGGTATACACGTAGAGTTCTAGCACTACATTATGTAGGTAGAATATAAGAACGACCCATGTCCAATTTTTGGCCAAATTCAGTTTGACATGGGAAATTGTAGCTTATGCAAGGACTCATCTTGTGTATAAATGATAAATTCTAATTACCCTGAAATGAATGAGTTAAATCTTATATTAATGTAAGAATGAAGGACTTGGGTCATTCTTACATTCATACATGTAATAGCGCCCTAGGCCTCTCTCATCCTTCTCTCATCTCTATAGCAGAATATCATGTATTATGAATCAAAGAACAACCCAAGTCAGTTCGGGAAACCCACTCACAAGGGGGGCCCCTCCTTATAAGTAACCCGTCCCCCTTTAACCCCGTCCCCCTTATAAGTAACCCCCGGGGCACCCCTTATAAGGAGTCTCCACGCTTTTTTGCAATGCAACGCGAAAATGAAAGGACTGCGGCAATTCGCTTGATTATGTCCATAAAGCTTCACAAGTTTCCTAGTTACTCACGAAATTTGAGCAAAATTGGTTTGAGGCATCATATCTAAAATCATGGATTTAAATGCGATGTCAAACGACCCATGCGAATGCTGAAATGCGAGCGATTACTGGCGTGAGTGTCGCCAGGCGCGGCGGCGCGGCAATGCTTGAGTGCAGACGTGGCGACTGAGTACGAGTCCGTACTCGGTCGCCACGTCTGCACTCAAGCATTGCCGCGCCGCCGCGCCTGGCGACACTCACGCCAGTAATTGCTCGCATTTCAGCATTCGCATGGGTCGTTTGACATCGCATTTAAATCCATGATTTTAGATATGATGCCTCAAACCGATTTTGCTCAAATTTCGTGAGTAACTAGGAAACTTGTGAAGCTTTATGGACATAATCAAGCAAATTGCCGCAGTCCTTTCATTTTTGCGTTGCATTGCAAAAAAGCGTGGAGACTCCTTATAAGGGGTGCCCTGGGGGTTACTTATAAGGGGGACGGGGTTACTTATAAGGGGGACGGGTTACTTATAAGGAGGGGCCCCCCTTGTGAGTGGGTTTCCCGAACTGAAGTCCATATGAATCAAAGAACGACCCAAGTCCACTACACAAAATGGCCTCTCCACAATTGATGTAAATGTTAATTGTCATAATGATGTTTTGATTTAATGTTACCTTCCCATCACAGTTAAATAGAATATTATTGGACAAATAAAAAAGATATAAATTTTTTTTTAGTTTACTCGAAATGGTCTTCCATGGACTTAGGTCGTTGTTACAATTGTATATTCATATACTCATTTGCTTCTTACCAATGCATGTCCAAGTCCATCTTGCAACTTGTAAATATTCATGGCCTACAGATCTATATTTAACCCTTTAAGTTAGGATCTGACAAGACTGGAAGTGAAAATGACAACTTACAGTGCAGAAAATTCTGGAGTTCATACATGTGAATCTGAAAAAAAAAGATCAGGTAAAAAATGTGTGATCAAGTTACATACATACACACACACACACACACACACACACACAGATGTGGCTATCCAGTAGTATACAAATAGTGAATGGTCACGAGTGCAATTGCACGAGATTTCGCACGAGGTGAAAGATAGAGGCGCTCTATTCAACGAGGCGAAGCCGAGTTGAATAGTGCGCCTCATCTTTCACCGAGTGCGAAATCTTGTGGAGGTGTCGTGGCTGAGTGGATAAGAGCGCTCGTCTGTGAACGACACGAGCGTGGTATGGTTCGTGGGTTCGAGCCCATGCCAAGCCCGACACGTTTGCCCTTCAGCAAGGCACTTTATCCACATTGCTGCTCTCCACCCAGGAGTATAAATGGGTACACGGTAGGATGAGAAAGCTTATGTTGGTTGATCAGCATGTGCGCGCCTGTAAAATGGCTGCGACTGGCTGGAATGCTCCCTAGGGAGTGGAGAATGAGCACTGTTAGTGCTGGTTGGAAATAATGTATCCAGTGACCGGGATAATAATAGTCTGTAAAGCGCATTGAAACCCTGAAGTGTGTGAAATCAAATGCGCTATATAAAAAACCAGCTATTATTATTATTATTATTGCATGAGTAAAGACCATACACTATTTGTTTTATACAACGTCCTAGTAGATCTTCATTTGGTTGGAGGATTGTTGGGTACATGTAGGTCTAAGTACAGACCGTAGGCCTAGAAGTCTATACATACTTGTAGTATGAAAAATATAGCCATACTTACATGTGGATCCACTGCGATTCTCTTTCTGGCTTGTGCAATCAGTGTAGATACAGGTCACAGCTAGCGCTCATACACGTACACTAGCACTACATAGGCCTACATACGCGCATGCATGTACTGCACACGTACACTGCTCTAGCTGCATGTGATCCTCAATATGCAACACACACAGTACATGCAGTACCGTACAATTTCTCGAACCATGGAATAGAACGAAAAAATCGAACCAAGTTGCACGCAAAAATAGAACCAAAATTGCACGGCGCGTTGAATGGAGTACTTATTGAATATCACGTCACCAACAATCCTCCAATCAAATTACAAGGATTTACTTGGACGTTGTATAATATCAATTAGAACGAATAGTTTTGGCATTTTTAATGGGGGATGGGATAGGGGATTGCCATTTTTGTGTTGTTGTAAATGATATTTTCTTTTTATTTCCTTCCTCTTGCCCTACATTCACAATAAACAAAATGGTTACATTGTACAATACCCCCCCCCAAAAAAAAAAAATGAGATCAGAGTATAAAAATGCACAGAGTAAACACATCATTGTTTTACTTGATTCATTGTTTGACTCAATCATCAAAGAAGACAAAAAACACCTCACAAAATACCTTCATACAGTAACTCATATCACTCAACAATGATCATAAGAATTCAAAGCTTACACTAAATTTCTTTTTTTTTTCAATCATATAGCTTATAAATGAAATCATGGAATATATGAAATCATATTTCTTGTCAAGTCTGACTATACATGTACTTGTAGGTCAAGTCAATTGTTGCAGTACAAGACTTCCTTGTGCCTCTCCTCCACTAATATCCCTCCACTTAGACAACGTACTGTAGTTCGTTGTGCATGTGTGCGTAAGCTGCAGGCTAGCCCCATTATTGAGGACAGACCAGGATCAAAACTGGATGATGAAACCCCCACCAAGTCTGAACGGGGGATAGCAGGAAGCCTACAAATGTTGTACATGTATGAAGGTTCATTACGTGTACAAGTGTATACCATGTACATGATTTGTAGATTGCCTTATCTGAAGACACTGTAAGGTCATGCAACATTTTTCTGTTTTTGTTGTGTTTCCCTCTTCTTCTTTTTTTTTTTTTTTGGGGGGGGGGGGAGGGGTAGTCTTAACAGGTCAAATTACTATCACACACCAAACTGCCTTACTGTGTTGGAGTATGACATTTATTTGTGTGTGTACAATGTACATGTATGTTGCTGATTTACACTGTACAAGTTGTACAAATGTACCTTGTAATTGTCAGTTATGAGATGATCAGTATGTACAATTATTGTACAATGTACTGTAGCTTACACTATGTCTTGAAAAGTGCTACACTGTATGTTGATAGTACAGGTAGAGACAATAAATCTTTTTGGGTCTTTAAGTGCATGGTTGGAAAACATGTTTGAATTAGTTGTCCACAAGAAAGGAAAAATTTTCGAGATTCCAGTCATGCAGATGAATACTGCAGTGTAATTGTAGTTTTGTCATACTTCCTGGATCTAGACAAGTAAAGAACTGTGCAGAATGCATTGTAATGGCCTGCATTGGTGCAAAAAGTTCATGAATGGAAGTTTGCTACTTGGAAGAGTTTCATTATATTTGGTGTACAGTGGTTGAGGCCAGAACTGTCTGCAATGAACAGTACTCAGAGTAAAGGGGCAGTTAAGGGAGCTTTTTTCCTCGACTGTCTTCTTTGTCGTTTCCTGCTCTTCATGTACACCATGTACATGTTATATCCAATTGCATTCCCAAGAAACACCTAGAAGGCTACATTGCATAGCAGTGTACATTAACCCAGTCACATTCTGTTTTATGTACTAAGTATCACATGTATTAATGTAATGTGCTGTCAACCTTGCCTAAGTTGAATCTATTTGGAGTGAAAGAAATACAACATTGTAGCTTCGACTTCGAGAAAATTTGACTTTATGAGGGATTAAAATCCAAAGAATATAAAGAGAAGAGGACTTGCAAAGACCTTCGACTTACATGTTGGAGATTATTCGTCTTCTGCAAGGTTGACTGATATATTGCATTTGTTTTGTTATCCTTTGCCTCAGTACAGTGCACTCCTTTGATAACCAACACGGTAAAAATAAAACTCTTGTTCATTAGAATAAATAAAAAAATTCTGGTTACTAGATTATTGTTTATACTCTAGCATTTAGCTATAGCGAAATTTTGATATTAACAGAAGAAAACTGCCTGTTCTGAGGGTTTCTTTATTATGGGAGTCATCTGTGTGTTTGCACATTTTTAATGGGGAAATTTGTTCCCATTTGCTGTATTATTGAGACATAAAGATATTTATGCTATCAGGAAATATAGTAAATGTCTACATATTGCTGGTAAACTTCCACCTCAATTCACATTTTCACAGCTGCTCTTCATTACTTCATCTACATGTCCATGTAGATATGGTTTGAATTTCAAATTTTATAAAAGAGACAAGTTGCAGATGCACACATGATGTACAATGTACATTTACAATGGTGTACAATGCATTTAGGATAGAATGCTTTTGAATACTGGATCAGTGTTTAGCATATTCAATGAGTACAATGAATCAATTGGAAAAGGAGGTAGCCTAAAATAGACAGCGTTAAGAATTCTAAGGCCCACTGCACCTGTTGACTAAATCTTTCTAGGATTGCTGAATAATCTTTTATCAGATTCACTGATTCATGTGAAAGGTTGGACTTCGGGTGGTATTCTGAAAATCTTCCTAAGTTTCTTCCTAAGTTTCTTCCTACAGCTTTAAGTCAGAAACTTAGGAAGTGCCTAGAAAAGACAGAATTGGTATTCTGAAATTTCTTCCTCTAGAGGCACTTCTTAATGCAAATTAGGCCATCCTTATCCCCGCCCACGTCCTTTCTTAAAGGTGTATAGTCCCGGTAGTGTTGAGGGCGCTGTTGATGATACTGTCGATCACCGTTAGCATTGATATGAAGATTGCCGAAGTTGAGCTGTCATCAAGAGTAAAGGGCGTAGGTGTTGCTAAGTAACGTTGCCTTCGTTGTCTTCTCTGCGCATCACGCAGTCTGTAGTAATGCCAGGGTGCGTGCATATGTGCTTCTTATTATGACATCGCAAAAGAAGTTTGCTAAAGCTGCCATCCCCCTCAGCGGAATCATGAGCCGAACTGTGATCGGACCACTGACTACAGTGGATCGGACTCCTTCGGACTCGGAGAAGTGGGCCACAGCGTAAGCGCCAAAGAGGAGTCGATAGCATAGGTCTCTATAGGAAACTTGCGCTGTGCGCCCGCGTACATGCATTTGACTAAAACACCGGGACCATGTACCTTTAAGCCAACACGAAATGCCGTATCATAAGGAACCAACCAATGACAATCGCATAGTACTATGACGTAGGGTCAAATACACGTGTGCGCTTCATGTCCCCTTTCTCACGCTCATTTCGCGCATCAAAGTTCATGTGCGCGCAGTGAATGATAAGCGCACCTATCATGATGTCTGCAGCTTGCTATTCTTAACAACGTACTTAGGACAGGGGTGGAGCTTTCCTAAATATCTTCCTACATTAAATTTCTTTCCTAAGTGCATTCTTGAATACCAACTTCTTCGTAAATCAGAAATTTGCATACTCCCACCCCCTTCCTAAGTTTCTTCCTAAGTTTAGGAAAAAACTTAGGAACAGACTTAGGAAGAAACTAAGGAAGATTTTCAGAATACCACTTAGGAAAAAATCCTGACTTAGGAAGAAATTTCTTCCTCGGAAGGATTTCAGAATACCACCCTTAGTCTTTCATTGGTTGTGTACAAACACAGCATGCTGTATGTCGTACAATTTTAGTACATGTATACACTGTATGATGTTGAGCAGACTCATGATGATAATGGTACAGCATGTACCTCCCCTGCCCTGATTTGCAAAAATGCATTGTTAGAGCTAACAAGGAGTTTCGGCCAGCCATTCGATTGCCAAAGGTCACATTTAAGATAGATAAAGTTTAATTAGGCTGCTTGCATGACCATCAAAAAGTTATATTTGTCTCCTTCTCTGTCAGATTTGATACTTTTGACCAGAAATTGAGAGAAAAAAAGTTTTGTTTCGTTTTTTTCTCTCTTGGCGCCTTCCTTCCTGTCCTACACAGTACACTGTACAACTCACTGTATGGCTGATGTACTGACTTTCCTGCAAATGTCAACGTCGACACTGCAACAGAAGTCCAATGACTATATGTGACATGGGACACAACCCATGTCAAACATGATGGTGTCTTCCACAAGTTTCTTTTATGTTTTACCTGTTTTTTCTCTGTATTGTCTCGATGTCACAGAGCGTCTGTCACAAAGCAATATCCACTTGCCCGTCTGGCTGGTCTTCAAGAATGCTGCGGAATCAGTCACACAATTGTACAAAGGTGAGTAATGACATTTTGTGTGTTCATTTGTACAAATGTGTGTGTGTGTGTGTGTTTGTGTGTGTATGCTTGTACAACATGCTTGAATGCTTCGTCAGTTCACAAGTACATCATAGTATCATCTACATGTATGTCTACAGTTAGCGCCAAATTTGGTGTATCATGAAGAGGGAAGCAAATGATTGTGGCTTTTTGCACAGTCAATGGAGAATCTGTGCACACATGTGCCTAAAAAAGAAATATGAAAAAAAGAAGAAAATAAACACAAGAACTTTGTCTTTGTTTTTTCAAAGGGGAAAAAATCTTATATTTGAAGCTGACTTGAAGCAGCTGTTTGTACTTTAAGAAAACTACAAAGTGTGTGGATAATGCAGACTTCTGCATCTGAAAATTGTTAAAAGGTGGTACTGTAAAAGTGGATATTTTCGCGCGACTAATTTTTCGTGCTTGGCCGGGTAAGCAGAGTTTTGCGTGTTTTTAATTCCGCGGAATCAAGACATCACGCACAGGAACATATGGCAAGCAAAAATATTCGCGTGCTTTTATTTTCGCGCTAGTTTCTGGTTGCGCGAAATGCGCAAAAATTTCAACACCGCAAAAATTTCCACTTTTACAGTATTATTCTCCAAATATTGTAATTGTCAACAGAGCTGTATCTTTGGATTGATCTCTTTGTTGTGATTTTGTATTGTGACTTACAGATAGTCTAGATGCACATAAAGGTAGCTTAGACCTGGGCATCAACATTGGGCATCAGCGACGCACCAGAGACATCGTCGCCTGGGTCAAGAAGCGGAGGCGGCACATCCGACGGGAGGACCTACTGGCGTTCCTTTGTGGCAAGGCAGCTCCGTCAGCACGCATGCGATCAGCCCACAACGTGCCCCGCAGCCCCTCGGAGCGCTCCTCCCCCCGCACTATCTCCCCACCTCGCGAGGTCCCACGGGTAGTGGAACCTGCTGACGACCTCCAGCCCTTCAGAGAGGCATTAGCGCTACAAGGTTAGTTTAGCATGTGGACTATTTCAAGACTTTTGTCAACACTTGGTGCAATAGTATATCATTTTGATGGTCTTTATGAAAATGCAAGTCTAACTTAACTTATTGCATACAAGGTGTTGGGTGCTACAGATACATACTTCGTCTTGGAGGCAGTAAGTTTTTGTGTATAAAATGCGAAGCGAATGAAACAATGTTCAAATACAACCTGAAGACTTCTGTTGTGTTTGTGTACTGGTATACATCATCTAGATACCAGCTAGAAGTGTTGATGTATGGCTGACATGTTGCATGACAACTATGAGAAAGTCGTAGACAGTTGCAGCACATACAGTAAGAAACTTAACCTTTTTCCCCTGCTCTCTGCTTGTACAGGTCTCAATGGTGCAATGGCCAACATTGGTGTGTCACAATCGCCATCTACACACCACTCAAGGCGCCGCCACTCCTCCAACCACGACCTCTTCCCGGAGGACCTCGTCAGCCACCCGGACAGCCGCAAGCGCTCCAGTGGTAATTGCGGGCCAACTGGGGAAGGATCACCGTCACACAAGCGCTCAAGGCTACTATAGATATCAGCTAGAGAAACACACAGCTGTTAAAACCTCGCGGAGAAGAGAGAAAAAAATAAAAAGCTGGAAAAAAATTAAAAGTTATAAAAAAAAAAGCTAGATGTATCTATAATGTGCCATCTCTGAACTTGTCATCGGTGATATATGATATGGATATATGTACCTGTGTATATGTCTCATGAATCGAAACAAATATTGTACTAGGTGAATACAGGTGAAAATGAATGTTGCCTTCCTTTGTAAGTGTGCGTTTTGTATCGATTTTGTGAGCGCGAGGAGAAAGACACACGTGTCTCTGACATCCAGCAGACTCGGTAAACAGATGTCGGAAAGAAATGGCACTGGCTGCGTTAATCGTCTCAGTCTATACTCCATGTTGTCTGCAGCAGTGCGCTGTACTGTATATAGTCAGTGTTCCTTTTACGATGCGACGAAAGTGTGTGAACAGTACGGCAAGTTGTGTTATCCAAGCTTCTGGTGGCATTGCGTCTCCTATGTTCCGCTCCTGTCTGTGACTGTTGGTAGTGTACCATGTTATATCAACATTGAACGCTCCTTTTCTCGTGAATGTAGTGGCTTTTTTTTTTTTTGTGGTGGTCGTTGTAGTCAGCTATATAACTTACTGCCACATTTAGTGGAGAACCAAGCAGCCTCACTGTAGTGTTTTTCAAAGCTATGAAACAGCCACTTTTTCTTGCGACAAGAAGTGAAAATCTTTACCCCCATTTTCTTTAGTACTTTTGCATTATCTACTTGCCTCACACATACTCAACTGGTATATAAATCAGATGAAGAATTTACTGTCAGTAGTTTGTGACACATTAATGAGTACAGACTCATTGCAAGAGCTTTGATTGGATTTTTGTTTAACCATTCACGTGCTTTTAGTGCTGATTGGCACAGAAAACGGCAGTGTGTTCTACTCACTGTCCAAAAATCCCTAGCACAGAAATGGTGATGCGCCTCGGTCATGTGCTTGCAATATGTAGGAATTTGGCTTCTCAAAGGCCATAAATAAATGGATGAATCTGCTTTCTCTCTCCTTCCCAAGAGTGAGAAAGATTATGAAATGGCTGAAAATTTGACTGTGGTCAGATGAGATGATAACAGAACCAGGTTGTTGTATGCTATCCCAAAGAAAACTGTTCAGCTTTCTTATATAAAGTGAGATCTGTCCTGGAGAAGCTACGCTGGACAAAGTTGTCAATGTACTAATTGTTGCTATAGGAGTAGTGAACCACAAAGTCTCAGGCTTAGCACTAGATATCATTGTGAAATCAATTGGTGGGCACTCTGTCGTTCCATACACTACACACACACGCAGAACAATTATTCAATACACCAGTCTCACAAGTATTTGTGCATCACTGTCTTGTTGAATTGCTGAGTAGAAACTGCTTGCAAAATTCAAAGTAGTCTGTGAGTATGTAGGTTAGTGGATTTTATGTCCACTAGTTACAGTCCATCTAAAATCTGCCGACCGCCACTTCATCTTTCCACCTCTAGCACTGCTGTGGCATTTGTTGAACTGAAAGTATGCCTCAAAAGATAACATTGTAGTGATAGACCAGAAGACATTGTATGAACGAGTGCTTTGTGCTCGTGTCTCTGTTTGACAGTGTGATATGCATGTAACTTGATAGTGATTACAGCTTTGAAGACACTGTAGAATGCTACCAACTTTCTTAGTGGCATTGTATGAGTCATTTTCAAGTGAGATTCTTCGATGGAGGATGAAATATGATTGCATTGCCCTTATATTATTTTTTCCCTTCTAAATCAGCAACCATTGCTTGTCGACAACCCCCCCCCCCCCAGAAAAATATGTATGTGTATCCACAGCACTACAACTTTATGATGACTACACTGTACATCAAGTGGTGATAGCTTCTCCTATGAGAATGAACAAGGAAGTGAAAACTCTATTTTGATGTTGGGTATTACGATGCTGTGCTGGAGTTAATGGAGTATTGGTATGCACATACTGGGTAACCTCTTTGATTTGTGCTGGACTACCCTGAGAATTTCATTTGTAAAGTCATTAATGTGTATTTGTTAAGTGATTACCAGAATTATAACTCAATTTCCACTTCCAATTTGGGCAAGTTGCGGTCATTTTATTTTAAATCCTTTCTCTTTTTCTTTTTGTCCCAATATCTGTAGATATCCTTTGTTCCCTCAACCTTCCTTTGATCACTAGCATGAAATGTTTTTAATTTTCAGAGATGAATTTTATTTGATAGAATCTTATGAGTTATAAGGAGCTATTGATATTTCATCTTTATTTATGATGAGAAAGGCTACTATGCCCAGCATGTTTCATGCAATTTATGTCAATGCCCATGAGGTAGGAACTGTCTTGTCATTATATTGTACATGGAAAACCTATTTGCCTCATTTTGTATGTAGAGACAAATGTATGTACAACTTGATTTAGAGCTGTGAGAGTGAAGTGATGCAATCGTAAACTAGTATGTTTAAGCCAAATCATCAATTCTACATATACTACAGTATATATAATGTTTTTCATTGTAATGTTTGCATTTGTTTTCTTTTTTAGGGCAGTGAGCATTGGCGAGTGAGGTTGCCCAAAGTACTTGTTAAAATTTGTCAGATAAAACTGTCTGTTGGTATACTTTTATTTGTTTTCTGTTTTTCTGTTTTCTGTTTTACAATCAGTTATCAATCCCAGAGAGTCCACATATTTTGCTGGAGTGAAAGACCAGGTTTTCAGATGCCAATTTGAATGGGACAAATTGGTATCATTTTTCAGTAATATGTTTCATTTGATGCACAATCAATTCTTTACCACCTTGTCAGTTTTTGTTTTCATAGGTTTCTATAATAGTGCTCTTTGAAAAAACAAAAACAAAAAAAAATGAGACAGTAGGTAAAATCAAAGTGATTTTAATTCAGCATGAAGACTGTGGTCAAACAAACAATGATATTTTGAACTTTTTAGGTTACAGTTTATAAGTCAAGCAGTATTATTCCCCCCCCCCCCCCCCCCCAACCCTGGCAAGGATAAGGTTAACCTGTAAAAGGTTGTAGAGGGAAACAAAAGAAAGTGACTTCACTGGCGTTGGCCTCAGTCCATGCCCTCATGGTTTGCATGAAAAATTGCTTGGCATGCCCAATGTGATCGTTCGTTTCATTTGCTGGGTTTACTGGGTTTGCTGAAAACACTAGAATTCAAATCATGTACTGGTATATTTTGATAGTTTGTCTTCCCCCACCCCCTTACTCTCAAAGCTCAGGTTTCAGATGGTGGCTCCATTAGGTCAATATGTTGGGCATCATATTGTTGGAGTGAATACCCCTTCATCATTCAGTGTACTTAAAGTATTTTTCCATGAGATAAAGGTTAGCATTTTTTTAAACCTTTATGTCTGGTAAAAGATAATTTGTACATCTCGAAGAGACTGCATTGTAATCAGCTACAAGCTTCCATGTGGCAAGAATGACGACATACCTGTGGGCATGCACAAACACACACATTGTAAATCATACTGGTAAGACCAAAAGTACTGTATACGCTCTATGTTTAGTGAGTCAAATTTTTCGCGAATCAGGACTTCTATCATTTTGCGAGGAATTGAAAATCATGAACATGGAGTACAGCAATGGATGGAGAACAACTGTATATGTGCTCGTGGTAGTCATGTCGGGATGAGAATGGACAATTTTGTGGGTTTTGATATTTGGAAAGAGTACCCAGCTTGCAAAATCGCGAAAATAAACCCCCCACAGAATATATGGTGTATAGCGTACTTGCAGAAGACTAGCTCTATTCACAAGCATAATCTGTGTGCCAAAAGTTGCCATAAGAAAGCTTGTGTCTCAGATGTCACGTGGATCATACCCATGAAGTGTGGTTTGGCATGTGCTCTAACTATTGTACATAAATGCCACAGTCTTGTCGTAATTCAACAAGTGTTATGGGTGTGAGGAGTCAAATAGTGGCACAAAATCATTTATACTTCTTCATTGGCAGTGTGGTGTGATTGTCATTTATAGCAGGACATTCCCACATCACTGTAATCTCCTACCAGTACTGTATAAGCTGTTATTTCCGCGGGGGATTTGATTTTTGCGAATTTGGCGAACACTGTTGGACCACAAATGTAGCAACACGGAAAATGTTGACATTAGCTAGGCTATCATTCAGCTTACAGTAATCTCCGTGTCAGTGTGCGAAAACATTACACGAAAATGTCCATGACCTGCTTATTCTTGAAAATAGACTGTGCGCTAAAATAACAGCCTATACAGTATTTGCTATGGTACTGATCCAAGAGCATTGTGAAGCTTTCAGCTGTGAAACCCAACACCATTAGCATTGTGCCACACCTTTGTAGTTCCTCAGCCTTTCTGTTTATAAGCAGCAGTTAGGAACTGGCTTTCTAAGCATCATTTCTGAATGTGGTAAAGAAAACTAGCAAAAAGAAGAAGAATTCTGTAAGAGGGTCCAATTATTTATATGGCATTATACACTGTATGCACTTATCAGATAGTGATGTCAAGTGAGTTTTCTGACTAATTATAGTTTTCATGTTTTTGTTTTTTTCATTAACAAATTACCATTTGATAAGAGATTGTGAAAATTTCAGTTGAGAATTTGGCAATGAGGCAATTGGTTACTGTTATGGAGGTATTCCAGTCGTGTGCTTTTGTTATTACTTGTCTAGTCAAATCAAATATAACGCACGTCGGAATTATTTTATGTGTGTGTATGTTGCTCTCATAGCATTAACTGCAACTATCCCGTGTTTTCATGTGTTAAATGCCAGCTTGAGAAAGAAGAGCTGGCTTGCTTGATAAACTCTGGGATAACTCCCCAGCATTGTTTCTTTGGCTCTGCAAAAGATTTATATAAAAGTAGACTTTCTCTGAGAAAGCAAGGCAATTTAACGAGTGTTTGACGTATTGTTTGATATTTTGTATTGTGCCCTATGGGGTGGGGGAGGAGGGAAAGAGAGAGATAGAGAGAGAGGGGGGGGGGGGGGGAAGGGAGAGAGAAAGAAGAGGACTTGATAACTGTTTGCAGTAGGTGGCTACCTCAGAATGTGTATTTGCCAGCTGCCGTGTTACAGATTTTAAAATATAGATTCACTCGGTCTTATGATGTACTTGTTTAAGTGAGAGAGTAACCTCATATACTAGTGAAGCTGAAAAATGTTCACTTCTTCTTTTTCTTTTATCTTTTTTTTTCTTACCAGCTCACATCAGCTAAAGACACAACTTTTGCTCTGTAAAATGTGTGCTCTTGTGCTTGCAGGTTCGTAAAGGAAAAACAAAAGAAGAAGACTTCTGTGTACGTGTACTACATTATGTTGTACTGTGACAATTTCAGTCCTCAAAAAAAGAGTGTGACTGGCTTGTTGACCATGAGATTATTATTTTTCTTATAAATCTGGGCATTGTTTGCAAATGATTGAAATATCTTGAATGATATATGGAAAATGTTTGTACAGAGGGGAAAAAAAAACTTTTTTTTTCAGTATACATTTTAAGATGTGGATATCGAGTGATAGCTTGTCAACATTTCATGATTGAGTTGGTGTCTGTGAAGAGGTTACTCCAATTTTGTAACGAACTGAGAATGGAATGAAATATTAGAAGGTGTAGGCCTAAATGTTTTTTTCCCCTAATCTTTATCATGGGATTTTGTTTAATCTGTAAGTCTTGATTATAGAACGTATCGGAATACTTTATTGTATTGCCTGAATTCGCTTTGGGTCGCAAGGACCAATTCAATGTTTCTGCCAAAGGGGAAGAGTAGCAAAGTCTGGAGAACTATGATATGTGGGCAAAAGGGGACTGTTAAGATCTGGTGATATTTAGAATTCTTGCTCGAGACATTGCTTTGAGGGTTTTCTCAACATTACAATCACAAGTATTATAGTCTACAAAGTAAAAAGCACATCCACAGGGTCATCATGTCATCATTATAGTGCAGTCCCACATGTGTCTCTGTGTGTGCTTTCTATGACTGTGCTGGTTTCCTTATTAAGAACTAGGCTTTTTAAGTATGCTCCAGATGACAACACATATGCTTACTTGCTAATAAAAACTTTTCTGCTTAATATCAAAGGAGTAATTTTTTGAGGTGATGCTGGAAAGCAATGAATACTGTAATACACACATATAAGTGATAAAGTATTTTGCATTGAAAAAAAATGTGACTACATGTACTGCAAATGTTGATATTGTTCGCAAAATTCTTTTGTGGTTTGCGGCTCAAAAACATATTCGCGGGTTCTTGAATTCATGCTACACAATGGTCAACGACAAAAAAAAAAAAAAATGCAGAGAAAATTGTGGAGATATTTTATTGTGTTTTAGAATTACGCAAAAATCAATGTGCCACAAAAATGTCTGCGTTTACAGCATCTAGCAGTCTATTTGTAATGTGTGCTCTCTCTCTATTTTTTTTTTTTGGGGGGGGGGGGGCAGGTCAGATGTAATTCCTGGTACACTGTAAGGAATCTTGTTTAATGGGGTATGAGAATAACTACTGATATTGAGTGATTTTTTAATTGTGCATGAGTTAAGAAAAAATACTTGTTTATATATTTAATTATCTTCCTATGCACTAACTGCCTGTGTGAGAGGCAGAGGCACCCCAGTCGACCGTGCGCACAAGCCAAATTGCTTTAGCTATTGTATCAATGTGTGGGTAACAGAATCGATACATGTAACAGTAATACGTCACCATTCATTTAGATATTACTCTGCAAGATAAAGAATGCCTATGGTAGTGGAAAGTGGGAAGGTCCTCTTGAATTAGATTGTAGTTGAAAGTTGTTATTTTGTTTTTCCCTCTTCTCTCTTTCTCCCTGCATTGCCTCGTAAAAGAATGTATGGTGTTTTGTTTCTTTGTTTCAGTCAAAAAAAAAAGGAGAAAAAAAAAATACTCGCTATGTAATGCACCAAGCCACAATGAATCTTGGTACCTGTACTTCTCAACTCTGTGCTCAACACTTTGTGAAAATCTCTTGCAGCATATGCACCATAATGTCCGTTTACATCTGCACCACCACTTAACAATAGACAGTGCTGAAATATTGTAGAGCTTTGGGGCATTTTTATAACTCCGTGACAGAGGGGGCGCTTCTTGTAAGCTGTAAAGGTTGGATGAATGAATTTTTGTCTCTGTGGTTACCACACAATGTCATCTGCGAAGGTAGAATCGTAGCATCTTACACAGTGGGATGTAATGGCAGTATACCCTGTTCTCTGCTGTGAGAAACTTGTTAGTACATGTACATGCAAAATAAAAATTGAAATAAAAAAAAATAACCAAAAACAAGAGAAAAACATTGTCTTTTTATTTCTGTTTGTTGATTCAATGTGTGGATATTGTGCATTTTGCTTGGATTCTCTGAACATTTTGATTCTTGCATGACTATAATTGTGTAAAGCAATGTAAATGTAAATAAACATATCTGATGTTATGCTTTAGGTAAATTGGCATTCCAGACAATTTACATTATGTTATTTCACATCATGTACATAAATCGATAGTGCCCATATATAAAATTAGATTCATGGAATTTATTGTGGTCCTTGAGTAGATAAACCAATACTCTGATAAAACCCAAAACAAAATACACGGAGCAAGTGTGATGACATAGGAGGCTCACATATTCTAGTGGTAATATAATTCCATTAATATACCACTTCCAGATGATTTTCATTTTTTTTTTTAAATTGAACATCTGTGAACTGGTTATACTGCACAGAGGGTTTCAAAATTTTTAGTTTGGGATAAGGAATAAAAATGTTTTCAAAAATTGATAACAAATCTCAATGAGCAAAGATGACAACATAGCAGCTTCACATAAGAATACATGATTGGGTGCTCAAGGAAGCAAAGCAGTATGGATAAATTCTACCCACATGCACATGTTTAGCAAGGGGTATTGGAAGGGAATTCCATTGCAACATTTTTGGAATATGTGAGTTTCCGATGTCATCATCCTTGTTCAGTGTTATACATTGTATGTTTTGGGTTTTAGAGTATGCTGTACACGTTTGGTTTATCTGCTCATGGACAACAATAAATTCCACAAATTTATACATGCTACTACAAATTGTACCAGTTTATGTACTACATAATGTTAAATCATATTAACAGTCTGAAATGTCTCTTTACCAAGTTCATTGTTTAACATGTTCATTGTGATTTGTTGTGAATTTTTGAAACTTTCCTATTCCTCATCCCAAACTTTACAAATTCTGAAACTCTGTACTCAGTATAACCATTTTTAAAATATTCATATGCAAAAGTTTCAAAACCATCTGGATGTCTCCTTGAAGAGCTCATAGAATCATAGAATAATTCAAAATCTTCAGTGCACATTGATTTGGTAAATGGTGTGAGTGTCCCATCAAATACCAAGATGCAAACCCAATTTCACTCCTTTCTCATTCTCTCTCTTAATGGTATTTCTTCCAGTAAATAAATTTGCACTTTCCCATGAAATTGACATCACAAATACAGTATGCAATATTTCTATCTTTTATTCAGCAAAGGTCAGCCAAAAAATAAAAAATAAGTACCTGGTAGATATATAAACCTCTTCTAATTCATCAAGCAAAACAATAAATGTACTTAACATGAACACTCCATATTTACAGTCTGTCCCTTGATTGAACACGCAAATTAAGTATCAAAAGTTAAGATATTAGTAGTAGAAATAATGGCATTAAGACAATGACAATCTATCAAGCGATATAAATAATTTTCATGTGTACTTTTCAAAAGTACTGGTCAATTCCAAGATAGACTAGTGGTGTAAAAATGATTTGTCACAATTCAGCTAACCATGCTATGCAATGCTTCTCCAACAAGGCAGTTCTTGGTCTCTGATAGTGACTTCCACATTAGGATTGAACCAGTCTCAAATTTGTTATAATAAAATGCAAAATGTAGTCCTTCACAAGTAACCTGAGGCAGGACATGCACTTGGGAAACAGTACTTCTCTTGGGGATTATTGCCATCTGAAAACTTGTACACAACCCACACATGCACCAACAGACCACTGGATCTCTTCTCAGAATCTACCAAACCATAGCTCGCATTTGCTTGGTCTTGGAATGTCTGAATGTTTAACTGGATGTTAATTGGAATGGAATGTTAATTGAGAGCCCTCTGATTAGATAGTAACCAGGGAGGTGGAATTTCCACCTCCCTGTAGTAACTAAATAAAATGGCCTTTGTACATGATTTAAATGTTATGCTACTCTTTGAAATAAGTTGACTGGAGCTGTGTCTCCGTACAATGTTGTTTAATTGTGTCTTGTACCTGAGAGAGTTTGGGTTATTACATGAAGGTACTTTGGTGACTTAAAAAATTGTAATGGTACAAACAAATGGTGGCATATATACTACGTATCAAGACAGATGTGAATTCTCAACAAATTCGCTGATATATTTACATTGTAATTGTATTGTTAGAACTAAAACATACAAACAGTTTAGGATGTCAGAATGAGATATAGGACCTTCGCCTCTTCAACAATGGCATGCCTCAGGACTCCTGAAGCAACAAATTTATGCACACAGACCACTGCAGAAGCGTGAAAGACTGGAATTAGATGAGGGTACAGTCCAACCACTCGGAGCCCCCACCCCACTGCTAACATAGCATACTTTGTAATGGAAGCCTATTGTACTACCTAACCATAGCGGCACATGCAGACTTTAGTGGTGAATCCATGGCTTGTCTGTCATAGGCTCAGCATGAACATGATCATGAATGGAGAGGTGCTAACTTTATACACTGTGCACTCTTTGGGCAGACAACTTACAACAAACTAGCTTTGATTACTGGTACATGTTGTTGTTTTTTCATTGTTGGTAGCAGCATCCAGAATTCCAGAACAGAAAGAAACAACAGTAAGTAGCATATCTCACAAAGACAAGCTGAATATGAGCTTGAAGAACAAAAACTACCACAAGACCATTCCAAATTCAAGTCATGGATGATACACAGCACTGATCCTACATCAAATAGGGCTTTTATCCAATTTTATATCATCTATGACAACTAATGCATACCTCCAGAGCATATTGTTTCCAATTCTAGATTTAATCTACAGCAAAATCCTGATCAAAAACTCAATGTCCCACTGCTACACTTTATCCTTATCCTAAATTTCTCAAAAACTCTGATACTAGATAAAATATTTCAGAATATTGCAAATGATACCAGCTAAACTTATACCTCCCTTTCACGTCTGGTATATGTACAAAGAACATCAGAAACTCACAGCAAGTTTGAAGCTCAGATATGTACACTTATAAATAGGAAAAGAAAAAAAAATCTCTATGCAATATATGGACATCAGCTGCCACATAGGAAAAAGAGTAAAAGTACAGCATTTCTCCAGAAAACAAGCATACTCAAAGGCAAGCCATTAGCTATTTATCAAACATCACCACAGAACTCATGCAGAACGCACACCAATATGAATGTATACATTACTCTTTAAGCAGGAAACCTGAACTTTACAATCATTTTGAATACCAAGACATACAGTCGTGTACCATTCATTGCATGTGAAATACGGTCCCCACTCCCACCCTTTTTGAAGTGTAAATTTCAAAACCTACACTCTGCAGCTATAGCAAAAATCATACAGGGTCATTTTACTATGTCATGAGTGTCATAATACCATGATCAAATAATGATATTCAGGTACTGAATTCTAATAAATGCTAATTATCATAAATCAAATGAGACATGATATGAAACCACATTTCCTGTAACCCTAATCAGTAACATCATGTCTAATCAAAATACATGTACATCATATTTCTGCTTTTTTTTTAATTACATGTACTTGGTATTACTTCATTGTGATCACATTTTCCATGTTGATTCACATTATCATTACAAAATGATGCTCTTGCCAACTCCTGCATTTATTTCCTTGTCTTCATTCATATCTTGTGTCAAAACAGGCTGGAAACCATAGCACTAAACTCTTGTGAACCTACATCGAGCACATGTAGTATCCTACCCTTTTGCACTTTGAAGATACCTGCTAATTCAGCTCAAGCATACCCTGTGCCTTCTGTATTAAGAACTTATTAATTATGCTACATTTACACCATGTTCCTGGTGGCTATGGCAGTCCCGTTTCAGGCAACTATGAACAAAATAGGATGGACATAAATCAACACGTGGGTACATGAGACGCAAACGTGACAGATTGTGATTGCCGTGGATGCTATGTCAGATTTTCAAACCACATTTCGGGCAAAAGGGGCTGCTTTGGCCGCTGGAAACATGGTGTAAATGTAGCATTACACCATTTCATTTATTTTTACGATGCATTATGATACCAACAATAGTTAATAGGTCCAGAGCTAAATCAGTAACTCTTCAGGCTAATGTCTTTGTAAGAGAGTGATGAGTCAAATCCATATTAGCCCACAGTTGTACATCCCTATGACACCCATGCTTAAATGGAGTAGCCCATTCCTGCAGTGCATTGCTGTGATGGAACGATCCAAATCTACTTCTTGTATGGGTTTCCATAGACACTTTCTCCAGGGTAAGCTGATAAAATAAACAAATGAGAGAAGCAAAAACATGAACACTTGAAATAAGATCAAACAGCACATGCATACCAATGTACAAGTACATCATCTAATTTCTGCTGATTCTTAGTTGCCTTATGAGTACTGTACATGCCTTACAGTAAGCAAGTGTAATTTTTTGCCAATCAGCACTTCTCAACAATTTTGTGAGCGGTTAAATTTGTGATCGTGGAGTACAATAATGAACGTAGAATTGTATGTGTGCACATCACATCTATGCTGGGATCAGACTTAAGACATTCTTGTGTTGTAAGATTTGCAAAAAGCACCAAATTTTAATGGCAATTCAGCAAAAAATTGTGTACAAGTCAGCAGGAGACTTATGGTAGATTAATTGTGATCACTAAAAAATGATCCCCTCCCCCCCCCCCCCCCAAAAAAAAAATACATGGTAATTGGCGAGACACAGCTTATGAGAAGGAAAAATGTGAAGTCCAGTCAGCCTGGTTATTATACCCAAGTACTGCCTTGAAATCGACTTCCTTTACAGTGAATGGAAGAGTCAGGAGACTAAGAAATAAAATATAATTTCAAAACACTTACGAGGGGGCTGCTCTCCGGGATATGGGTAGGATGCCTGCTGGGCCGCAGGGTACGCTGGTGGCTGGGCAGGGGGGTATCCCGGAGCAGGTGCAGGTGGGTAGGCATTAGGAGCTGGTGGCGGGTATGCCCCAGATGCTGGGGGGTAGGCGCCAGGAGCAGGTGGGTAGGCACCAGGAGTGGGAGCATTATAGGCCCCAGGGGGCGGAGCGGCAGGGTACGGCTGGGTCGCAGGAGGTTTGGCCACACCCGTATGGTATGACACTGGGGGCGGGCCAGAGGTGCTCGATATAGAGGTGGTGTGCTGTTTAGAAATGCAATGTCAAGTTATGCCTTTAACATTTGCTTGGTGAAACAGCTTTTGGCATGTAAAACAAAAGCTTAATGCTAAACATGACATACATGTATATTCATAACACACATTCGCTTTGCGTATTTATGTGAGTTGGATAATTTCACTGAAAAAAGGAACTATAGGCACAAAACAAAATATAGACACAGCGGACAGAACCAGATTACTAAATGTTCCTCCACTATAATGTAATTTGAAGCAACAGATTAAAATCAACAAGTGAAATACTGCATGTATAATATATTTCAAGGTGCTTCTGTGAGCCGACTTAACAACTCCCCAAAATCCTGCCTCCTGTAACACAGATGCACTATGTACTGCCTTCATGGTGCTTATTTGTCATTCTATCATTGTGCATCTTCATCACCAGTTCAACCAGTGAACATTGTCTCACAGATTATATGGCATACTGTAGAAGTGGAAATTTTCACGCATTTTGTATGACCAGAAACCAGTGCCAAAATAAAAGCAGGCATATTTTACGTGTTATATGCATCACTATATAATGTCTTGATTTGGTGGCATCAAAGCAAGCGAAAATCATCTCACTTCATACAGCGCAAACAATTACTCATGGGAAAATATCCACTCTGACTATTTACACTTTATGGTCCTGAATTAGGAAAACTCTGGTAAAAAAGTCCCCTCTGTATCAATTAAGACTAAGATAATTATTACATAACACATTGATCAGTGAAAATAAAAAATGAATCTTTCGCAACATGCCATTTATAACTTTTTTAAATGAAATGAAGAGACATTTGACAACTTGCAAGGCTTAGAAAAGATGTTGGCTTTACATTTAGATAAAGTTTTAGATCAGTTAGGGAATGGACATAACAGAAACTCTCTGATTTCAAAACGTCAATAGAACATCATCTGTACAAGTGGAAATGTTGAATCTGCATACCTGGTAGACGGTCACTCCTGGAACAGGTTGGGCAACAGACTGGTGCACATAGTGGTGGGGTCCGGTGAAGTGGAGGTGGGTGTGGTGATGGTGTCCTGCCGCATGGTGCATGTCGGCCCTGGCTCCTGCTGCGGCCGCTCGATGGTGGGCCTTGTCTGCTTTGGCCTGTAGACGATGAAGAGATCACAAACCCCACATCATAAATTGACCTCCTTTGCTCATTTTCATTATTACTATATACATATTTTTTTTGCAATGATTTGATTTGTGAGATTTCTCCCTGTTGACAAAAGAATGCACAGAGTTTTACAATGCACTATTTTACAAGGACTGCACTGGAGAAATTTTGTAAAATGAAGTCCAAAAAATGATTAAGAAATTTAATCCATTCCGAACAGTATAGATGATATTTAGGTGTTGTGATTTAATAAAAAAAAAAAATATAACAAAAAACTTGTGTTACACTGATGTTATAATGTATCGGAATAAAAGGGCAAGACACACAAAAATAACAGAGGCACAAATAAAGTTTATTTGAAACAGTCCAAACATTTTTGTTCCCCCCGTTTTTCTACTCCACGCCTTGAATATCCTTCACCCCAATTTAAAGAACCTAACTGTGTGTGGTTCTACAAATGTGAGGAAAGGTTTACAAAGGTTGCTTTACCTCAATGCGCATTGCCCTGCCAACGTTGCCCTTCAACAGCTGGTTGGTGGCTCTCATATGAAGGCGGTCCTCCTTTCGCTGTGCCCTGGCTTCTTGCTAGTTGTGTTGAATGAAGAGAAATACCATTTATACAGTTAAAAATACATCCTTTCATAACAATCTATGAAACTATGTCTTTATCTTTACACATGATAAATACCAATAGCTCAAAATTGTTGACTGGATACGGATTTGCATCATTTGGGGTACTGTGGCATAGTGGATAAGACTCCCGACTCCCGATCGGAGGACCTGAGTTCGAATTCCGCCCAGTGCTTACGTCCTTGGACAACATTAAATTACCCCACTATGTCCCATCTGGACCCAGGTGTATAAATGGGTACCTGGCAATGCTATGGTAATAATAATAGCAGGGCCCTCTGGTAGAGCAGAGTCAACACTGAAGAGGCTACCTTGGGTAAATAAGACCTTATCATTATTACAAATTATGATTTTCCTCATATGAAAACAAAAGGACATGCTTATTGTTGACAGATACGGAGTATGCATCCAGAGATAGATTCTACACAAATTTCATTTTAAAATCAGTTCGGGAAACCCACTCACAAGGGGGGCCCCTCCTTATAAGTAACCCGTCCCCCTTATAAGTAACCCCGTCCCCCTTATAAGTAACCCCCGGGGCACCCCTTATAAGGAGTCTCCACGCTTTTTTGCAATGCAACGCGAAAATTAAAGGACTGCGGCAATTCGCTTGATTATGTCCATAAAGCTTCACAAGTTTCCTAGTTACTCACGAAATTTGAGCAAAATCGGTTTGAGGCATCATATCTAAAATCATGGATTTAAATGTGATGTCAAACGACCCATGCGAATGCTGACATGCGAGCGATTACTGGCGTGAGTGTCGCCAGGCGCGGCGGACGCCAGTAATCGCTCGCATGTCAGCATTCGCATGGGTCGTTTGACATCGCATTTAAATCCATGATTTTAGATATGATGCCTCAAACCGATTTTGCTCAAATTTCGTGAGTAACTAGGAAACTTGTGAAGCTTTATGGACATAATCAAGCGAATTGCCGCAGTCCTTTAATTTTCGCGTTGCATTGCAAAAAAGCATGGAGACTCCTTATAAGGGGTGCCCCGGGGGTTACTTATAAGGGGGACGGGGTTACTTATAAGGGGGACGGGTTACTTATAAGGAGGGGCCCCCCTTGTGAGTGGGTTTCCCGAACTGAAATGTACGTGTAAGTGATAACAGACAAGCCCCTTCTACACTATCATTCTAGCCAAACATATCATTCTACGACGCAATCTTCGCATAAAATCTGCAAACGTCAAAGCCACACTCTACCACAGCTTACAAAATGTGTCATTCAATAGTTCCGACCAATGGTAGAATAGAACTTGCTATAGAACCATTGACTCATAATTGAAAGATTGATTCAAATGACCACCAGTCGATGGATGAACAGGCTCAGACCTACTAGCATCGATGAAGTAAAGTAAAATAAAGTAAGTAGAATTTTGGTCTTCATATTTGCTATCTTTATGTGCTTGCAAATATCAGTAAACAAACTGTATTATAATGTACAATACTCAAAAAAGGCAAATGGAGAACACACACAGTTTGCAAGAATCTTGATTGAATTGTTGGACCAGAAGAAGAAGAAACCTCAATCATGCTAATTTAGATTAATTCACATTGTACATCCCTGTTTGTCTTTTGTTATTTTTCACTTTCCACGCATCACCACAGTTGATAGAATTTGACTAAAAATCCAACAAACTTCATGACACTGATCAACAGTCGTCATGCAAAAGATGAGAGATGGATAGAATGAGGCCATCAACATGTACAGACTACACTAACGTTTTACAGTCTTGAAATGAATTTAGATAATTTACCTCGTTGATTCAACACACTCTGTTAAAGGGACTGTACAGTACTTACTGGTTGAGGTGGGGATTTATGTTTTGAACATTCCTATTACTAAGTGAGATAATGATAAACCTCTTATGAAATATGAAAGAGCATGTAATTTTAAGAATAATTTAATGTTTATTAGATGAAAATTGTTTTTTTCAAAAAAATCCTTCAAATATTCCCCCAAAATTCTCAGATCACTACCAAAAGTTAATTGTTTGTTACTTGTGTCATTCTCAACCTTTCCTGCAAGTTTCATTCCAATCCGTTAACTACTTTTGAGTTATTTTGCACACGGACAAACGAACTAACTCACAAACAAACAAACGGCAAACGAAAACATAAGTTCATAACCTCCTCCCTTGGCGGAGGTAAATATAATAATAAAAGGCGACAAGCCACGCCTTTTTAATATTACTTGGATCTCTTTGTTTCACCCTGTTTTTTGATATCTCAGACATTTCAAAACCGATTTTCATCAAATAAACTTTTGATACCCTTAACGTTACTTAGAATTGCATGCTTTTTGACTGTTTGACATCTCATACAAATAGAGTGGTTTCTGAATACCTCACAAAACTAATAACAGCTAAATCCTCACCTCAACCAGAGCTGTAACTTACACACCCTTTAAAATCACCTATTAAAGCCCGCGCAGCTACCTACTTCATACTTCTACTTATGCCATATTTATACGCTACTAATCTTACGTTACTTCTTCTGATATATACACTCACATTTCATACAGACACGAGAGCTCCGTGAGTGTTACAATGTATGAATCTATAGGGTCCTACACTTCCACTACAGCTCTAAAACCGTTACATACACAGACTACACAGTATCCATGCCAGCGCCACTCTACTCTCAGCTCAGCAGCGCCGTTGGCATTGGCTTACCCGGAGTGCACGGTTTTCGGCCCGATGATGGTAGATGGACATGATTGATGGAAACGCAGACCGAGTTCGCAACAGAAGGGGTCGAAGCACTTCCAAAAAACAGGGGGATTCGATGCGTTTAAAGCGTACGTTACAGATGAAATGCGGCAATGAAATCGACGTTAAGAAGGCTATTCGTTTTAGGTTTAAATTTCAATTTTAATTTTAATTTTTATTCGTACTTCTATTTGTTCGACGCAGACATAGTCTATGCCAATACAGAAGATTAGGTGCAGTGCTATGCTGTGTACACATATGCACATTCACACAGGGCCGTCCGCCTTCTCTCTGCGATCTTTTCTGTGGATCTTCCCAGTGCTCTAGCTTAGTGATAGCGAAGGGCGATCGATAAATAGTCGAAGTCAGGTGACTTCGGAGTTATTTCCAGCCATGACGTAGTTCAAATGACGTAGGCCTACAGTTACCTAGAACTTGTCAAATTCTTATCAGTTGTTATTTTTTCCATTTTTTTTTTATTACCTGCAGAAAAGCTAATCATATGCTGCTTACTCTTTTGTAATGTCTTCAGCAATTCGTTCGTGTAAATGACACTTCAGTTATTGAGAGCCAGTGTACAGAATTTTATCTATTTTTGACATGCACATCAATTTTGACATACACTCTAGACTGTTGCTAGAAGTACTAGTAAATTTTCTGACAAAACAGTTTTGGCGTGATTAATTGGACATTGTCATTTGTACATCAATTGTTTTGATGCCTGCATGTGTATGATGATTTTTTTTCTTTTTTTTTTCTTTTGCTTTTGCGTTTGCTTGTTATTGTTGTTTTTTCTTCTTCTTGATAGGCAGGCCTATACTATAAGCACACTGCAAAAAGTCCGGTGAGATGGTGTTAAATTTTCGGTGCTCATTTTATGGTGTTAAATTAACACCTCCAGGTGTCATTTCCAAATATACAACTGTTTTTTGAAGAGTTTCTTAGTAACTGCACTTCTTGTTGATTTTTAATTTAAACAAGACGATCAAGAATTTTACATTAAAATACGAGATTTTTGAAGAAATGTGAAAATGAATTTACACCACAGTAACACCAGCTGGTGTGGTCTCTTATTGAAGCTGGACGGGTGTTAAAACCATTGATATTAACACCAACAAATATCAAATCAACACCATGTGGTGTCATTTTTCAATCAACACCAGTACAGTGTCAAAATAACACCAGGTACAGTGTCAAATTAACACCACGAAGTGTCAGGTGAACACTTTTCAACACCATCACAGTGCATTTTCTACACCTGTGGGTGTGGTCCTCTATTGAAGTTTGATCGGTGTTAGATTTATAACACCGATGTTTTTACAGTGCAGGGCCTAAGTTTTGGGCAGGCTTTCCTTTGTCGAAGAAGGCTTATGGAGTACACCAAAATGTAATGTCATATATATAGGTTTTGTAAACAACCTTACCAGGAACCTCACCGGGGCGGAATATCATCTGTGAACACTGTTGTTGCTGACCATGCTCGCACGTGTAGGCGTCCTCGTTCCTACCAAAGCCGCTATAGCATAGGCCTTATACAAAACACTGTGACATCATCACTTCGGTGTATATACCGTTCTACTGCAGGAGGAGTCCTAGACTAGGACAAACAAAAGTTAGCCTAAAAAGAAAGAGTAAATTCTTGCAAGCATAAGCAGTCACATGCATACAGTCGCATACAGCGGGGGATCTAGAGGGGGCGCACCGGGCCCGCGCCCTCTCTTTATCTTTTGTTAAAACAGAAGAAATAATATGAAGCAAATTGGGGGCGGGGGGAGAGACAAGTGCGCCTCCTTTAATTTTGTAAAGGCGCCTCCCCTTTATACGGAATTACTGGATCCGCCCATGAGATGGGAAGAATATTCATGGAGTTACGAAATTGGGAAGTTTCATTAATTTTCAGTTCTTGATCTGTCAATATGATTGTAGGACCTCGGTGCAAATAGTGAATTGATGTCATTTCTTCACAATATTTGCCACTCACAGTATGTACAAAAATCATAATGTCCATTTTTTTTTGTGATCAAATGCAATTGTGCCCCATCAGTCTCACGAATCCCGATATAATTTTATTTGACTGACCATTATTTTGAAGTTATTCAACCAAGAATATATTTTATACTTTTAGAGAAGAATAAAAAAAACAATTTTCGCAATTTTTTGGTTCACGCTCAATGAAAATTGTGAAGTGATGACATCATCAGCTCAATCATTTAGATATTCATATCGACTGTTCAAGAATTGTCATATTCACAAAATTAGCAAATCTTTTGAAATTTCATAACTTTCCTAATTTTCATCCGATTTTGATCATTTTTTTTTTACAGTTCAAGGCTGTGCTTAATTGTTATAGTTTACTCTGTCTTTTCAGACTACTTGTAACTTTTAAGTGGTGTGAAATTTCCCTTAAAATATATAGGCCTTCCATGAGGAGACTATACTGTTCGTGAAATATGTGAGAATACGTCGTGCTACAAGATTATCTTCGACTTAAATGATTATGTTCCTCCTTTCGCGTATAATATAGTGACCATGATGAAGTAGATAAACAGAATATTTGCATGGACTTTGTGATGACTCCATAATTATGATAGCGTCATGAAGGAAATATACCTGGCCCTACACGACAAAAATCTATGAAACTGTGAGTGCTGTATTAACAACTGCAGGGTAGTAGCAATTAATGTACTGGTTGAGTGAAAAGCGGATCCGAGGCCTCCCGGTTGACTGTGGGATGCGCATGAGTCAAATTGCTCTAGTTTTTGTATTTAAACGTGTATGAGGGCAACAGAATCGTTATTGCATATTACATTATGGCATCATTCATTTAGATATGACTCTGCATGATATGGAATGTTCGTGGCATCTTGTGCAGTGGAATGCAATAGCAGGATATAGGGTTACCTATACCCTGTTACCTGCTATGAGAAACTTGTTTGTACATGTACATGCAAAATAAAGTTCGAAATTAATTAAAGTATAACAACAATAATAACAAAAACAAACAAAAAAAAAACAACAGGGCTGCCAACTCTCACTCACTGAGAGTGAGAACCACTCATTTTGGTCCTTTCTCACTCTAAAACTTTATTTCATTCGAATGCATTTCTATTGATCTCACTCATTTTGACCCCTAAATTATGGCATTGGCCTATGGGACTCTCAACTAGTTACCAAAGTTGGCAGCCCTGCAACAACAACAACAACAACAACAACAACAACAACAACAACAAAACACACCAAAGTATAATAGTTGTTTTTTGAAATTCCAATTTGTGGATCATCGGTGTCCATAATAATTGCAAGTATTTTGAAGGGATTAAATGATGATTTTGCTTCTTGCATGATTACATTATTTTGAAAATAAACATGAATGTA
The DNA here is from genome assembly GCF_040938485.1 of Diadema antillarum. Lineage (NCBI taxonomy): Eukaryota > Metazoa > Echinodermata > Echinoidea > Diadematoida > Diadematidae > Diadema > Diadema antillarum. The sequence goes on along the minus strand of NW_027271862.1, from coordinate 669,343 downwards.
AAATAAATCTCTGATTCTGTGCTGTGTTATAGTTCATAGAGCTCATTAAACAATGCATGTAATTCAAATTCTTCAGTCTTCAGTGTCGATCGATCTGGTAAATGGTAGGCCTATACGTGTCCCATCATATTCACGCAAGCGCAAACACAAATCCAGTGAGCTCTGTACCTTGTATAGATTTATGTAACCGTCTTTAAATTCATTCAGACAATACAAAAAAAAATACTCGGACACTTTTACATGTATAATAAAAATCACTCGTATTTCGTATACAGTATGTCCATTGATTGATCATCATTCTATAATTCAAGTCCAACGTAAGTTAACACAGTTATGATAAACATGACACATCAGGAAAATCCAAATTTGTGATGTAATACACATTTACTCCTATATATATTCCTTCGATTGAGATGAGGGACAAATCCAAAATTAGATTGAAAATCTCAATCTGATAGATTTAGAAGTCAATCTGAATTTTAAGTCAAATGGGCAGGTGGGCAGTTGTGCCCTGATGAAAATGAAAATTATGTAAATTCTCTACTTGTGGAAAATTTTGTTACTTTTGTGATGGCAAATTGCCCAAATATGTCACCCAAAGTGTGCACTACATTGCTGAATTTCAATTTTGATAATGCAAAATCTCCCTCACATGGGAGGAAGTGTCCCCTCCCTACCCATCCCCCGCTCTGTCTTTTTCCATAGACTTAGTACACTGTTTAGATTGCAGATTTCCGAACATTTCATCAAAAGTGCACACCACCTCGTGTGGGACGCGGATATCCCCATTTAATCAATCCTTTGCCCCAACACCCGTTTCCATCTATAGATTAAGTACACTCTTCTGATTGACAAAACCCCAAATATTATTTTAAAATCAATGAGATATTTTCATTTCAATTCTACAAAGGTAATGTAAATGCTCCCTCTTTTGAATATAATGTGATTCTTATATGGGAGGGACTTACCTTCTCCCACACTTTTCCCGCTTGATCTCCCTCCATAAATGAAAAACTTGCTACATTTCTTTAATAAAATTTGCTGGCATTTCACAAAGTGTGTGCCAGATTGCTGTATTTCAATTTTTAAAAATTCAAAATCTCCCTCGACTGGGAAGGGGATAATCACTACCAACCCCCTATGACCGGTCCTGTCCTTGTCAGGTGCCCCGCCATACAGACTCGGTATACTTTTGGGATTGACAATTTTCCGAATATTCCCCCCCCCCCCAAAGTGCATCAGTTCGTTTTTAAAAAATGCCAAAGCTACGTCGTTTTGGAGGGTATATGTGGATTATGAAGAGCTTGCAACCAAAATGCGCTAAATCCATTGAAAAATGATATGTATATATATATATATATATATATATATATATATATATATACATATACAACATATACATATGTTATATATGTATCATATATATATATATACATATAATAAATATATATTATATATATATATATATATATATATATAATCATATATATATATCCAGATATTCAAGAGGATGAGAGGTTACCAATACTGAACAAAACATGATTATATTCTTCTCTCTCTCTCTCTCTCTCTCTCTCTCTTTCTTGGGTGCTGATACATGTATTACAAACCAACAGAACGGCAAAGAGATCACATAAAACCTCAGCCTCTAATTTGTGGTTGACTGATATAGCCCACTTTCATGAAGATTGCTTAATGTTGAATATTCCTTTGCGTTTACGGGGTATTTATGTTCTATATTTCGGGTGCTTTTCGTTATTCCATATCAATGGCAATTCTGCTATCAACAATAATGACACTTCGTTTGAATGAGAAGTATTGTAGTATTGATAAAGATGAATTTGATCATGAAGTACTCTTCCCTCTAAAGTGACAGACTCCACATGGCCGTGATCCAGCCAACTAAGAAGACGTCGATAGAATCTGGACCTGAATACAAAGGTGCGTATCCAAATAGGTAGGTATCATAAGTTTTATCTCAAATGGGACTCACTGTACGTTACTCTAATTTCTCTCTCATGTTTTCTCCTGTTCTCTTAATTTGCTTGCACTATACAGCAAGAAAGAAATATTAGATACTTTATTGCGTTTTCCCATCATTCTGCAATGATGATGGCAAACTTTTTATTTTGACATGTATCATTAAGCGTAAATAGTTACAAAGTCATGTCCATTAGCAGAAAAGAAAAGCATTCAAGATTATTTCTGATAATGATGAAGTAATGTTTAAAAAAAGAATAGAAAATCTGAAAATATAAAAATGTATGTATACATAAACTGAGAAAGCGAGCAGTGACCCATGTTATGTCCATATTGGTATACGTAGATTATTTACACACACTGATTAATTCCGTACATGGGACAACATGGTGGTTGTAATGAGCCTTTATGGTCACGCTGCGTTTTCATAACCGTCGCGGGTTTGATGCTGAACAGTACCTATAATAGACATTCAGTAGTTTCCTATCCTGCCGTTATGTTTTCGAGTCGCTTTGCACGGAATAATGATAGTGATAATAAACTGAGTAGTTATCTATAACGCACAACATATCCATTCAGGGTGCTCAAGGCGCTCACAAATATAATTGAATGTTCACAAGAAGTAAATGTAGGCCTATACACAATCAAGCGGAGTCTTAGAACTACGTGCGGTTGAGCATCAGTAAACATATAATGCAAGATATAGCAATTACATTTTGACCACAGATATTTTCTTAATAAATATCAAGGATAGGCCTATACATTGGCAAATGACCAGGAATGTAATATTCACGGGTCGTGTGATATAAAGGCAAAGAAGTACGGAATCATCCATTTCAAGTGGAGGTTCAAGAGTACTGGAAAGTCAACTCAGGTATGTCAGAAGACGATTCAATTCTGCGTGAGAATTATAGTCTGGCTTCCAGATCATGGGTCCGTACGGTTTTGCCTTCCAGAATATCAACGCCCTCAATAGCGACGAGAAAAAGTGTGAGCTGGCTTCGTCGCCACTGAGGGCGCCATTTGTGGAAGGAACTGTTGCTGTGGTAGGGACCACAGAACTTGAAGACTATTTTGGAGTTTTTTTCGAGGATCTGTCAACCAGACTAGATTTTTAGGGAGTACAATAAACTTGGGAGAGTAGGGACACCATGGACATGATCTCTGATGATGGAATGAGACTCAGGACTGGCCCGGTTCGGATAATTAGGCCTATATCCGAGAACCTCGTAACGAATGAGCTGTGTAGCCTAAAGACAGGGTTATCACTGATCTCAGTGTAAAATACACACACATTCGAAGAATCTCAACTGATGTCGACCGTTACAGATGAGAGTACGCTTCGACGCACATTTACTATTTGCTGACACGTGGCTGACTGGTGCTATTTATGCTTTTCGAATGTATAATATGTCGGTGGGCAGCGAATGACGATAATTTACATTCAATCGGACCACCCAATAATGTTTCCCTATACGATATACCGATATTTAAGCGTTACATAGAATGGATCCAATATCGTTTAATGTGCAGATATCTTGCGTAGAACTCGACTGTTACAACTCAAAATGCAATAATGTAATCAAAGTTAATGACTGTAAATAGATGACGGGTCATCTATAGTAATAAGGTGCATAATGCTCTCAATGTGCAGTCACAGCTGGTCTCGCCTCCTGGTGCTACAGCTGATATTATTTTCTCCAACACGTTCTCCGACAAATTCAACAATGTCCTGAGGATAAAGAAAGAAATACCAGAACCATTGTCATCTTTGCTGGTAATTCATTAAAGGGATGTAGTTCAAATACTAGTACTCATAATCCATCTACGTAACTCCTCCATTTATCTGCTGAGATTATAGACTCAGCATATCATTGTAATTGGATCCCACAGCTTTAAGTGGGAAAAAAAACCCTGAGACTATAATGTATGTCTTGACATAAATTCAAAACGCCATTAAAACTTGTACGAATAGACGATATGAATGCTATATATACTGTCTAATGACAGATACTTTTTTTGCAATACGTTTTTAAAATGAAACGTAAAATTGCAACTTGATTTCTCTCTTAAGAAATGAAGAGCAACATGACTGGATGTTATTAGAGCATAGTATATGCAGGTAGATTCAGACAAGTACAAGCAAACATCATCAGGTGACACACGCAGATTGAATATTATTGCATTACATCAATAAACATATTTAACTACATTGAATCGTATTTCATGTTTCAACATTATGGCGACATCATAAAGATGAATTATCCACATGTGACTGTCAAGTAATACTCGCGAAGTTAATCATTCCACGTGCCGATCAATTCCTTAGAAATTTGATATTTTTGTGTATTTCTGTTGTATCGTCATAATAATTATACGATGGTTCATAGTTTCCATACCTGCAGAGACTGCGTTTGGTGAAGTTATGTTGTGAATGCTTACATTATTTTGTTAACCTTTACATTGCATGTGTATAATCCTTTTAAAAAAGACGTACAAAAAATTACCAATGCTTCAGCGAAGTGTCAAATTTAGCACTGATAAGCAAAAATACGCTCTACTGAGGCACTCAGGCTGCATTTGAGGCCGTCTGAATAAACATACTATACACTGTGGATTTTCGTTTTAAGCTCAAGATATGCAACAGCTCAAACCATGCAGTCAAAATAAATAGCAGTGGTACAATATTCTCCTCATCGCTTACCTGAAATTACCTGACACCATGGACCTACAACTTTCGATTACCACGGGTGGTGGTGGTGTGGTCCCCCGGGATGCGGATATCCTGGAGTCGGATGATGCTGTTTAAAAAATTATGGGCAAAAAAACATACGGAGCGTGATTACACCTATATCACATGCCATCAGTCGTGCCAATTCCAGTGAAAATCAATCTGAGCTTGAACGATTTCTCAAATAATTTTAAATTTTCTCAATGATATAAGCAACCTTAAGCTCACTGTCAATGCACTGGTTATCATGTCCATAGTGATTTCCTCACAGTTTTAACGATAATGATGAAAAATTTTTCAAGTAAAGAAGCACCACTATACAAAAATAAAAATTGTGGAGGTCAAGAAAATTGATTACTCACCGGGGGATGATGTGGAGGATGGTGTGGGGGATGATGCGGTCCGTGATGCGGCGGGGGATGGTGGTGGTGGACTGGGGGAGGTGGAGGGTGATGATGGTGCACTGGGGGAGGTGGGTGATGGTGGTGGTGGCGGTGCGCCTCAGCTGCGTAGTGATGGGCGTCTGCTTTGGCACCCGCTGCTTCGGCACGATGGTGGGCGTTGTGAGCTTTTGCCTGCAATAAGGAGGAAGTAAATCAGCATCATGACACTGATTTAACAGAAAGGACCTATAAAGTCGAGAATATGAATGCTATTAAAGTTTATACTTTAATGGTCCTTGCAATGAGTTTTTTTTTTAAATTCTTTACCGACTGATCGATCTTTTGCCCCACATCGACGTAAATCAACACCGATTGTCGATCAGTTGCGATAACGTTATGTATTATGTGCATGATATATACACTCACATCGTTATATCGTTGATGCTATTTTTTTACTTAGGCCTATTCTCTTTATACGTGTTGATATTCAAAATCAGTTATGCTTGTGGCCTGTTTTGTAAACTCCGTCAGTAAGTGGGGACTCCAACGCTTTAGTTGCTTGTCACCTATCCAAAAATGAGCACAAAGGGGTTTACAGTGTGTTTTTCAAATTCGTTTTATTACATTGGTTCAGCAGTAATTGAGGGGTTATCACATCATGTCATCGTTTTACCTCGTTCCAAATCAAGAGAATATCTTTAAATCAAGTGAGAAGAGCTTTAAAGTTTGTCAGTATGTTTTTTGTTTGCTGATGACAAACATGACAAAAGGGGCGTCGCTAATGTATGAACAGTCTTTTGATGGCTCTGTATCCTCATGTTTGCTTTCAGTACAGGGTTCATGACTGGTAGACAGTCTCCCATCGGGTGGAAAAATCCAGAGAGAAATGGAACAAAATATGCAAACAAAACAATGTTCTTCCTTTTCTTCGTTTCTATTTGTATGAAAATTACTAATCCCTCTCCCCTCCCACAAAAACATATTTATTTATTTAACACTTCTAGCTTAAAACTAATTACGCTATACAGCTGACAGCAACATTTACTGGGAAGCAGTGTATGAGGTGATTCCATAATCTTAAACGGGTGATATTTGTCATTCCGAAGGTTCGTTTATTCGAAAATGAAAAAGGTTTGTCTTTAAGAAGATTCGATTCCGAAGTTTTGTCATTCCGAACATTACTACAGCGCACTTCCGAAGGTTTGTTAGTTCGAAAATGAAAAGAAGGTGCGTAATACATACTCGACTCGAGAACATTCAGAATTGTATTATGAACCTTATTTGGTTTTTGGATTAACGAAGCTTTGGAATGACGAGCTGTAACCTACGTTACACCATACTTAGAAAATGACAATGTTATGACCGTTTTCAATGTAAATTCTGTTATAAATTACTGGATAACACCAACCGACCACGTCGACCTCTCACAAATCGAAAACTTGGCTCGAAGAAAATGGCAACACCGCGGATGGATACAAACTTGCATGATTGTGTTAAGTTCTATTGTGTAATTCAAGTCGAAGGCTTTTCTTCGGTCTTCCGACTAAGGAGAGGAGGGCTTCAATATTCGATTGTTATGAACATTCTAATTGTCAGTTTGTTTGATCTTGTCATTTTCTTTCCCTGAAACTAATTTGCTAATGGAGAAGAATGTATCTTTAAATGGAAAGCTGGAGTAGGGTGTGTGGGTTCGTGCTTATCTTACCTCGAGCTGCATGGCATGCCCAAAGTTCCCCCTCAACATCTCGTTGACAGCCCTGTTGTGCAAGTGGTCCTCTCGACGCTCTGCCCGGACTTCTTGCTGAAAATGATTAATGTAGAAATTAATTAGAGTTGTAAGGATACAGTTTACATTAAAACCCACAAGACAATCGTTTTCAAAATGGCTTCTTATATTCTTTTTCAGGTAAATGGCACGCATGTGTATCATGGATAGACAGAGACATACATTAAAGAAATTCAAATTTCACACGTACATGATTATAAATATGCTTACATAATACGAGGAAAACGGAAGAGAGATAGAGATAGAGAAACTTGCTTTCGTACGAGTAGATTTTGGTATACGTAAGACAAAAGTGGGTTAGGTACAGGTGGTGGACATCAATGAACAGTCATATGAATAGCAGGTGTTGTACTTCTTAACATGACTGTTTCAGTGCTGTTTGAGAATAAGAAATATGCTAGTAGTATTTCAATGCAAGCTTACCCGGAGCGCCTTATTCTCCTGCTTGTGATGATAATAGGCCATCTTAACCAAGACTGATTCCGATCCAAAATCTTTACCTCGTAACGCTGAAAGCTGTCAAGTCTTTACCTCGCAACGCTGAAGGCTGTATATCTCTTCGCCTATACCCATGAAGGGAACACAACAGCGCACTGACAATCCCATGATCAAAATTTCAATATTTATTAGTTTCCACCCACCGCAACTAAATAATGTTATCAATACATACTTCCGTCATAACCGAAATCATCAGGAGGGATCACGAGTGCCATCGTATCGCATGGTAAATATCAGGTGACGCGCGGTTATCCATCTGCACGTGATCGCACTATGACGTAGAGAGTGACGTCACAACATTGCGTCGCGATCTCGAACTGGTACGCGGTCATAAAGTCATCTAAAATTAAGTTTCGCACAACTTCTGACCGATAACTGCATTCGAGACAAAGACAACCAAAGGAAAAAAAAGTGTGTGTGTGTGGGGGGGGGGGGGGGGGGGAAGAGGCAATTAGCAGCCAACAGACAAACAGAAAGAGGATTTGGATCATAAAATGTAATGACGTGTGTGTAAATTATCACCACTGTGATAATTCAGACAGTTTTGGCGATTAATGAGATTATTTGACAGCCAACAGCAGCTTTTACATACATTTTTGCAAGTAGAGTTAGCAGAATCATTCCATAAAATGCATTTCTAATTTGTATATTTTTTTTTGTACATGCTGAAAATGAAATTTAAATTAAATTCAATTGAATTGAATCATTACCTTTTCTTTGTTTTTTGTCTTTTTGTTGAACATCTTGGCTACGAGGCACAAGATTTTTTTTTTTACATACCTTACAGTATATGAGATCATAATCACCACTACTCTGTGATTATTGTTGTCACTATTATTTTTTTTTTCATTCTCCTCCTTCCTCACCTTGAATCTTCATCTTTCTTGCTATTATCATCCCCATCATCATCATTATGGTATCTTTACTTTTTAAACTATAATCATAATTAGCATAATGAGTTACACTATTAGTAATTCAAAGCATATCGTGGTAGTTGTAGTACACCGTACAGTGGCGTAGACAATTCCTCAGACGGGAGGAGGGGGGGGGGGGGGGGGAGGGGGCGGTGGTGGATATGATTTGCGGCCCAAGGAGGGGATCTCATTGATCCCCTTCCCCCCCCCCCCCCAACACACACTCACGCACAACGGACACTGTAACGACGACGAAAATGACCACAATAATAATGATAAAAGTAATAATGATGATAACAATAATAGTAATTATCATTATTGCTATTATTACTGTTACTATCATTATTATCATTATCATTATATTATTCTTATTATGATAAGAATAGGAAGAGTGTTGATAATGATGTATAAAAATTCCATTCATAAAATATTATGTCTCTTCGAAACCTTCGATTGTACATGCCATCAACCTCTCCCCCCCCCCCCCCCCTCCAACTTGTTAGGGGGATGCAAATCTCCACCTCCACCTGTCTTCGCCCTTATTCCTATTAAAAAACCCCGATATCCAACAGTAACAACGGTAGTGATGATTAACTCGTCTGTCATTGGTGGTTTTTGTCGTTGTTGTTTCAGTAAGCTTGTTTCACCTTTTCTTACATACACGTCATCGTCATTTCGTTCAAAAGCGGTTTCAAAGTAAGTCCTGTTGGTGTACAGAAATGCATGATTAGCCATAACTTAGCACATGAAACGTTAAATCAAACAGCCATCTGACTGACTGTCAATCGCAACAGAAATGGATTTTGTAAAATAAACCTAATTTGACGTGGTTTAGTGACGTCGCTTAGGTGAGCCCGAGATAACCTTCAACAGTAATAAAAAGAAGGAATTACCATTTAATCTTCGATATTATTTGTGTATACATTATGTGTGAGCGTGTGCTATGAAACCAAAGTCGATGATTAAATCTATTGGGTTTATTCCAAAACAGGTAGCCTATGCAGGATTTTAGTGATCCTTCAAAAAATATATACGCTGAAAAAATCTTCAAATAACATTTCTTGAAGCCCTACTGAGCAAGACCTCCCCCGTTGTACAAATATCTCAACAACAACAACAACAACAACAACAACAACAACAACAACAACAACAACAACAACACAACATCAACCCAGTGGTTTTTCTCTTGACGCAACACAAATGAAAATAACGATATTTCAAACATATTTTTTTTCTAGTGTCGACTGCAGTAGTATAACAGGCTATGAATGCTGCTTTTATAGGTGAGCAAGGTGCATTATACGGTATTCCTAAACAGGTCAGGAAGATGTGTCTCACCTCCCTTCACGGGCTTTATTACATTTGACAATGTACAAGATGTAAATGACATTAAAAATAGCTTTTGAAGCGTGTAGGACTAGATTTATTCAATTCAATTCAAATGATTTTATTTCCATATGAAGTAATACAAAGTAATATACAACGCTTACACGAGTACATAATATTTTAAGGAACTTTGAATCACGTAAGTGTCAACAAAACATGAATACAATATTGTAATGATATCAACTTTGGTTTGGTTAAATAAACAAGTAAGCAATACAATCTTAATTTGTAACTCTACATGGAAAAGTGGAATTCACAAGAAAAGCATAGCTTGCAAAATTTGTGAATTACTCCAGAAGGTGAGGGCATCTCAAGATCCGTCAAGGACTCCGTGTATGAAAATTTTGATATCCTGACGCCAGGCGAAATAATCAGAAAATAATAGAAAGCACTATGACAAGGACAAGAACGAAAGCAGGGACGGAACAGACAGGAAATAAAACTAAAGATAGGCATGACAAAGAAAGGGAGAAAAACAAAAACAAGACAATGCCTACATTCAGTCACGTCAGTTATCTGGAAAGGTCACCAAGACATGAGTAAGACCATACAGTTATTCGAATGATACCTCCCCCTCCCCCCCCCCCCCAACATGACTTGTGGGGGAAGATAAAACTTCCTTGAGATCGTCATGAAAACTATGAAGAATAATGATAAAATGTGTGAAATGGAAAGTATAAATAGGCAAAGACAGTGAGGTACATAGCGATCTAGGGACTTGGAACTAGTCATCGAACCATCCAGTACATTCCATTCATACTTTGCCTGTGTCCTTTCATTTTTGTCGACCCTATATATATAGCCATGGAAGGACTTTGCTCGTCAATCAAAGTCAAAGTACAGGCCCTATTGACTGCACACACGTGATTTATGACACACATCGTCACTAGTAATGCTAATGATGATAGCGTTTTGAACAAAAGTGAATTTACTTACACCGTCCAAATGAGAGAACTTTTGTGATGATGTCATCGCCTAGCAAGTCTTCCAGTGCGCTATGTTTTATACACACAATAAATTATTATGCCATATTTTCATTAAATTATGAATATAAGTGTTGCTTTATCAGGGACTCAGTTGGACAGTCTACTTCGGCCAATGCCTCATCGGCACCCCAACTTTTAAACAGTGCATATAAAGACAGGCATATATAGCTCTGGTGTACAATGGTGTAGGATACTCAGTAGCAAGCAACAAAAAAGGATTCCGTCGAAACAGACTGTCCAGCTAAGTCACTTATAAAGCAACACTTTCCACCCTATTCTTTAATTATGTTGTACTCTCCGTTATGGTAATTATTACCTCAATTTGTTTGAATGAGCACCCCCATATAGTTTGTTTATTTCCATCATCAAAAAAGAAAAAGAGAACATGATTCAAAGCGGTACAAGTTGTCCATTTGTCTTTCATTCGTCTGATAGGGGCAGTTTCTTTTTTTTTCAAATACAATGTAAAGTATATGCACGAATGATGTCATAAAAAGGAATTAATGCACTCTGTCATGGCAAAAAAAGAAGAAGTAAAAAACCTAAACGATGGAAAACAGTGTTCTACTAAAATAGCCAAGCTTGTAAGACGTGCACATGCACTAGATACAAAACAACGACAGCACCAATCTGTTATACCAATAAAATATATTCATATTAAATTCATCTATATACCATTGTACTTTTTGCTTATTATGATGCTGATATTATAAACAATACTTACTAAGGTTTTAAAATGCAAACACATAAGCTATATGATTATCAATAGTTTATATGATTATAACATATAAACTATAGTTTTAATCTTCTTCTCCAGAGCCAAAAAGGTTGGAGTTAAGTTAGTGCTATGAAGACATTAAAGGATACTAAAGCTATCAGATGAAGTTTCTCTTTTTCAAATGCTTGACAAATTTGATCTCTGTACTGCAAATTTGAGCTAAATCAGACAAGGAATAAGGAAGCTACAGCTCTTTGAATCAATAAACTATAGAGGGCGTTTTTTTTTAATAGAAATTTTCACTAAACGTGGCAGTTGTAAAGGGCTCACACGGGTAAATATTTCTCGATAGAGACGTGTGTTAAAATAAAAAAATCAAAAAATTCTGTAAAATAGCTGGGAAAAATGAGGTTATTCATCTTCACAAACCTGGATAAGTGAGATATACCCTTTTATCCAATAAATTTCCAAGGGGGGTTCTTCAGCTCAAACTCTGTCCAAGGGTTCGCAAAGCCAGACTTCGAGTTCTTTTCACTCAAAAAATCACCAATTTTCTGTACATGCACCCAATCAAATATAGTCCCTTTAAATTCCACGAGAAAAGCTTTCATCTTCCAACCAAAATACAGTTTGTAGAGGTATTCATACTCAATATCTGCAGCTGTTCAGTTCTTTTTTTTTTGCCAAACTGTATTTCTGATTTTTTATTAATTTTGTTCTTCATTTATTTTAGTATCTTTGGTACGTTTTGTGAAGCGGTCAGGGATATTCCATTATATTTACAAGCGTGAGCCCTAAAAATCATCCCAAAGCTAATAGAAACTCATTGGTTTATAGTAAAGGCCCTTATTCTAGGCATTGTTACAGAAAGAAAAAAGATCTTTTAGAACCAGACATTACAAAGAGATTTCCCATTTATCTTAGTCAAAAGGAACAGCATTAGGCCTGCATACAAATCAGACGAATTGATAATGCCGTTAAAGCTCATATCCCCTCTCCTGCATAAATCCTCACTGTTTTTTGTCTTTGCTGATTTGAATAGACCGATTCTGTATTTCGTAATGTATTCAGATTTTATGGATGCTTTGTTCACAAAGTTGCGACTAGCAACCACAAATCTTGCCAGAGGCTTGCCTACCTAGCAACAAGTAAGTGAATTCCTGCTTAGCATTAACTTTAACGTGAGGAGAGAAAGCAAGTAATTCGGCTGGTTGGATGTAAGTTGTAATCTAATTTTCCTCATTTTTCGCGCATTGTTTCAGAGTAAACATGGAGAGTAATGGTAGACAACATGTATGTCTTACCATTAGGCAACGTTACATGCGCGTCCACAGGCGTCCACTCCAGTATTTACTAATTTTGTGACACGAAATTTGTCATGATTTCAGGTTTGCTGCTCCCCATCATTGTCGATTTTCCAAAGGCAGTTAAGTCTGAAAAGGCACCTCAGCGAAATAAAACCGAAATGAGGGAAACGGTTCTTTTGTCAGTGACGATGAACGATTACACAATCGCCTGTCAAAACTGCACTTTTCCAAATTTGGTGATTTTTTAATGATTTGTGGTGATTTTTCACATGGCTTTTTGGGAATTTAGTCCTGTTAGATCCCGGCAGCGCTGCATGGGTACCTCTGTGAGAATTGGGTAAGAGGGGGTGAAGAGCTTACAACTATAAAGAGTGAGGAAAAATGAGGAAAGAGGGAATGGAAAAAGAAAAAAGAAAAAGCAAATGGGAAAAAGAGGAAATATGAACAGGGAGGAAAGAGATGAGACAATAATGTTCACAAACAAAGCCTAGATCAATGCATACATCAAAAGTCAAAAGCCCACAGTTATCTTATGGAACTTATAGTGGTAATGGGGTACGGAACAAGTAAATTGCAGCTTTGCTTCAAATCTTCTTGTTACTGATACGTCAGGACAAAAAAAAAAATATCATTAGAATCTCATGAAAATAGCCATCTTCCGAATATTTGTGCATCGTTTAGTCCTTGAATGAAATCTTTTTTAATAGAACGCTTAAAAAAAAAAAAAAAAAATAGAGACTAATGGACTAGTCTGGCTTCCGGACCCTCTGCTCGAACTATTTCGCTATACAGGATATTGACGCCCTCAACGTCGAAAACTTGAGTAGGTTTGGGCAGCGTATTTCTGCAAGAACCTCAAACTTTTGTACTATGGATGGTAATAGCAACGTATGAAAACTTTAAAATTCGTTGGGCATTCGCAGCTCTATTGGCTCGATGTTCCATAGTTTGACGATGCATTAAACAGTGACGTCCTAAACGCCCTATAGGCTACTCATTTCAATATAACTTTCTGCCTTATGATGTAAATCTGAAATAAAGTATAAAGAATGATGTAAATAGCGTAATGATGTAAAGGACAAACGGCAACGGATCAGTTTCACTTTTTTTACATTCAGGTAGAGCTTCTGTTGGAAAAATTTTAGACTCTAGGTCCACTATTGATTTTGGCATTTCCTGATAGACGATGTAAATCTGACATTTATTTTAAAGCATAAGACTGGACGAAAGACGGCTCTCCTATAAACTTACTTATATCCGTCTCTTCATTGGACCGGATGTGAATTTTCTTCTAGAGATCTCCCGCTACTTATAATGAAACTATGTCATTATAATTACATGAACCATTTTCGGGTCATGAAATGAATGAATTTACACTTATCAGTAAGTAGGTGAATTTACATAAGTAAAACGCATATAGATAAACAAATGGTAGAGTATATCATGTATACAATCATGTTCTAAATTTATAAAACGGTTTCTTTCATTTAACTCATCTAACTGGCAGGATGAACTACTTTAATCATTATTGGCAAAATACGCCTTAAATATTTCCGCCTGGTTGCCACGTTGCACCCTCGTAGGACTTTCTGCTGAAGAGTTGTGTTAGATCCTTGTAGTTTCCAAGTTTCAAGTTGATTTATTTCATTTCCATGCAACAAAATAATTAGGAATACAATAAAATGTTCGCATATACAGATAATGTCATGAAATCGGTACAACAATGTGATGAACATTGAGTCATGTAATAAAGACATAGGTAGATTATTAAGAGAGATACAAATAAATATCATCATCATGGTAAAGTTAGAAACAAAATTGCTGGAAACTGCTGGAGGGGACTGCTAAAAAGCAGAGCTTGTAGTATGCAGTCCCCTCATAAAAAAGGGAAAAATCAAATTGCAAAAAAAAAAAAAAGAATTTGCCTAAGAGATAAAAAAAGGACGCACATTAACAATCACGAGGCAGCTCTCTTGTAAGGGTAGAAAAGATGAGTAGATAGAAAGATTAGTGTGGAAGGTAGTGACGAAGGTAGTAAGTCCAAGGTGGACAAAAAAGGGGGAAGGAGAAGGAAATGGTGGGTCATAACCAGGGCACTAGAGCACAGAAGCTTGGGCTCGCTGAGGTACAAAGAATAGTAAAATTAAACCGGAGCAACAACAATTTTGAAAATCAAAAGCAAAGAAAAAGAGTAACATACTGTGTTGCATAAGAAGTTTTAGATAATTGCTTAACTTTAAAGAGGAAGTATTAAGACTTAAGGCTTCTTTTAAACTATTATCAAGAGAATCCCAGAATTTTAGTCCAGAAATGAAGAATAAAGATTTTGCAAAAACCGTCCTAGTCAAAGGCAAATGATATTCATGAGACTGACGGGTCGGATATGCATGAACAGTTACTTTTTTATAAACATAGAATCAAATACATAGGGGAGAGAATTGTTGGTGAGTTTATGCATGAATAGGCCTAATCGTCCCAATTGCAAACGTTATAATTCATGAATTTTCAAAATATTATTTTCGTGAAATAAATCATTAGTATGACTTCTCCACGATTTGTTACAAATGATACGAAGGGATTTTTTCTGTAATAATAATATTCTCTCTACATAAGTAGAAAAAGTGTTTCCCATGGGAGTTTCCCATAATCTAAGTAAGGTATTAAAAAGGTAGAATATAACATAAAAAGTGAATTTTTTGGAAGATAAAATTTGACTTTGTTTATAACACCTATATTCCTTGATAATACAGGATTAATATGAAAATCCCAGGTGAGTTTATATTGCCCAGAATAAAGCCTAGAAATTTGAAAGAAGAGACTTCTTCTATGATCGTGTTTATCAGGAAAATATTTCTCGGTAAATTTTCCAGAGAATTACTGAACAACATGCATTTATTTATTTATTTTTTTTTTTTTTGCAGATGAATTGACAGTCTGTTCGCTCTTATCCACTGAAGTAATTTCATTAATTCAATGTTTAAAGTATCAATTAATCGATCAGAATCAGAATCATATAAAAATACATCAGTGTCATACGCAAATAACAAAAAAAGAAAGGATGCTTGAAGAATTTGACATATCATTGACATAAAGAATAAATAAAAGAGGACCTAGTAAGCTTCCTTGAGGAACACCACAGCTAACGTTTTACATATAGTAGATGTGTGACCGTTGATAAATACAAATTGTTTTCGATTAGTAAGGTAACTCCTGAACCACTCCAAGGCCTTTTCTCTGACACCGTAATGTGATAATTTGTGAAGTAGTATGTTGTGGTCTATGGTATCAAATGCCTTGGAGAGGTCCAGGAAGACTCCAATAGAATGATGAAATTTATTTATAGCTTTTGAAACCTTATCAAGGGTAAGGATTGCATGAGAAGCGCTATGCTTTTGCCGAAAACCAAATTGATGATCAGAAATAATTTTGTGGGTGTCTAAAAACTTCAAAAGCCTGCTGTAAACAACCCTTTCTAATGTTGTGGAAACAGAAATTAGCAAATATTTTGGTCTGTAGTTGGAGACGTCTCCCCTTTCCCGTTTTTTATGGACAGGAATTACTTTGGAAACTTTCATGGCCTCGGGGACAACACCATTACCTATGGATAAATTAAACACAATCGTCATGTACAAGTGGATCAACAATGTAATCTATAATACTTTATAAAAGAACATTATCAATGCCGTCATATCCAGAACTTTTTTATTTTTCAAATTCTGAACTAGATCTATATCTAATTCATTTCTATGCAAAGGAATAAAAAACAATGAGCTAGAATTGGGGACTTCTGAATAATCTTGAAAATTTTGATGAGTCTGTGGAATATTTTGGGCAAGATTACTTCCTGTTTGTGAAAAATACCGATTAATAGATATTCATCACTACAGAAACATCATCAACTACTAAATCACCATATTTGATTGATGTAACACGGGGTTTGTCCTTATTTTTGTTGATAGCCATATTGATGACTTTCCAAGTATTTTGAATATCATGTTTAAACAAACTTATCTGATTAGTGGAATATTTCCGCTTCTCATAGCGTAATATTTGTGTGAGAACATTTTTATATTCAATTCATTTTCAATTCATTTTATTTTCATACTTCTCATTTATGAACATTACAACAGAAATAATAATACAAGTTCTTTTACCTTGTAGACAATGTGCAGAAGACAAAAAAATATACATGGTGATAACACAGCAATTGTAATGATAACTGGTCAAAATCGAAATGGGGTTGAACAAGGAGAAGTGTGACGGGACCTATATGAAAGCTAGCTTGTTTGGCTGTAAGTCCTGAGTAATCAGTGTTTGTGAAAAAGAAACGGAGACACAAGGTCATCGATACCCCTTATGCAGACGATTAAACGTCACCCCCCCCCCCAAAAAAAAAAAAATATCAAATTAAAACAACTCCCACTGCCAGTCCATGGGTCTTTCCCTAAAACCTGCAAAATGCTGAAGTCTGTTAATTTGTAGTGTATAAGTGTAACATCCTATATTGGTACATGTAATATAGAAGTAGATTACACTGAAAGAAGGCCTACATCAGTTTTTAGGACCACGGATATTTTCTCAGTGGGAAATTTAATGAAGTTTTTGATTTTGTGTAAAACGAAATCGCTGAAAAAATGCAGAACATCGACCGATTATTGGTTCGTCCGGAGTATAAAGTTTCCATATATGTCCGATATAATTTTTTTTTTGTTTGTTTATAGAATTTATATAATTGTTATAATGATTGTTAGTGTTAAATATTATTGCTGATATCGGCGCATTAACCTCACGGATGTTATTTGTATTGCATGTTCTTAAAATTGTAATTTGTAACGATGTATATCTGCAATTCTCTAAAGGGATAATTGACCTGGTTATGTATAAACATTTTCTTGAATAAAGAAATGATTCAATCAAATGCTTATCCATAAGCGAAAGCACAGTACTCATAAACAAATCATAGGTTTCATTTGTATCTTCGGTATTATATACAAAAGACCAATCCACATTACTAAGGTCATTTTGCAACGTTTCTATGTTACCAGGTGTCACCTTCCGGAAAGTTGATACAGGGTCATTTAAAGTATCTTTTTTTTATTAAGGGGGATGTGAGTGAAAATAGTGTAATGATCTGATAAATCTGAAAAGACAATATCACAAACAGGTAAGGGGTTAATATTACAAAATATATTATCAAAAAGAGTTGCCAAGTGATTGGTTACTCGAGTTGGTTTGGTTACAAGGGGTTAGAAAGATGTTGACATCATCCTATATTAAGAAGAAATTAAGCAGTGTTCATGGTTTGAAACTTGGATAAATCTATATTGAAATCTCCCATATTATAGCAGTATTAATAATGAAATATGGTAGATGTAATAAAAATTGCAAATAATCAAAAAAAATCTTGGGTATTAGAATTTGGAGGTCTATACAATACAAATACAAGTATGTTCTGAGCATGAGCGACCTTGATTTCAATACATAAAGACTCAACAACTTCCTTCATACAATTTAAACCATTGTGTATAACGTAATCAAGGTTTTGTTTGACGTATAAACCAACACCTCCGCCCATTCTATCGCGTCTACTATTTTCTGTAAAATCATAGCCTGGAAGAGAATATGCGGGAGCAGAACCCTGAGTAATCCATGTTTCACTAAGACCTATAATAGAAAAAGGAAATGATGAGT
Source organism: Diadema antillarum (assembly GCF_040938485.1). Classification (NCBI taxonomy): domain Eukaryota; kingdom Metazoa; phylum Echinodermata; class Echinoidea; order Diadematoida; family Diadematidae; genus Diadema; species Diadema antillarum. Next base: position 650,963 of record NW_027271862.1, on the reverse strand, counting down.
ATTGTCCAAGAAACAACAAAAATTATCAAAATTACTGTTTAAACTCCTTATGTGCAAATGCATGAACGAAAAAGAAAATCTTAATCGTCAATTCCGGTTAAAGATTTGAATTGATTCATTGTATAACACTTGGAACTTCAATATTGTTCATTATTATCCTCATTAAATTCTACTTCTGTTTCATAAAAATCAAAATCAAAGTCACAAACTACAGGATACTCGTCAATTTTGGGGTCATTAATTGCATGTGATACTTGGTCTTGACGGAACATTTCAACAAATTCGTCTCTATTAAATGAATTGAAAGCGAAATTTTCTAAACGCGTCATCTAAAATATTAACGATGAATGCCAAGACAGAACTCGAGTTTCAGCGAGAACCATGCAGAGTGCGTTCTCTAGAGTGCACAAGGCGATGACCCAAAGAACAGAAGAGGAGGGATAATGGAAGAATGCGAGCAACGCTGCGGAAAAAATGAAGTAGAAATAGTGGAAGGGGGGGGGGGAGTAAGAGAAGTTAAGGTGCAGAGGTTACAAGAGAGCAGAGCACCGACATTAAACAAGGACAACATAAAGATAAGGAAGAAATACAACCTATTATACATAATTATATACCTCTTATTCATGAGTAGTGAACATGCAAAAAAAAAAAAAAATTGCAGAACCCAAACGATGAATTCAATGGAAGTCCAATTATTCATCAAGTCAGAGTCAAAACAAGAATTCTCCTAACAAAAGAGAAGGAACAAATCAAACCGATCCGCAAATAAAAAAACAAACATCTGTTACATTACAATATTTGTGGATTTCCACGGGTGCTGCCAGTATCTATATATGTGTTGGCTCAGTGAGTAGAGCGGCTGCCCTCACAATCGGGAGGTCGTGGGTTCAAACCCCGCCGCGTCATACCAAAAGACGTTAAAAGATGGGAGTTGCTGCTACCTTGTTTGCCGTTCAACAGTTGAAAAGGTTAGAGCAACGTCGATCTGGCGCTGCTCTGTGGCTGCCGGGCCCACGATCAATTGGGCAAAATGAATTTCCATTCTTGGACAATAAAATTTGGAGTTTATATCCAAAACAATTATTATTATTATTATTAGTTTAAATAAAATTGTCGTAATGTTTATACTTGTTTTCATTTCATTTTGATTTGGTTTTGATTTATTTCTACATTCCTTTTCGCACACACAAAAAAATATAACACGATGACAACTGAACAAAGTTATCGAGTAGCATTGGAATCTATGAACAATGGAAATACGTCTAGAGAAACAGGTAGATGATTCTTTGTTTTTTTGTTTTTTGTTTTGTTCATTTCCATCTTAAAAGATGGCTGGATAGCCCATATTCAGCTACGTTAAGCTGGTCTTCCATGGGGTCTAGTTGGATGTGAGGTGGGACCACTTCACCGTGTTAAACACCCTGCTCTTTGCGATGAATGAATGAAGCGGGATCTTTTACGTGCATGAGTTGTTAGTCTCTCATACACGGGAGCTCCATTATTTTTATATCCTATCCGAGGGACAGAGTGTTTTGCCTCTTGCTAGAGGGGGCGGTATGCTTACACGCTTACAAACAACATTGCTCAGTCCAGACTCGGGTTCGAACCCGGGCCGCGTGATCACTGAGGTAGACGCGCTACCGACTGAGCCAATTCACCGCCCTTTATAACTTAAAGGTAGATGATTGACCTATTACCTCTTGATGATACAAAATGAAGAACAGGTGTCATAACATGGATACTATAACTTAAAGATTTCATGCACCTGCGGTTCAAGAGACAAATTTAGCCGATCGAATTGTAATAGAAATGCAGGAGATCATCATCTATATATTAAGCTGGTGCTTGACGAGGAAAATGGCCTCAGAAATACACATATAATAATACAACACGATAACCCAGTCACCACTAACGGAGGTGAAAAACAAATACGCAGTCAGGCGGCAGTGGTGCATAGTGCAAATGTGAGGGAAATCCAATGTAGTGTTTCATTTCGTCACCGAATGTTTTGCTCTCGAAGTTCTAGACGAGAATACATATAATCGAGTGCCATTATGTTGAGAACTAGTCAGCAAAAACACATTTTGCACCTATTCTCCCTATTCTCTTCATATAAATGGATATAATGTGTACTTCTCCAATACGTACATCTCAATCGAAAAGACACGTCTAATTTTGTACAGTACATTTTATTGGTTTTCTGTCCAATCCAAGAGAAGTCTCCTTAGATCTGTACGACGCTATACGATTATGATACTCGACAACAAAATGGCGGACGTGGCCCAATGACTACACTGATATGTTACCTAGCCCTTTTCCTTGTCTTCTGCATGGAATTATCCGCTTGAATGGTATTTGTTAAATAATATATTTTGCTATTGTTAGAGATACGACCTTGGCACTTTTGACGTCATGCAATGCTACATTCGCTGTCTAAGTTCAAAACATTTTCCTTCACTTGACTTACAAAACAAAATCAAAAGTAAATTCAGTATTAAAAGCGCACAAAGCAAATAAAAGCAATAAAAAAGATGAAATCAAAAAGAGCAAACAATATACGCAAAGAATTAGATTACTGAAGGTGTGGCAATGACCTTTACAACTGGAGCAATGCAATTGAACTACTTTTTTTTTCTGGGAGAAGGTCTAATTGGGTACTCAGCATTGCCAAAACAAACGAACAGACTAATAAAAAACAAAACAAAATTTAGAAAATCGGCGTTCGGTGAATCAAATATGCTGGGTTATTGATTCACTGGGCTTGATATACCCATCCTGTCCTTCCCATTTCGAGTTATCTTCCATCTTTTCAAAGTACATTTTGTAGTTCAAAACGTTCTTTCATTGTGCACCCTGGACTCGTTTTTAGTGTATCAGGAATTACCGTGGCCTCTTACAAGAATAATACACAGCGGCGTCCAAACATGTGTCATAAGTAGGCTATTATACATGTAGGTCCTATAAGAAATTCTATCAGACTTGTTGACATAAACAGCCAAACACATACTTCGGGTGTATTCTTTCACTTATTTTACTAACGTCATCACACAAAGCAACGGCCTTGATCAACAATGCTCTCATGCAGAAACTATACAAATATGTCATGAACCTCCACGGTACATTTAAGGTGGGTCGGCGTTGGCAAACTCAACGCTGAGAGATAGAGAGGGAAAAAGGTGGTTGCTAAGACAGGTTTGACTGTAATTCATAAAGCTAATATATCACAAATTGTTTCAAACCGGCAGTCATTGATTTTTGACGAATGCAAACGGGAGATAAGACAAGACATAGAGTACAAATGTATTTGACCTGTGCCCAATCAGCAACCCCGCCACATATTCTTGAAAGATTCTGTACAATATTTTTTATCATTCCTATAAACTCTTCCCGGCGTGTCTAAACATTCTGGAGAAGCCGAAATTTCCTCTTCCAAATTTTGATTGAGACCAGAGTTAAGACAGGGAAATGAACTTCCGAACACCTCTTGCGACATAACGGCACTGGGTACTACGTCATTTTATCCATCCGTTCTTTAACACTTTCGAATTTTGCGTATGCGCACAAGCAGGCGTCAATCAGGTCCAAAATTGAGCAAAGGTGGACACACGATAAAGGAATTGTTCAAATTCGGTTCTGATCGCCTGAGTATAGAGTAATTTGTGAGAGCTTCTTCAGCACTCGCGTGATCGCCTGAGTATAAAGCGAATGATTTGCGAAGCACGTACTTGGTATACTAAAATTTTACTATGTCGAAAAAAGGGCAATATATTTGGATAAGTTTTTCTCCAAAGGCGTCGTGACAATAAATGATAATGCCGAAAACCATACTTGCGCAGTGTGTTCATATATCTCACGTTGGTATATATATATTGGTATCAAACACACACACACACATACACTCATATATATATATATATACATATATATATATATATATATATATATATATATATATATATGTATACTAATGTTTGTGTGTGTGTGTTTGTGTGATTTTATGAATATACCTTTATAATATTACAGTAAAAATAGATTGAAATGTAATCAAAATGTATTTGTCCTCTTCTTCGCTGTAATAATTGCATAATAGATTTTCTAAATAAGGTTAGTGTGGTAATACCCCATTCCCCGCTTACAAAAAACAAGGGGGGGGGGACTGGAGATGGGACAAAGCTAAAAAAAAAAAAAAGCAAGCTCTGATACAAATGCAGATAAGTTTATTCAAAAGATGCAACAGAGTATGTTTATTTTTTCTCTTTTTTTCATGCCATTCACTTTTTGTCGTCTTCCGTTACACAATCTGAATTGTTGATTTTTCTTTTGGCACTTAGAATAGACAAAACTTTGTTTTCTAAAGAAAAAAAAAAGACGAACACAATACGATCTTCATTAACAATATTTCACTTGTTCCTCTGAGTATTAATGGGGAAAATGGATTGCAATGCTTACATTGACTAATGTTTACGTAAGACGTGTGTTGCGACACAATCTGTCGCCCCGGCACAAATTGTCACCCCCTGAAACAGGCGACAAATTGTGCATGGAGCTGACGACGCAAATTGTCGTCCCAGCACAATTATTGTCGTCTGGCGACTGTTTGTGCTGAAGGCTAACTTCACAAATTGTCGCCCGCCCTCGAAGCACATTTTGGGGGGTAATATCATTCTTGACATAGTCATTGAAATACCAACACATAACTTACATGGCTACATCCATGCAAACAAGCCATGTAAAAAATCACGGTGAGTTTTCAAGGAAGTGTGTATGTGCGCGCGCAAGTGACAATTGAGTGTTCGTTCGTGCGTGTGTGTGTGTGTTTTATGGTTTTATGGCATATTATGGAAGAATGCGCACGTATACACACAGACAAACAAACCACTATACCACTATACAACCACCACACATGCACACAATTTCCACATATACTACATGTATTGTATTATTACACTCCAAACACACACACACACACACACACACACACACACAAACAGCTATGCGGAAACGCATACACAAGTCACATAATACGCACCTACAAATCATACACAACACAAACCATGCAGCCCCCCCCCCCCACACACACACATACGCATATAAACTTACCAGTCATACCCACCCCACCCAAGCATAACATAGGAGCAACCACCCCAACCACACAATTCATAGCGCATGGCCGACGACAATTTGTGCAGCTACGTTTCATTTTGCAAGCAAAAATTGTCATCATCGAGGTCAAAAATTGGGAACTGCACAAGCAGCACAATTTGTCGCCAGGCGACAAATTGTATGCAGGGGCGACAATTTGTGCCGCCAACTCCGGCACAAATTGTCGCCCCGGGCCGGGGGCGACAATTTGTGCCGTAACAGACGTGATCGAAATCACAATACATAGAAGGATGCAAGTAGGATAACTGACTGCGAAGTTCAAACATAAGAGGCAGTGGGTATGGGCGAAAAGATGGTTACAAAAAAGAGGTAAAGTATCGAGGTCTCAGATAATATTGACTTCAGCGCATGCATTGTGATCACCCTTTGTCAGCGATTGTGATTCTTTTTGATGTAATGGTCGTCTTGATATTATTCTGATCATATTATTTAGTATGTGTCCTAACTATAGATTATGAAGGGCCTATACCATTTTTCTTGCAACTGAGTGAAATTGCATTATAAGATTTGATTTCATTCTGATTTGAGTACATAGCTAAGTATCTATAACTTATACTAGTATATGAATAGATGTGATGAGTGCATTGAAAAAGAGGGGTGTTAGATTTAACAGCATGGGTGTTAAATCTAACACCGATCAAGTGTCAATAGAGGACCACTCCGACCGGTGTAGAAAGTATGTTGTGATGGTGTAGAAAAATGTTCACCTGGCACTTCGTGGTGTTAATTTGACACTGAAATATAGCTAGTGATATTTTTTACACTGCGTGTGCTAATTCAACAATGACACTATGGTGTTGATTTGATATAGCTGGTGTTAATATTAATGGTATAACACTGTCCAGTGTCAACAGGAGGCCAAACCAACTGGTGTTACTGTGGTGTAAATATGTTCACAACTTTTTTTTTTTTTTTTTTCAAAGACCAAGAGTATGATTGGACCTACCTTATCGGAAAGTTCATGTTTGCCATGTTGAAGGTCAAAATCAACAAGAAGAACATCAGTAACTAATTTCCTATCTAAAAAAACACAAGTTTTATATTTTGTAGTGTAGGTGTCAACTTATTACCACAAATGAGCAACGGGAATTCAATACCAGCTCGGTTTTTTCATATTTAACACCCGACTCTTTGCAGTGTGGGTATTTGTGCATTTGTGTGTGTGAATGTATGCCCGCGTGTGTATTAATATAACACATGTCCAGCATAAGTCACCTTTAAAGATATGAAAATAACGCACACACATATTTAATCACACATACACACTCGCACACATGCACACACACACACACACACACACACACACACATCAACACGCACACGCATAAACAATATAAGAACACCATAATGAATTTGTTTTGATGTTTTCTTGAGATTTTATTTCCGTTTACAACCACTAATTAGCATCCTGTGGCTGCATCTTTTAAACTTACCCCCTAACTTTCTCCAGCCTCGCGATCAATTATCTGCTCTCAAAGTCTATCCGCATATTTCCTCTTCAGTCCCAGAAATAAAAACGGGAGTATGCAAAACGTGATGGACAGAGTAAAATTCAGGAAAGGTAGTACGCTTTCCCTTTCTTGTCACAGCTTGTAGTCGTACACCACATATAAAATACGGTGTCTCAGAAGACAGAAGTCCCCCACAGGCAGCACATTTGTGAGTCTATTCAATTCCAGTAGGCATATAAGATTTTTTCCCCAGAACAGCTATCTTCTCTCATGATCCAAGAAATCAATAACCTACTCGAAACAGTCTCTCTCTTCCCCTCTTTGGACAACAATTGACTCAAACAGAATCACTGAAGTCGTGATAATAGAGCTAACATTTTCAGCGTACGTTATATTTCTTCTTAAGACAGTCGTGATATCTCGTTGAAAGCATACTTTCCTGACATGCCTTTGCTGTAATAATAATGGTACATGCGTCTAGTGGAAAACCTACTGCAGAGGATAGCACGGCCATGGTGTTGAAAAATATTGCTGATAAAACCCGAAAACAGGACCCTGTACATATGATTTTACATTTTATTTATGATGATTTATACCTGGAGGAATCTGTATTTGAAATCTGTTATTTTCCTACGGGTGAAAATCGACAAAGTTATCCCGTTTCAATTATTTATTGAAACGATATTTTCATTGACAAACTGAAACCCAAGCACTTGCATAAATAGGTCTCAACTATTAAACCTGATACATACATACATGTACAACAAAACGTTATAAATACTACTGTACGGCACAAGTTTTGGTAACATTTACAAAGACATTTACAAAGACATACGTAGCCTGTATATTGGCCAATGTCGAATTGTTTGTATAGTATACCCATTATTTCTTCGAAATAGGACCTATTTTTGTGTATTCTCTCAATAACGTAGAGTGATGTTTTACGCATATGTAAGATAATTTCCTTTTATTTTTGTAAAGTCACTTCCGGCTTCTGGCGTCTGTAATATTTCTTCTTTTTCCTTCTTGTTTGCAGTTTGGTAAAGAAACAAATAAACCAAAAAAAAAAAAAAACCAGTAGAATGCCAGAAAAAGCAATGACAACACGTCACATTAAATAAAAGAAAACACAATAACATTCTATAATATTGAATAGTTCAAGACTTTGCAGAGGGTTACATCGGAGCAGAAATTGAACATTTTGGTTTTGCTCGTTCATGTATTTCATCATTAAAAATGTAAGGTAAAAGTACTCTCAGCAAAGAAAAGAAAGTAAACACTTTCCGAGTTTATATTTCACATAAAATATTTGGCTAAAAGTTAATATATTATACACCATATGAAAGGTGACTTAATTGGCTATCAACCTGGTAGGTCAATTGAAATGGAAAATGTACGTATGAGTGAACACCTTTGTTTTTCTCTTCCATGGCACAGAAGTAAAAATTGCTAATATGAACAAGTTCTCATTCAAGCGTATAAGTGTTCTTCCATGAAACAGTAAGAACAAAAGACAAATCTAACGCAATAAAAACATGACTTAAGCTGCAAAAATATACAATTGATCTTTATAATATCTTTGAACCCAAAAAGATAAATAGATGTCAAAAATAATGGAGGAAAATGAAGAATCTTCTGTTAAATCTAAATTCAAATGAAATGAGAGAAGAAGCAATATCACCCAAAATGGTATAGGAATTTGAATTGATTTATCAAATTAAGAAAATTGTAAGCAACATTATTTTGTTCTTGAATTTGTCCCATGAATTCTCAAATTACTAAATAAAGAATTGAATGAAGACATTCTGTTTATTTAAAAATCTTTGTTCCGCTACTCCCTATATCATGTGACGTTTGAGTTGATAGAAAATTCTTATTTCCCCCTATGGTATGTCATTTTGATTTTGTTTGAGGTTGTAAAGAGATAAAGAGAACGGAAAATTATTTTTGCAATTTCATTCATATCTCTAATTGTGTTTAACTTGTCTTTTGTTATCATACCTATCTTGAAGGGCATTTGTAAATGAAAAAGAATATGTCAATTTTTGCAATATTTACTTTTGTGCCTTGTAGGACTAAACGAATGCGTTCACTCGTGCGTAATTTTTTTCTTTACACTGGCCTAGTAGATTGATAGCTTATAAGAGATTATCTTAGATATGGAATATAATACCTTGATTTTCATCTAAAAATTCTATAAAAAATATGAACCCGAAAAAGTGCTTAACTTTCTTTTTTTTTGTTGCTGAGTGTAGATAAGGCTGAAGTGCCGTAGGTGTGGTTGGGACCTTTATAACTGACACTTCGTTTAATTGCTTTATATCTGTTGTCCTCAGTTCAATTTAGAGATTTAAAAAAAAAGATAAATGTATCTTACGAATATAAGTGAGTACTGTAGATGTTCTTCCAATTTACTATCTTCATTTGCACATTCTAGACAAGATAATCTTTAGCAGTGAGGTTATGCTCATAAGACAGATGAAATGCAGGATTTAAATGACTGGAGATATGTTTTAACACCACGGTAAGCTTTCTCGGTTGAATTGTACCATCTAGCATTCATAATGATTGTATTCAAACCATTGATTATCACTACTTCACGAAATCTCACATAATTTGGTAAGAATGTGAATGCGGTGAATGTTCTGAAATGAGCATGTTGAATTCATATACAAAAGGTTGTTATTATGGCGTTCTCAGCAACTGTTGCGTAACATTTGAAAAGAAGTCAATGCATTTTATTTTTCTGTTCTTCTGTGTATGAAATTTAGAATTGGATTCAACCATCAACATCGTTTTCGGACTTACGCAACCAACTGAATCAGTTAAAGATAGAATCATTTTCTGTCAGATTTGCTGAACTACAAGTATTCCTTATAGCCGATCGGAATTTTGGGTACTGTGCCGCATAGATAAACGGATTGGCACATGAATTCAAAAATGTCAGGAACGAGAGGGTATGGTGAAGTGGACTGTTGATGTACGATTGCAGAGTTCCGCTTGCTATTGCGATAATGGTTGCAACATGGTGAGGGCATATGGCCACGATATATACCAAGACAATAAGAAATGTAAGTAAAACAATTCGGTTACGCGCCTTGGTGTGAAACGATGCCTTTGAGTCTTCTTTCAATTTGCGCGCTTCTCGAGTGCGACGCCACCGGCGGTGTAGCGAGCAAGCAGTCAAATCTTGAGTGACTATCATAGTGACCGTAGGAATGCCCACCCGAAGTGTGAAGAGATAGAACCAGAGCGAAATCATAACGATCGGGCCGCCGGTGGCTGTACAGGCCTTGTTAATAGCGTATATGTTGATGCTGTAAAGGAAAGGAACAACTGAAAACACCCATGCCGCGCAGATGTACTTGAAAACTGCACGCGGGGTAACGACGGATTTGAAATGCAGCGGGCTTACCACCGCCACTAAGCGTGCACACGACATTCCCATCAAGGTGTACCCTGACGCGTGAAGACACAGCCAAGTTGGAAAGCGGGTGAACACTAATTTGCAGTAAATCGTTCCAAGCACTGAATTAGGTATGCGCACAGCGACGGGGTGTGGTATCAGAAAAACTGAGGTGAGAAATTCGGCGACGGCAAGGGTAGCGATGAAGATGTCAGTCGTGTGTTTATTGCCTCTTCTCTTCATCAAGGCGAGAATAACCAGCAAATTACCAATGACACCAAACATGGCACAGAACAGCTGAAGGATGGTGGACCAAGACCATTTGAACATCCACACCCACTGCGGTAACTCTGACACACTCGACAAGTCAGTAACAAGTGCAGATGCATTCTCGTCTTCGGTAGATAGGGCCATGGCGTCTTGGACGGCGTAAATCCCACCAGTTTTCCGCACATTAATGGCGTTGGTTACCAGAAGGGCGTAGTCTAATGCAGTGGCAGTTGAAGTCATTCTTTGGGTTTCACGAAACACTGTGGCCAGTACGTCACTGATATGCCATAAGAGTTACTACGAAGACAACTCTACCGCCCCTTGTACACAAATATCTGCGGGAATAACAGATCAGTATATGCATTTCATCTAGCACAATTCATTCCATTATGTTACATTTAGCTTTACTGTAATCCCAGTGCAAATCACGTTGAGAAAAACAATAATGTTCAAGAGTATAGCAAGTATTTATTGTTAGGATCGGCCTCAAGTAGTTTTCAAACCGTGGGGATTCCTCCGAAAATTTGGATCTTGTGCCGAATCAAGACATCAACGTATATGAACGCGCAACAGAATTGATGCTGGATAACGTAAAGAATTACAGATATATTGCATTGTGTATTAATTTGCACCTTTATCTGACCATATCAAATATGACAATGCTGGTATTAATGATAAGAAATAAAAGAAAATACCGAAGTGAAGTCTAACACATCCAATGAAAATGCAATGTATACAGAAAAATGAACGCATACCTACATCTTCTCCAAGAAAAAAAAAATGCTCCTTTTTATTTTGACGATGCGCCGGGTACGTCATAATTGCAGTTACATTACCACTTTACAGGGATCGTTTTCTATACTATATGTTAGTGTGTGTGTGTGTGTCTGTGTGTATGCGTGTGTGGAGTGGGGAGGGCTGGGAGTGGAGCTTCCTCATCCTGCGCCATATGACTCATCTAACAGTTCAAAATAAAATAAATCTTCTCTTGACCACAGCATAGGCCTAAAGAGAATGCAGGGTAGTCCTATAATATAGCACAAAATAGTGCGTTCGGCGGCTAGTTCATAGTTGGACGTATGTGCAAAAAGTCTTTTGTACGTAATTCTACTTTTTTTTTTAAAGCATGAAAGAATTTATGGCCGACAACATACAGATTTACAACTTAGATTTCCTACAATACGATTGTGCTGATGTAATACATTTCACATGCATTTAAAGAGTGCATGTATTATATCATTATAATGACAAACGATGTAGGAAACATTATGCCCCATTCTTTGTACCGCCACCTTCATTACCAAGCGTTTGATGTTTTACGTGCTTCTGAGAACCTCAGCAATTGAACCCGAGCATGGAATGATAACAATTTCCTGCTACCAAAGTTTCATGAATTTTCCTTCATATCATAAAATGGTTTAAATACAGACCACGCTCCGTAACATTGCATATACGTTGATGTCGACTAGTCCATGGGCCAAGACCCGAAAAATGGGTTGTTGGTACCATCTGAGGTGGCACAACCTTTTTGGTGTCATTTTGTTTGTCGGGCATAGATATGCTTATCAAGCTATGATAGCATTTCCAAATGAGTAGCTTAGTCATAATAAATGAATTTTTAACCAATTTGGTCTCGTATTTATATCCCTATACTTCTGAATCGAAACTAAACCGCTATACAAAGTAGAGCACTGCCTTCTCTATGTCCACAGGTGTTCTGTTGTAAACGCGGTGCGCTTAGTCTTTATTCAAGGCAGCGAAGGGAATATCCAAAGGGTTATGATGTCCACAGCTGTCACGCGGTGCGCTTAGTTCTTTATCTAGACCAATGTACCGTTATCATATCTAAAGTTCCTCATAAAAGGGATTATCTATACTGTTTTCATACTACCCTATCAACAAATACATCAGTTTTAAACAAAAATCACTCTGTTCATTTACAATATCATTCATTATAATGTATCGTAGTGTGCCGGTACATTGTTTTTGCATTATCTTATATTGTTGGAGGGAAATATAGCGACATTGGCGTGGTATCAGCGTTTTCACCGTAGCGTTTTCACCGGAAATGATAAATGATTGTAAAATTCACTAGGAATTGCTTTTGTTGTTGTTGTTTTTAGATAAAAGGATATACACTGTATCATACGCTTTGGATATTCCCTTTGCCGTCTAGAATAAAGACTAAGCGCTGTGGACATCATAACCTTTGGATATTCCCTTCGCTGCCTTGAATAAAGACTAAGCGCACCGTGTTTACGACAGAACACCTGTGAACATACAGAAGACAGTGCTCTTCTTTGTATGGCAGTTAGTTTCGATTCAGAAGTATAGGGATATAACAAAGAGACCAAATTGGTTAAAAATTCGTTTACTATGACTAAGCTACTCATTTGGAAATGCTATCATAGCTTGATAAGCATATCTATGCCCGACAAACAAAATGACACCAAAAAGGTTTTGCCACCTCAGATGGTACCAATATCTGGCCTGGCCCATGGACTAGACCAGCTCACGGTAAAGTCAATTTTCATTCCTCCCCCACTTTGATAAATTTCAATTCCACTCAACCAAAGACAAAGATTAGAATGTCACTATATACTGCTTTTACTCTTGATAAATCAAATAGGCAGTTTCACACGCGAAAGGTAATTCAATGAGCCTTAACAGACTCTGAAGTCGGTGACATTAAGCGCAGTAATGATCAAAGAAAAGTGCCACTTGCATTTGCAATATTGTGGTCCTGATATTAACCACCTAGACAAACCTGTTAATGTTATCAATCAACCAACCTACCTTGTACTTTGAGCGGATCGTTGTCCATATCAGGTTCTAGAAATCGATGCGAGTAACAAATTAGCAGATTTTCTCATGCTCGTGAGGTCCTCTCAAAGTGCTTAAATATAAATTACGCATGGCTTTGAAATACATAACATTCATGTGGGCACCATGCGCATGCTCAGAAAAAAAAATCCCGAACAAAACAGACACTAATGATCATAATGTTCTGCGTCACAAAATGGAAAAGGACAATAACCGCTCATGGATATTTTTATGTTCGTATAGAAAAATGTAAGAGGATATTTTTCGCATCATCTTTCCGTTGTCTCCTGGGCTTCAACCTCAAGCATTATTTCTCCCTTTCTTTTCAGAATTGTAGTTTTTTCAATCACTTTCGCAGTGATCTTGATGGTAAATCTCGGATTGTGCCAATTTTGTGGCACTGTGGTATGTTTGCATTATAATATGTCATACCGACTTGAAAAGATAAAAACTGAAAGAAATTTTTCTTTTGTGTAGACATGTCATTTAACCCTCTGTGTGCTACGTTACTTTCCGGTCCATAGGTGTGTGCATAGGTGTGTGTGTGAAATTTGTACCCATTTGACTTATTGGCATAGAAAGGGTTAACACTCACTTCATGGTTTTCAGTGATCTCGGATTTTCGACGCCGCAGAACCATTCGCGGTTGGAAGGAAAATGCGTTTAATAATATGTCAAACAGTGACAGTGTATTGTCTGTGCGCTATCATCAGGAGAGGTTTATATAACGCTAGGTTAAGGTTACTTAAAGGAAAATATTATGGACACCGGTGGAAGAGGTTCGATATGAATTCTGATTGGACAATATTAATCACAAGATACATACTAAGAGGTTCAATTCATTTCTATTTATTTGCATCGAACAAAAAGTAACATACTCTACAAAGTATATTAAATTGTCAACTCACATTTTTAGCAATTATTTGAAAACATCATGAAATATGCTACAAAATTAACGATCGGATGATTATATAACGGGAGAACAATGCATACTTTGCAATAGTAACAACGAATGAACCAATTGAATTAAAATAACGAATAAACAAAATTTGACTTCCACATTCGTTATTCAAATGTTATCACAAATAGCGAGCAATCATTTTCGTCATTATCATGTTTATTTTACCATGATTGTCAAAACCTATACTTCAGTAATTCCTTGGAAGAGACAGTAAACGTCTCAGCCTTTTTAATAACGGCTGAGCACTTTAATTTCTGATAGGCTAGGTAGGTACAATGTACAGAGCTGGCGCAAAGAATATTGCTGAACCTTCTGAAAGAGTTTTAAATCCATACTCTTATCTTGTCTGTGAAAATCGATTTTCTGTAGAGAAAGTTATACTCGTCAATATGCACATGACTAAAGGGGAAAAATCAATCCAAACTTTGCGCTGACAGGCGTCACTAATGCATGGATGTGCGTTACACGAAACTTACTTTGATTTTCAGTTGATTGATTTATATTCGCATTTAGTCAAGTTTCAAAAGCACAAAGACAAAGAATAGCAAGTGCAGTGGAAAACGAAAATACAACAGTATAAAAAAAGGATATACACATAAGCAATTGCATTGAAGAGTATGCATACAGAAAAACATAAAATAAAATACACAGTATTTGTAGTAAATAACAGAGATATTGAATGCAGGAGACCGCCAATATTCCCAAAAGATCACTTCGCTGGTGACGAGAGATCAGAATATTGATCAATTTTAATCTTCAACTGTTAATTACAGTTTTCATTCATGATAAAACTTTCTATTCGTAAAGGCTTCCAATTGAATCATCAATTCCGTTCGTGGCTTTCTATCTGAAATTCGAATGTCTGAAAGAACTCCAAGCAAACAATTGCTTTTAGAAATAGTCGTCGTCCATCGAGATGACAAAAACTAGACGCATCTCGGAGAGCAATTCAATAGAGGGAGCGAATGTGAAAGTGAATAGTTTCATCTCAATTCATTTCATCCTATGAAATCCATTGCTATACGCACTGAAAAACGGATTCCATTCATTTCGTTTCACCAAGAATACTTTGACTTGCTAAAGATGTTTTTGATGTCTTCTGCGACCTTCACTACCAATTATTATGCTTGACAATACACCCTTTACTGTGATATGAATCTTATTCAGCTCTCCGTTCGTTAGGTATCAATCCTAGAAGACTGCCAATCAATATTCTTCACTTTGCTGCCCGTGGTTCATTCTCACAGAGCTGCCTCGTTTCACGATAAGTTTATCCTTTTAGTAAAAAAAAAAAAAAAAATCTTTCACTGCATGTTTGTGATTCAGACGATTGTGCATGGAGTTAACTGAAAATCCACGATGTAATGAGTCTTTAAGTCTTAATTTCGTGATCTGACTCATGTCTCAAGATCAACTGCCGTAAACTGGCAATGAATATCTCAAACTTAAGACGGATTGGGGAGCTCACCAGTTCATTATGGAATCCATTTCCTTTACACAAGTGATACAGGGATTTTTTTTTTAATGGGGGGGGGGGGTTGGTTTGGTCAAGGTTCACTCATGAACCTACTACACATGGATATTTATTATTTCCTTAATTAATGCATGTCTCTGTCTATGTCAAAAGTGTGACAAAAGCATTCTAAACATTCTTCCCTGCTTTGATCGTATGATCTCCGCTGCCGGCAAGCCGGGGAAAAACACAACCCAGCTTTGAAAATCTATAAACTAAATGCGCAGAAGATAACAACTGTCTTAAATCAAGGAAAATGCATGTGCAGTTGTGGTATGTATTGGTGTATCACCGCTCAGATATTTTCATTTGCGAAATGCAGGTACTTTTGAAGAGATAACTAAGTTTTTAGCTAATTGATCATGATTTGTTATCTCATTTTCCACTTTTTTCCGCACATTTTTCCAGACTAAAAACACATAGCAAGGGAAGAAGATATGTCTGTCTTACTATTAGGCAAAGTCATATTTGTGAGCGCTAGCGAGCGAATTGGTTATTTCCAATCCAATGAAACGAGATCAGTCATGTTCTGAGGTTTGCTGCTTCTCATCATTGGTGTTTATTCAAAGACGTTTTAGTGTGAAAAGGCACATCAGCCAAATAAGACCAGAATTAGGGAAACAATTCTTTTGTCAGTGACGATGCATGATTATGCAATCATCATTTTTCGACAGCTATATGTACTCAAGATAGTCAGGTGGCGGCGGATCTCGTACTGTTCAAAGTGGTAGTTTTCGTTGAAAGTCCATTCGTTAGTAGGTCCATGGCCACTGTAGTCGGTGTTGGCAAAGATTTTGCTGCTGCTCACGAAGTTATTAGGGAGTTTTCGCTACACGACGGGAAGACCGAGAATACGCGGAAGCAATCAGCTGTGACAGTCCCCGTACTCAGAATCCCGTCCCCATCACATCGCCGGTTTAGATGGCGGTTCATGGCGGTTCTCAGACCGCCGTGAACCGTGTCCCAACGATGGCGGAAAGCACTTAAACGCGATGTGACTACGTTCTCAATACGTTTTTAACACGGTGCTAACGCGGATTGGCGCAGTAGTAACACGGATCTCCCCGAAAGGTGGAGGAGTCCATACCAAGCCCTTATAGTTGGGTGCAATCAGAGCCCTTTCACTCGTCTTCAATGGGTTACAACAAGGAGGTATTGCTTTGTTAGGTACAAAAAGAGAATTTCAAAAGAAATTGCGAAACGTTGTGACACCCTGTGTATTTACAGATTGACATAAGTGATGCAATAAGCAATTGTCTTCAAGATTCAACATGCTTTTTTTTTCTCTCTCTTTTAACTTTTAAAATATCTGTGTTAACCGTTATTAAAAAGACATACATGTCAAAACAGAATCCAACACAGTTTACAAATTTCCTGTTCATTTGCAGGTTTATGTAATTACATCAAGTGATGTAGAAGTACTTGCTTGTTTCAACATCTCTTTTTTCCCCCCTACTTAATTAAGTTTTTGCATATCTCTAACAACAGTCAATAAAAAGACATACATATTAAAGAAGAATAAAGTATATCTACATATTTTCCTGTTTATTTACAGGTTTACGTAACATAATAATGGTGTATTTTTATTTTCAAGTTTCAACATCGTTTTTCCCTCTACTCTCTTAATAAGTTTCAACATGTCTGTATCAACATGTTCTCTTATAAAAAGGCATACATAATCACGAAAGCAGAATCCAACATATTTACATAAGTCTTCTGTGTACAACTTACAGATTCGCGTAGCTGGCCTTCTTTTTAACTATCAAGATTTAACAAAATTATGCACACGGCTTTTAACGTAACTGATGTACTATTCAACAAACCTACCAACTTTTTGAATATTAAATTTTCTGTTTTACTCTATGTGTTAAAATAAACAAGTAATGAAACTTTAGCATTCAATACAATATTTACCCGTTCTCGTATTATGGGTTCATTTTTGCTTTTTTCCCCATTTTTTTATTGCTCCGCCATGAAGTGTCGCCGGAGACATTATTCTCTTTTAAGTTCTACATTTGTTTTTTCATGAAATGTTATGGCGGTGTTAACACGGTATTATAACGGATCTTGCAGTGCAAACACGGAGGAGCCGTTCTTTAAACGGTGGACGGCGTTTTGAACACGGTCGATTTCAAACCGCCAAGACCGCCACGAAAAATTAAACATGTTTAATTTTTCTGGCGGTTGTCCGCGGGTGCAATCACACATCGCCGGTTTAGATGGCGGTTCATGGCGGTTCAGCAAATCGCCGTGCTCCGCCAAAGACCGTGTTTACACCGTACACAAACCGTGGTCATCCGTCACCCATCCGCCACGAACCCCGAGAACCGCAGGGAACCGCGGGGAACCGCCAGAAAAATTAAACATGTTTAATTTTTAGTGGCGGTCTTGGCGGTTTGAAATGGACCGTGTTCACATCGCCGTTCATCGTGTTCAGAACGGCATCCCCCGTGTTTGCACCGCAAGATCCGTGATAATACCGTGTTAACACCGCCATGATTTTCAAGCGAAAAGAAACAATGAACTTAAAAGAGAATAATGGCTCCGGTGACACTTCGTGGCGGAGCAATAAGAAATGGAGATAAAAGCAAAGATGAACCCATAATGCAAGATCGGGCAAATATATCGAATGCTACACTTTCCTTACTTCTTTAACACATATACAGTAACAAATAAAGTTTAATGTTCAAAACGTTGTTAGGTATGTTGAATGGTACATAATTTACATTAAAAGATAAGTTCATAATTTTATCAAAGCTTAACAGCTTTTAAGATGGCCAGCAACGTGTTACACACAGAAGACTTATGTAAATATGTTGGGTTCTGCTTTCGTGATTATGTATGCCATTGTAAGACTGCATGTTGATACAGATATGTTGAAACTTAAGACAGTAGAGGGAAAAGCAATGTTGAAACTTGAAAAAAACACCATTATTATGTTACATGAACCTGTAAGTAAAGAGGAAACTATATGCACATATGCTTCTTTGATAATGTATAATGTACATCATGTCTTTTTTATTGACTGTTGTTAAAGATATCATTATTACATTATCATCATTACCGTTCTTATATAGCGCATAATACCTTTGGCAAGTTCTCTATGCGCTTTAGAGGGGGAACAAAAAGATAAACAGGAAAAGGTAATTTCAGACACAGTAACATGCTGCATAAATCATCATCTACAATCACTATGTTACTATTTTAACAGATAAGTATTTAAAAACATCTTGGACTTATTGATGGAACTTGCATGTTGTATCATTTGGGATGCTGTTCCACAGTTCTGGGGCGGCATAAACCACGTTTGCCATATAGTAGTTTGTCGTAATGGATCGAGGGTATCACATATAGATTCTCCTTACGATTTAATAGGAACTCTCCTAGGCTCATATTTCACAAGAAGCTGTGAAAGATAAGAAGGAGCAATTTTGTGAAAACATGGATAAACAAGCAGCAAGATCTTAAATTCAAAACGCGAAATTATTATGTGAAAACTTAATTAAGAAAGAATTAAAAAAGAGAGATGTTGAAACAAGCAAGTACTTGTACATCACTTGATAAATAAACCTACAAATGAACAGGAAACTTTGGAAACTATTTTGGATTCTGCTTTGATATGTATGTCTTTTTAATGACAGTTAATAAGGATATTTTACAAATTAAAAGAGAAAGAGAAAAGTCACGTTGAAACTTGAAGATAATCGCTTGTTGCATCACTTATATCAATCTGTAAAACACAGGGGATTACAACGTTTCATAATTTCTTTAAAATTGTGTTTACCTAACAAAGCAAAACGCTCCTTGTTGAAACCCATTGAGGACAAGTGAAAGGGCTCTTATTGCATCCAACTACATGGGCTTGGTATGGACTCCTCCACCTTCCGGGACGATACGTGTTACTACCGCGTCAATCCGCGTTTGCTCCGTGTTCAAAACGTGTTGAGAACGTAGTCAAAGTGCCTTCCGCCATCATTGGGACACGGTTCACGGCGGTTTGAGAACCGCCATGAACCGCCATCTAAACCGGCAATGTGTGATCGCACCTTTAATAGTCCATGGGCCAGGCCAGATATAGGTACCACCTGAGGTGGCAAAACCTTTTTGGTGTCATTTTGTTTGTCGATCATAGATATGCTTATCAAGCTATGATAGCATTTCCAAATGTGTAGCTTAGTCATAATAGATGAATTTTTAACCAATTTGGTCTCGTTGTTATATCCCTATACTTCTGAATCGAAACTAACCGCTATACAAAGAAGAGCACTGTCTTCTGTATGTTCACAGGTGTTCTGTTGTAAACGCGGTGCGCTTGGTCTTTATTCAAAGCAGCGAAGGGAATATCCAAAGGTTATGATGTCCACAGCGCTTAGTCTTTATTCAAGACGGCGAAGGGAATAGCCAAAGCTTGTGATACAGTGTTATCCTTTTATCTAAAAGCAACAACAACAAGAAAAGCAATTCCTCGTGAATTTTACCGTCTTTTTCAATTATTCATCATTTTCCGGTGAAAACGCTGCGGTGGAAACGCTAACACCACGCCAATGTCGCTTTATTTCCATCCAACAATAAAAGATAATGCAAAAACAATGCATTCAATAAAGACTAAGCGCACCGCGTTTACAACAGAACACCTGTGAACATACAGAATACAGTGCTCTTCTTTGTATAGCGGTTAGTTTCGATTCAGAAGTATAGGGATATAAAAACGAGGTCACATTGGTTAAAAAATCATTTATCATGACTAAGCTGCTCATGTGCAAATGCTATCATAGCTTGATAAGCATATGCCCGACAAACGAAATGACACCAAAAAGGTTTTGCCACCTCAGGTGGTACCAACAACCCATTTTTCGAGCCTTGGCCCATGGACTTTAAGCAGTTTCGCTTTCCTGTACAGGACGGAGGCGTGGGGACAAGGTCGCTGATTGGCTGGCTGGCTGGCTGGCTGGCTCACTCGCTGTCCAGCATCGGGACCGAACGCTATTTTGGCTGAATGCCGTACTCGATTTCCCCAGGGACGTTTCTCGGATTTGATCATGCGCAGAAGCAAATTTTGCACACGACACGCTTTAATTCCGGCCGCGTCGTGCTTGGGAAAACTCCCTATTGCCGGAGCTTGAGAAACTCCATCGCCGGTTTTATTCATTTATGATGGCTTAAGAAGCCTTCATAAATAACAGGAAGCTTACGAACAGAGCCGAGTGTAAACGTTTCCTTGTCGTGTGTTCATCTTTGCTGATTTCGTGATAGTGTGATGCTTGAGTTATGGAACAATGAATACAACACGTAGAGATAAGTCATCATGGAATGCATAAACAGTAACAGTATACACTTTAGCACACACACACACACACACACACACACACACACAAACAAACATACAAAATAAACAAAACATTGAAATAAGATTGCAAAATTTTCATTTCATTTTTTTTTTTTTTACTTCCAACCAAAATACGATTGCAAATAATTACACATCCGGCATGTACGGTGGCTGCCTGCAAACTCTATATTCGCATATTTCCCTTCGGATTCTCACCAACAAAACGGGAGTATTCAAACGGTGCACTATTATAGACAAAAGAAAAGTCAGGAGAGAAGGTAAGCATTTTCTTGATTTCATTAATTTACCACGTAAAATACGGTACGTAATTATGCTGACAACTGAGCAGAGAATAAAAATTTTGGTTACATTAAGCGTTTTCACATCACCCCGATAAAAATCCAAGCTCGAGATATTTTTCGCGATTGCGAATTAGCGCGCTATTTCATTTCTTGTTCACATCAGCCCGAAGAGAATTAGCCCGAGTTTTTTTTTTTTCGAGCTAAGTCGACAGCTGAGCATGTGCAAACAGCATCAGTAATGTGTGCACTTTTAAAAATTTCTCATGCTTTGTGTGCAGTTTGCCTCAATCGATCGGGTCATACATGCTAGGCATGAAGGGATGCATCACGCTAATTTCTTGAGGCGTTTTCACATTATCAAATAGCGCGCTAGTTCGCCAATTATCCCGCAATTTCAGAAATTTCCCGAGTTGGACTCGAGAAATTTTCTCGACCAGAGCAATACAATTAGCGCGCTAATTTGTGTTTACATTGTCAGATAGCGCGCTATTTCGTGATCGGGTTAATTTCCCAAGTCAGAAAATAGCGCAATTTCGAAAATTTCGAAACATCGGGCTGATGTGAAAACGCCTATTCAAACTTCGTTATCAGAACTTACAGTAAGCAAGAGCGGATAGGCCAAAAGTGCAAGGGCATGTGGTTGGAAAGCGCGTAACTGAGACTTAGCTTCAACGTTTTATATTTGTTATCCCTAATTCAATTTAAGAGAAACGTAAAGCTATTTTGAAAATACATGCATATCTTACGAACGGAGGTGGGTAGTGTGGGTAAACGATCATCCAATTTACCACGTTCATTCGCACATTCTAGACAAGATGATAAATAGTAAGGATACTCATACAGATAAATGCGAAATAAAAATCATTAGAAATCAATTTTAATATGACGGTAATATATGCTTTCTCGTAAAAAATCGCAATACTTACTATTCATAATTCAATGAAACAATCGCTTATCACTGCTTGATAAAACTGTTTTATAATTTGATTGGAAGGGGGTGAATACTAGAAAGAACATTCATAGAATCGGTCTGAAATAAGCATGTTAAATCAATACAAAAATGTTAATATCACGGCGTTGTTAGCGTCTGTTCCGTAATAGTCGAAAACAAGTCAGGGCATTTTATTTTTTATTTTTTTTTGGTATAAAAATTTAGAATTGGCTCTCAGCTATCGCTATTCCTTGGAGTTACGCAGCCGATTGAATCAATTAAAGACAGACTCACTTTCTGCGATATTAGTTGAAGTGCAAATATTCCTAATTGCGAAGCGGAATTTTGGATACTGTGCCGCGTAGATAAACGGGTTGGCACATGAATTCAAAAATGTCAGGAAAGAGAGGGTATGGTGGAGTGGACTGTTGATGTACAATGACAGAGTTCCGCTTGCTATTGCGATAATGGTTGCAACATGGTGAGGGCATATGGCCACGATATATACCAAGACAATAAGAAATGTAAGTAAAACAATTCGGTTACGCGCCTTGGTGTGAAACGATGCCTTTGAGTCTTCGTTCAATTTGCGCGCTTCTCGAGTACGACGCCATTGGCGGTGTAGCGAGCACGCAGTCAAACCTTGAGTGACTATCATAGTGATCGTTGGAATGCCCACCCGAAGCGTGAAGAGATAGAACCAGAGCGCAATCGTAACGGTACGGCCGCCCACAGTTAAACAATTGTTGTTGATAACAAAGAGGTTGATAGTGTACAGAAAAGGAACGAATGAGAACACCCATGCCGCCAAAATGTACTTGAAGACTGCACTCGGGGTAACGACTGATTTGAAACGCAGCGGGCTTACCACCGCCACCAAGCGTGCACACGACATTCCCATCAAGGTGTACCCTGACGCGTGAAGACACAGCCAAGCTGGAAAGTTGGTGACAACTAATCTGCAGTAAATTATTCCAAGCACTGAACTAGGTATGCGCACAGCGACGGGGTGTGGTATGAGAAAAACTGAGGTGAGAAAATCGGCGACGGCAAGGGCAGCGATGAAGATGTCAGTCGTGTGTTTATTGCCTCTTCTCTTCATCAAGGCGAGAATAACCAGCAAATTACCGATGATTCCAAACATGGCACAGAACAGCTGAAGGATGGTGGACCAAGACCAATTGAAAATCCACACCCACTGCGGTAACTCTGGCACACTCGACAAGTCAGTAACAAGTGCAGATGCATTCTCGTCTTCGGTAGATAGGGTAGGATAACTGCCTAGGAGGGTGTGGTCTAATGCGGTGGCCGCTGAAGTCGTCTTTAGAGTTTCGGGCAACACTCTGGAGAGTACGTCGCCGATTGCTGCTGCCATAAGAATTACTTGAAAGAGACCGCTGGCGCTCATCGTATACAAATATCTGCGGGGGTAAAAGATCAGTAAAAAATTTATGTCGCCTAATTCTCTATTGCTTTTTGTCACACTTCTGTTTATCCATATGCAAACCAAATGAAGGCAAACATGAACATTGAAAAGTAATCCAAATATGACGATTATTCATTATTAGAATATTTGAACCACCTGTATCAGATCGCACCATCAGGGCTCCTCAGAAAATTTGGATTTTTAGCCGAAACGATTCATCTACATTCTAACACAACAGCATTGATCCTGAATAACAGAATTATCAATATTACACTGTGTATTTGCATTTTATATCATACAAATGGCAAATGATAATGACTGTAATGATAAGAAGAATGAAATGTAAAAAATGCCACCAAACTGAAGGCTTCAACACACCCAACAGAAATACTATGTGATGACATGCACAACTACATCTTTCCCATTATACAATGCTCCTTATTTTAGTGCTATCATACCAAGTGTATCAAAATAACCGTTACATTGTCTCTGTCACAAGGGTTGTGTGCGTGCGTGAGTGCTTGTGTGTGTGTGTGTGTGTGTATGTGTGTGTGGGGGGGGGGAGGGAGGTGCAGTCTTCTCATCCCGTGTCATGACTCGTGTAACGTCAAAGAATCAAACAATATTTTCTTGACCACAGCAAAACAGAATGGCACGTAATCGTAGCTCATGTCGGTGGCGAGCGCATAACAGAACGTAGAAACATGCCACACATCTGGCATATTCAACATTATGATAATTATATAATATTGACTGGCCTCGAGGGAAATACCAGAAAATATTGTCCAAACTGAAAGAATATTGCCCGAGTCGAAGACGAGGACAATATTCTTTCAGTGCGGGCAATATTCATCTGGTATTTCCCTCAAGACCAGTCAATATCATAATTATTACCTATCCCCTAGGTAAATTAGGAAAATATGTGATTACGGCTATACACTATGAGATAGATCAAGCCACATTTGACTACCTGTAGATCATCACCAACATGTCGAATAATTGACAAATAGTTCATCAATGTATATCATTAAGATACATATGTAGTTGTAACAGGCGAACTTCAAACATCTAAACCCTTTTACACTTTATTTTTGCTTCTGTTTCAATTTGGAAAGTTGTAATAACTGATGGTCACTGTGTAGTTATTGAGCACAAATGGACTAGTCATTGTTTGACACTTAGTGCTGCTGGAAGTGGTCGACCTTGTATGAGTTGATTTATCGGCGTTCTTCTGCGGTGCGTGTAATCAACACGCAGCGGCCTCCTCGAATGTTTTCTCTTCGTGGTCGATCGGAATGTTTACATGTAAAGCAGGGAGGTTAGATTCCACTCCTTCTCTTCCCATCTCCCTGTTTTACAGTGCACTCCCGTTATAACGAACACGGTTATAACAAAATTCTGGTTATAACGAAGTAAAAATTTGGACTGCAATGTCATCCACTCCATGTATTTCTATTGTTTATTTGCTCGGTTATAACAAAATTCCGATATAACGAAAGAAAACTGCCGGTCCCGAGGATTTCGTTATAACGGGAGTCCACTGTACACTGCAAAAAGTCCGGTGTTAAATAGTGAACACCGAGCTGGTGTTAAATTTTCGGTGCTCATTTATGGTGTTAAATTAACACCTCCGGGTGTCATTTCCAAATTTTAAACTGTTTTTTGAAGAGTTTCTTAGTAACTGCACTTCTTGTTGATTTTTTATTTAAACAAGACGATCAAGAATTTTACATTAAAATACTAGATTTTTGAAAAAATGTGAAAATAAATTTACACCAAAGTAACACCAGCTGGTGTGGTCTCTAATTGAAGCTGGACGGGTGTTAAACCATTAATATTAACACCAACAAATATCAAATCAACACCATGTGGTGTCATTTTTGAATTAACACCAGTACAGTGTCAAAATAACACCAGGTACAGTGTCAAATTAACACCACGAAGTGTCAGGTGAACACTCTTCAACACCATCACAGTGCATTTTTAACACCTGTGGGTGTGGTCCTCTATTGAAGTTTGATCGGTGTTAGATTTAACACCCGTGGTGTTAAATCTAACACCGATGTTTTTACAGTGTATATGTAAAAACCCGGATGCTAGTGATATGCTCTAATGTCGCCCGCTGAACTCCACGACTCTACAAAATACCAACTGTAATTGCCTCGCAAAACTACCTCGTATAGGTAATAATTCATAATATATCATTTCATTTCATTTATTTTCCAATTCCCAACAAAGATTATACACAATCATAGGCACAACACAAAGTTTTTCCCTAAGAAATTCACATCAGCTCATGAACTGCTACATGATAAGATAATGTAACTTTGAACAAGTCATTATATAGAATTAATGTTGTATTAGAGTAAGCTGTTTGAAATAGAAGGGACGCCTAAAAACCTAAGATTTTATAGTGCAATCCTGTAAGAAAAATAGAACACAAATGTAGGCAACCCTGCTGCTCATAAAAAAAAAGAACAAAAATGCACTCTGAATTTACAGCATCTATCAAAACAAGGAAATTGGAATGAGAAAAGAAACATTTTAATTGTCGGCGGATAATACGAATGAGAGAATGGTATAGATTAGTATTAGAGGACCAAGAAAACTTCCTAAATAGACGCCACATCTGGGCTGCAAATGAAAATTGTGACCTTTTAAAGGTAGGGACTACCTTTTACAGACCTCCTAAAATGCAGCAAAACATTAAATATGAACCTCAGGGGACTTGTTTAGGCCACTGCTGAGAAATTTGGAAGTCAACAGTTATCTACAATTTGAATAATGCACAACACTCAACTACTCCGTAGTTCTGTGTGTCAGCCACACTTAAGCCTTTTTGTTGCAGTCTTCTGTATTTTTTATTTATAAACACAAATCTATAAGTATAAGAGCTGATGTAATAACATATAGAGTGTGTAGCAAGAATGTATATAGAAATGTTTGTAAGTTCTGATGAACTTTCTTCACAAAATATACATGATGGACACACATGCAGTGCATGGGTCTGCAAAGGTAGCCTAGTAATGTACTGGAATTTACGGTGAGCCCCGAAAAAAATTCAATTCAAATCTAACGGTCATTAAAAATGTACTAAATGTTACCTTCCACTTTCAATACTTTATGGGAGTTTCTAAAATGATACTCTCTTCAACATACCGCTGTATTTATACAACTCTTCATTTAAGGCATGCAAATGGGATTCCCTACCTTTAACGTAACAAACTGGATGCTGTTGGATGACTACATGGCATTCCTTCTGATGCCATAATGATTTAATTTAAACAGTGTTGAGTAATGTAATATGGTTAATGGTATCGTAAATCTTGAAGAAGTACAAGAAAAACACCCATTGTGTGAAAATAATTATCGATATCTTTGGAGGCGTCTTTAAAAGAAAGGATTGCATAAGACAGTGTAAGAAGTATATCATTTTACGAATCCAAACAGAGTAAGAAGAAGTAACATAAATAAAAAAAAAATCTATAATCCTCGATTGTAGTGATTGTCAAGTGATCTCTTACAAAAAAACAACAACAACAGAATGATATCTTACTGGAAAAAAGGGCTGTCCGACAGCACAGAGTTTTACTGCTTAAATTTCGTAAATTTGAATTGCTCCACATGCATATTTATATGTAGTAGGTGAATATAGCATTATGATTAAAACATACAGTAGGCATTATTCCCCTTTCGGTACCACAGTCTTCATAATCCACGGTATAATGTTTTGCGCTATTCTCAGGGCTGTCTTCAACAATCGGACTAGACCACGGTATAATAAACATTTCCTCTCATCAGATTTTGATAAATTTTCGTCCATAATCATAACTGTTAATTCAGAATACAGACCAAACTCATTAATATTCCCCAGAAGTTGCTGTCGACCAGCTACAGCGAAGTCAAATGTCAAGTATATTTGTGACCCTGCACCTCAAAACAAACAAAAAGTCGCCAGACATGAATTTTCAGTCAAGACCATATTCTGAAAGAGCAGACTTTAAGCTTTAAAATGATGTATAACTCAAATCAAATGGACTCTCCTAACCTATCTAAATATTAGAAAGAAAGCAAAAACTCAGGAAAAGCGTAAACTGAGAAAAGGGGCTCTGAAATACAGTGTCTATTCAAGCGCTTAATCTTTACCAAACCCTGCTGGCTATGCGATGAATGGGACAAAAAACAGGAAGTAAACCACCAGAGTAACAACAATGAAGGGATTATCAGATTAAACTGAAATTAAGCATGCCTCATTAACACATTCTGTCCATAATTTATGCCAACTTTCAAAGCAGTAGCACTATCCTTTCAAAAGTTATTAGAGTTGAAAGTGAAGAGTGTGGACAAGGTTTTTCAGAAATGAAAAAGGGAATCTAAAGACACACCTAATCACACTATTCTACCAAAAATGTTCGAGATAAACTGCTAATAAAACACTTTCCTGCCCGTTTTATGATACCAAATTTTAGCATAATGTAAAAGAAGACCCGCTCTTTCAGAAAATATAGAAAAGTCAAGTTCGGCTAGGTTGATCCATTTCACTCATTTTCAGTCCTCACGCAAAATCAGTGTGTGCGACTTTATGTTCGTTTTGAGGTGCACGGTCACATTTGTAGTCCGACATACACCCATCTTTGAAAGTTTAAAAAAATATTCTCTCTATGTTCGGCAACTTGCGTCTTATACTAATATCAGCAAACGATGTTCTCTTCGAAAAAAAAAAAAAAAATAAAACAGTATCATGAACCTGTGTCATGAAAACTGTTAATGCAGGTCGTAACATTTTAACTTTCCGAGGGCGATGTTAGAATACCTTCATTTGTCTCCAAACAGGTGAGATTATTGAAATCGTCCATCTAAGAACAAGTGTCAATGAGTATACTTTCAAGTCTTCTTACATGATTTGCAAGGTTTTAGTCTTCTGTTGGTTTCTTTATCAATAGTTCGTGTTTTTTCACTTTAATTAAGTTCTATTTAACCAAGACAAAGGTATAGGTATGTCCTAAAATTTCATTTTCCCTTACTATCAAATGGCTGCTTTCAAACGCGAAAGATAGTTTGATGACCATGCAGCGAACTCAAATAAAACTAATTAAAGAAAAGTAACTTTGCAATATCTACAATTCTGATACTAACCTCCTGCTTATCAATAGTATCACCCAACCTACCTTGTACTCACAGCAAATCGGTGTCTAGATCAGGTTTCAGAATTGATGCAAGTGACAATTAGTAGACTATCTCATGCTCTTGAGGCCCTCACAAAGTGCTTAAATAGGAGATTACGCATGATTTTGTGATGGGTATGCATGTGGGTATACCACGCGCATGCTCAGAAAAAAAAAGAAAACCATTGAAACAGACATTGATGATCACAATACTCTGTGTGACAAAAGGGATAAGGACCGTAACTGCTCACGGACACATTAACGTTCGTATAGAAAAGTGTAAGAGGATACTCGCTTCAAATGTGAAAAGTTCATCATTTTGGTTAATTTACTCAACACATATGTGTACTACAAAAGAACGCGTGCAACAGTCGCATCAATAAGATACACTGAACAAATGAAGATTTATTATGAACATAATCTTTCCTTTGTTGTTTTCCGTTTAACCTCAAGCATCTTTTTTTTTTGGGGGGGGGGGAGGTGGGTTCAGAACCATAGTTCTTTAATTTCTTCTGCAAGGGTCAGGGATGTTAATTTCGAATTGTGTCAACATCTGCAGCAGTTTGTACATCTGCATCATATTATCACACCGACTCGAAAAAAGATAATTACTGGAAACAGGCTATTTCTATTCTGCAAAGGCAAGTCATCTATCAATCCCTTTCATATTCTGAGTTATTTTGTTTGTTTATTTTTCCGTTAGTTTCAAATAGTTTGCGGTTGGAAGAAAAATATATTTCATCATTATGTCAAATAGTGACAATGCAAGAATTGTCTTGATTTGTCATCTGAAGAGACTTACCAATACCTCACGGTCAAAGTTGCCAATAGGAAAATACAGACTGTGATAGAAGAGGTTCAAGATGGGTTCCTTTTAACCATGTCATACAAAGCAACACCAAACGCTAATTAGACAATAAAAAAGTCACAACAGACACATCGATTTCCATTTGAATACACCATTTGTCATTGAACGATCACTGAAAGAACTATCAGCATCATCATTATCATCTGTTTGCGTAATTTCAAACCTTCTTCAAGAGGCTAATAACTTAATGCATACAACTTGTCCCAAAAGAATCTATGGCTATATAGTGACAGGTCAGAATGGCTCAGCTTTGATCTGCAACTGTCAATAAAATTTTCACTCCCGGCTTAACTGTTCATCACGGAACTTGCTATTCATAAATGCTTCCAATTGAATAATCTATTCGACTTGTGGCATTCCACCTGAAATTTGAATGTTTGAAAGGACGCCAGGCAAACAAGTGCTCTTGGAAATAGAATCATCCTCCACCGGGTTGATAATAACTAGATGCATCTTAGAGATCAATTCAATTTTCACTATATAGGGCGCGACTGTGAATGTAACTTACTTCATTCCACTCAAAGAAATTCAGTGCCATTTGCACCGAATAACAGATTCAATCAATTTCATTTCACAGTCAATATTAAGTAAAGATGTTTGTGATATCTTCTGCGACCTTCTGCTACCCAGTATTATGCTTTATAACACACCGTTTTATGTGATATGAGTCTTGTTCAGCCCTCCGCACTTTCAGGCATTGTGGAAGACTGTGAATAGAATAATGATATTCACTTTGCTGCCCGTGGTTCATTCACAAAAGTCGATATTTTAGTTAAAAGTCTTCCATTTTGTATATGATTCATAAACTGTTGTGAAGTTAACTGAAAATCTACGAGTCTCTATTTCATGATGTGTCTCACTGCAGAGTATCTCAAGACCAATCGGTGAAAACTACTAAAGAGTATCTTATTGAATGTAAAATTATATTACAAAATTGCAATGAACATGAAGTATAGATTCCTGCAGATCACCATCCCTTGAATTATCCAAGTCTGACCCGAGAGGAATGTCAAACTTCCTTTCCTTCAGTACTTGCACGGACTAAGTGAAAAACAGCCGTGGCTGATGTTAGTACCGTGATTAAATAAAACGAATGAATGAATGAATGAATGAATGAATACTCGTATTTTTAGGCGCATATCAATTACTGATATATAAAAAAAGAAGAGCATATATCGCTGGATTAGATATCCAAACCTCCCTGTATCTGGATTCAGGTGAGAAATATATAGGTTTTCCCGGTCAATTTCATACTTTTGTCATTCAAATTCATTAATGTGCATTCAAATTCACACAGCGCACGCACGTAAAAATATTCTGGCATTCAAATTCAGAATCTGAGCGATCAATTTCATTTATGGGCGTTCTACTTCGTTTTCATCAAATCAAATTCACGATTGGGCATTCAATTTCCAAATGCGAGCACCGACTTTCCTACTCGTGCATTCAAATTCATGCGATAGTCATGTAATAGTCCCGATGAGCTTGTTTAGAGCGTTCAGTTTCATTTTTAGGCGATCAAGTTCCTACTTCGTGCAACCAATCTAACGAGGAAAACGGAGTAGACTTTTTTAAGAAAGGAAAAAGGGCCAACACAACCAATGAATGATTGCATATAGTGTAATTACGATTGCTCACAGGTTCTACATTGTTCTCTGTTCATGTATTCTTTGTTTTTCATCTCAATAAATTTCAAACTGTAAGGTCCAACCAGCAGTGCATCCAAACAACACAACGACAATAATTAATCATATTTCTTGATGATACTGCATGCTGACAACGCACCAACACCAACCACATAATGACAATTCATCAATTTAAAGACAAACTGACACACAAGGATCTCACATAGTAAACCAATATTAGATAGCAATACACAACAAACAAGACGTATAAAATGTTCATGTATCAGTTTCAATATAGTCGATTTTTTTTTCTCGAAGGTGTCAACCACCCCCCGTATTATGCTCGTCTGTAGGCCTATACAGTGCCTAATGTTTGGTCCTTTGTTTCATTTTCCATGAAAGAAGATGGCTGGATAACCCATATTCAGCAGCAATTAGCTGGTCTTCCAAATGGGGTCCAGTTGGATGTATCAAGCCTTAAACACTTTGCTCTTTGCGATGAATCTTTATGAATGAAGGAACTTTTTATTGTTAATCAAATATCCAAGCATTCTGGCTTGTTTTTACATCATTACACAAAACAATGTTCCTGGCCAAGCTACGGTCACAAAGGTTCGTACTAACGATGCGTTCGTACGAATGTCACTGTTCGTACGAATTCTGGAGTTCGTAAGACGGCCGCCTTACGAAGAGAGGGTTTCGTACGAAGTTAAAGCAAATCTTGGACAAGACCATCGACCAGGCTACGAACTTACCAACGGTCTACTAACGTTGGTTTCGCACGGCCTTTTTAAGAAGATCTTACGAAATTGTCTAAAAATCGTTCGTGCGGCGTTCGTAGCAGTTCTTAATGGTATTTGTGACCGAGCCAAGAGACAACATATAAATGCATTTTAGGTCATGAACATCTACTGAATAACCCCTCGCGCGGTTCATTTAATCTGGGTTAGCATTGGACAGAAAGTAACAATGGAAAAGATGTGTTTTTCCCTTCCAATTTCCAGATCATTGAAAAACAAATTTATAAGATTGCATTCACGGAAGAATGGTGAGGTACAAAAAGGGTATCGGATTTTCTTCCTTTCAATGGCAACGCCTCGGTCCTCCTTTAAAACACGCCCACACTCGCAACGGAACACATTGTGGTATATTTTTCATAAAATTATGTCAAGAAACTTTGCTCAGTGGTTCTTAAACAAATATAAGGGGGGGGGGCACTTGTTATTGCAGATTTTGATAATTGATGGCTGTATCACCTAAAACAAAGAGGGAAATATAGAAACACTGGTAACTTTCACCATCAAAAGCGTACATTATTGTTTACCTAAGAACTGCAACAATGGCAAAAAGGCTGTACACGCAATTTCAACAACAGAAATACATGCGTTTTTCGGACCTCAGGTTTTCATGCATACAGCAAACGCTGTGTCAAGGAGCTCTTTCTTCATGGCGAATCTTATCGTCCATGCTGGAATGAGTGGATGGTCTTACATTTTACAATTTCACTGTGTATGTTTGAGTCGGCAAGGACGAGTTTTTGTTGACCAGAGCGGTCCCGTTCCAAACGTGAACCCAAAGTTTGGGACAGATTGAGATCAGATCAAGATAGGGAGGATGCATACAAATTCCAAAATGTATTGCAAAAGGTGTAGAAGATGTCACAAGATATCATTCAAAAAATGGCTTAGTGAAACAGTTTCCCATACCTAAGGTGTGATCGATCCCAAATGTCCCTAACACATGGCCTAGGATCAGCTGAATTAAACTTGTCTATTGCCCTATACATCAACGTATTAAAGAATATTGATCGGCGGTTTCGTAGTAGCCATGGCAAGAGAGACCGCGGGCATTACATACTCGAGCAGGATTCGAACCTGCGGCCTCCTGATCACCGGGCAGCGTTTTTTTTTTTTTTTTTAAGACGGCACAGATTGGGGCATGGCGCGTGTTAAACCTATGAGAAAAACGTTGGGTTAGGGTTTTTGGTTAGGGTTAGGGTTAGGGTTAGGGTTAGGGTTAGGGTTGGGGTTAGGGTTAGGGTTAGGGTTAGGGTTAGGGTTAGGGTTAGGGTTTGATGGTTAGGGTTAGGATTAGGATTAGGGTTAGGTTTAGGGATAGGGTCCCCAATAGATTTTTAGGGTCCCCAATCTGCGCCGTCTAAAAAAAACACGCCACCGGGCAGGCGACATCATTTGCGTCATCCAGTTGAAATTTAAAAAAAAACAAACCTCGATGCTAAAATTTCCTAGATTTGAATGAACTTGTCTTGTTTATTACTTGTCGAGTACCTTTTGCATCATGCAGATGTCAATTTCATGGAGACTCGATGGTTTAAGTTATAATAGACATTGTTTTACTTTATCATCACCAAATGTTACTGAGTAAATTACAGGAATGTGGGAATGTAATAGTGCGGCATGGCACCTTGAAAGTGAATAATTTGTTTATGAGATCAGACATCAACGGCGTAACAACTCTCAGCATTGTGACGTTATATGTATACTCGATTCATTCATCTGGCATCATAAAACGGTTTTAAGATATAGTCAATCGTATACTCTGTGAGTTCGGCACGAACCCAAACTATCATTAAATGATTTACAAGGTCGTCTGCACTGCCTATCGAAGAGCGGGGTGCACACTACGAGTCCGACACCCACGAGTCATACAGCTCACTAGTCACAGAGCCCTCGAGTCTATACAGCCCACGAGCTGGACAATAACAGAGGCCCGTGAGTCCTACAACTGGGCAAAACAAGTCCTTCGAGTCCGACACTGGACAATCAAGGCTAACGAGTCCGTCACGAAGCAAAAAAACAAACAAACAACAAAACAAAACAAAACAAAAACAAAACAAACAAACAAAAAAAAAACCCAAAACAAACAAACAAACAACAACAAAGATGCCCACTAGATAGTCCGACACTCATTACATCATAGCGTTTTGATGTGTCGGACGCGAGTGGGCCTTCTTTGTCGAGTGTCGGACACATGGGCCTAATTTGCCGAGTGTCGAGCTCATGGCTGTATGACTTGCGGACTGTATGACTCATGTATCTTTCCAATGTCAAACTTCTGGGCCTTAAAACTCCTTGGTGTCAGGCTCGAGGGATGACCCCGAACAGCCAAGTCTTTATATATCACATATTTACCAGCTAGTCGCCAATTTTATAAAGCAAATAAAGCATACGATATGATGATAGTGGAATTTGAAGATTTGATGATACAAAATTTCCTCATAATCCTGCCGAATTGTAACCTTTTCCTCTACCAAGGAGTCAAACGAGCCCCAATTTCACTCACTTACCTTTGAAATCATGTGGACTCTGTCCATCATAATTTTACAGTTATCAATTATTTTAGTTGGTTCAGTACTGTGTCATCAGGTTTTGTCCAAGGGCAATTCATGAGAAGGAGACGTGTATAGAAATGAGAGACTGCAGATGTATACGAGTTTTTGTCAATATACAATGTATGTGCCAGAGACTATGGACAGTGTGTACAATGCTAAGGAGTTTTCTTTGTTTATCGGTACTCTAAGCACACAGGAGTTGTGTTTTTGTAAATGTCATGTAGTCAGTGCACACAAGTGGACGTGTGTACTTACATCGCGAAAGAATTTCTTGGGAATTAACGAGGCTCGTTAAACCCTATGTCACACCAAATTCATCCATAACCGAGTGTAGGCCTTAAAATTCATACACATAGTTGACACGTTGGTCAACACCTTGTCTGGGAGAGAAACGTAGCGTATGTACTTGATTTCACAATGCAGTTGCTGGTTGATCTATTTAGATTTACTCGTCTTGTGTCTCCTTTGAACGTAGTAATCTTACAACCCACAAACACTGACTACATAAACTTAGGAATTGTTATCACAAATGTATATTCTGTTTGTGTCTCGATATTCCATGCAGTGCTGCCCTTGAAACCTTCCTTTCAAACGGGACAGTGAGGCATCACCCATTTTTTTTTTTCGGGGTGGGGGAGAAGTTGTATGCATTTCTGCTTAACAGAATTACGCTTCGGTTGAAAAAGTTATGAATATTCATGCTGTATACAGAGAGATATATATGACCGACGAACGACAAAGGAAATTCATAGTTTCGGTGGCATTCACCACAGTGAGTCCGATTTACTGGCATTTAAGGTACACACGGTAATTGCACCGTGTACGTGACTCTGTTAAATACTGATTGACTGTTGGATATTTGGGGTTCGTGAATTCACCTGACACCCTGATATTATCTGGTCTATGTCGAGGGAAAGAGAGGTATGTCAAAGATGCACATTGCTTCTCAGATTTTTTTTTTCAGTGATGACCTTTAACCAATCGTTACACAGATCTTATTATGATATGCCAAGTCTCATCAAAAGTTGAAAAGTATTTCCGCTGTTGAAGGATGTGCCAAAGTTGAAAGATTTACATGGCATACAGTGCGTGCGGTTACATCACCAGAACTAATATCTATCTATAAACTATTCAAGGTATTTTGAAGCTGAGATTCGTCTGATCCATTTCGTAGAATACAAAAAACAAAACAAACAAACAAACAAACTCGTCGATCAATGGATCATGAATCAGTTCATTTCCACTTATTGTTACAAACGAAACAAAGCCAGCAGAAACAGATTTCATTGTCGTGTGTCAAATGTGACTTGATTAATCCCACCACGAAGGGTCCTTTCATGAAATTATAATCGAACGTTTTATGCACGCGTCAATCATTTTGCAGAGAAACAAGTTAAAATTACGATTGAAAATCTATAATGAAATATATATATGCAATGAACAGATGAATATCTGAAGTTGTTTCAGTCATTTCATTTTGTAGGATACGTAATCAATAATCCATGGAAGTGTTAAACCACGTATGCCATATTTCCTTAACGTATAAACTAAAATGTCATGATCTATTGTGTTAAATGCTTTCGAAAGATCCATGAACATACCTATCATATGTTTTTATTAGCCAGTGATTCAGTGACTTTATCCAATAATCGAGTTAGTGCCAGGTCGGGGTATATCCCTTTCTGAAACTGAATTGATCTGGTATGAGGAGATCATTCGTATGAAGAAAATAATCCAGCGGTTTATGAATATTTTTTTCAAAATTTTTTGATATATTAGGGAGTATTGAAATTGGTCGATATAGTTCACAGGTGCAAGCACCTGTGCCCTCTGTTGTTAGTGCTTAACATGACTGTCATAGCGCAAGAAAGCAGAGATGGTAAGGCACAACAAAGACACAGGTCACAAAAAATCAAAAGATGGCAAAGAGTGAATTTCTGAGTTCCAGGTACCAGGTGTTCCAAAAAAGCATTTCCCACTTTTGATCCTTAGTACTTCAAAAACTATATACAGATAGCACTAACATTGATAGGAGCAATAGCTGAATAGTGAACAATTTTGCTTAAGGTAATTTGAAAATGAAAGCATGATTCAGTTTCATTAAATTCAACATTAATTTTTCAGTTAGGTTTCAGATTTTGCTCTATTTTCAACCCTCTGTACAAAACTTTAACTTTGCGCAGGGTTATTGGTGTGTATATAGGAGTGTGTAGTTGACACCCAGACAATGGTCCTGGGCAATGGCCAGGATTGGAATGCTCTATTACATATTCATGAGGAATTCCACTATTACAGCTAGTCTTCATTAATTCTGAAATATGGTGTATGCAAGCCCATGGAAACGTGTGATTCCTTTTTATGTGCGTGCATTTCACCCTTTGTCCTGAATTCAGACTAGCAGTGCTCAGAGCAATCCACATGAATAATAAATAAAGCATTCATGTGCCTTGGAGCAGAGCTCTGAACAAGTGGTAGCCATGTCCATTGTTCAGGACCATTGTAAGCACACACTCACATACACATCATTGGTTCCTGTTTTTAAGTTGAAGTTTTGTACAGAGGGTTAAAATTTGATCAAAATCTGGAACCTAACATTGAAATAAATCATAGATTTCATAAAACTAATATAATTATGCTTTCATATTCAAATCACCTCCAACTAAATTGTGCACTATTCAGCTATTACTCATATCAATGACAGTTTTATTTGCTATTTTTGAACTATTAAGGATCAAAAGTGGGAAATGATTTTTGTAACACCTAGTATTACCCTTACTACAGTTACCCTATGACTCACATGACAACAGTTGGTTAGTCACTGATTTTAAGTGTAATCGAGTCTCATTGTAGTCTTTCATTTCCATAGATTTGATGGATGTTTGATCTGCTGATGTTGATACACGCGTATATGGAAAATTAAATATGGACACTTTGAGAAGAGTTGAGCCATGCAGTCAGAAGAGATTTGAGCCATGGCGCGACTCTTCCTTGACTGCATGGCTCAAACCGCTTGGTATTGAGGTAACCATTTTGTGTGATTTTGTATTAAAATTCAAATTTTGTATATTTAATTTCAGACCACCGTGCCACAAAACTATGAATGAAAGACATAACGATAGAGCCTAACGAATGTACCCCATGCGTTTGTTTGGGAGGAAAAAAATACAAACAGAAATGAAAATGGAATTACAGAAATTAATTTTATTGACCTCCCATTAAACGTCATAGCTTTCCTAGTCAGATTAGTGGCACCTGTGACTGTGAAAGTATCGAATTATACTCTGCTTACGAATAACATACAATACATGTGACAGAGTAGAGTAACTAACTTTTGAAAGTTAAGTTTCATCCTCAAAAACATGCTGCATCACGCCTAGGGCTTTAAGTTGCATGGTTCTTACATTCGTCTTGACTTAGGAAATGTGCATTAAGAGGTTGTAAATTACAAGATCTCCAAAGGAAATTTTAGCAAATCCCTGACGGTATGAATCATTGTGTATTTACTTTCAATAATCTTTGCTTTTACATATGGATGTAAATAGTGTACACGTATTCTTTGACATAAATGACTACGTTTCTGCTGCAATGGCACCAGAGAATAGTTGCACTTTACTAGCCAGAAAGAGTGTCCATGAATCTTTTCAGTTATCTTACATTACTCGCCTGTGTTCACTTGTCATGCATAATTGATTAGAGAGAGGTTGAATGAAACCACGTCAAGCACCCTGAAAAGGAATATATGTTATTGTTATGATACAAATAATTGACTGACCTTAATATTTCTGTAATATGCTTCTAAAATAATGGTGCCTTAATACTTTATAAGATTCAGGTTGCAGTTCCGATGAGTACCCTGTTTTTAGTTTGCTACATCATGCAAGAGATTATCCTATTTACAACATAGGAAGGGGATGAGCAATGAAATCCCATTGCAAAAACTTAATTGTGCAACAGTGATTCTAGTGAGGGGTGATAAAGTGTGTATGAGTGTTTGAACTTCTGAAATTTCAAGATATTCATATATTTGAATGTAATATAAAACCAATTTTGTCAGCTAAAATACATTTCTGATTACTTGTAAACCCATTTTTGAATTTTATCTTTGTCTGTTTGCGTCATGGTTCAACTCTGCAACAGGTGGCATATGTCTTCCAAAGCTGGATCAACTCTCTTGACACTGCGGTAGCGTTGAGCCACTTGGCATTTTTTTCAATGATCTAAATCAAAATTTCATAGATAGGGAACCCTCTGATAGTTATCTGTACAATTTGACAACAAACACTTGGTATATTATAGGCAATTAGGAAATATGTCCCCCATAAAAGAGAAAAATTGGCTCAACTGTCCTGCATTTCCCCCACATAAAAAGGGAATATTCAATATTTACATCGTTACAGAAGTATAATTATGTATTAATAAATCTTTCTTTGAGCAAGAAATTATTATTCTGTATGGAGATTAACCATTTTGACAAATTTGCATGCACTATTCCTAATGCCTTTTGATATGGGTTTTTTTCTGCGAAATGACTAAGTAATCGCGAAGAAGTGTTCCTTGATTAATGTAGAAACAAAGATAGAACGTCTAATTATGCCAATCAAGTACAGCAGATTTTGAATTTCTGGTTGCTTAGATAGACAAGAAGCAGGAAGTACAGAGGTTTTCAAGATTGTAACATATCTTATGTTTGCATGCATTATATGACCATGTGCCGCATTGCGATGATAAAAAACAAGGAAAGCAGTGAATAAGACAGAACCCATAAATTAAGGGCACAGTATGCAACAACAAGATATATAAGTAAAAAATGTGATAAACCGAAGTTTATCAAGTTGAAAAAAAGATGCCAAAACAATATCTGTTACATCTACGGTAAGGATGAGTGTGATCCAAAGTCGAAATCATCAACTGAATAGTCTAGATTAAACAGAAAATTGCCAATCTTGTAGTCTATAACTTATGTCCTACAAGTCAAGTGCATTTAAAATTTTAAGTTCTAAGCAACTATCGAGGATACTTTATTGTTATATAAAGTTGCAGAGATTGTGAAAACTAACTAGTATTCATGGGACAGCTAATTCGCTTGAGCTTGCCGTATCACTGCAACTCCCTCCACAGGAACTATCACCTTCATTTACTGACATGGGTAAATGATTGTATTAAGAGTACACAGCAAGGAAATCTTTGTCAACTGATAAAATACGGTACAGCTCAAATTCAATCAGAGATATTTTCACAAACACTTTATTTACAATGGAGTTTTATGCTATAAATCGCCCTTATGAAAACCGTTTTTTTCTTCTGTGTATGTGTGTTTTATCTTTTCCCGGTTGACTACATTCAAATTCAAATATTCACTGAGTCAAGGTCTGTAAAAGGGCTATTGAGGTCAAAAAGAGCATTCTTAAAAAGGGCGCTAGGAAGGTCATAATGAGCTTTCGTAAAAAGGCTATAGGAAGGTCAAAGTGTGGCATTGTTACTGCTCAGAACCTAGTGACTGAAACACGTCCGCCAATCAAACTTTTAGCAGAGAGAGAAAGAGAGAGAGAGAGAGAGAGAGAGAGAGAGCTCAAGAGAGAGAGAGAAAGGGGAGAGAAAGAGAGAAAGAGAGAGAGTAAAGTAGAAACAGAAAAAGCAACAACAAGCAAACTTTACAAAACAAAAAGTAACTCATGTGATCTGGCGCGACGTGGCTCGGGTGGAAGTCGCAAAGCATCAAAGTTTCAAACGGATATGCATTGCAGCTATAGATATTTGCAAAGGAAAGGTGTTTGTCATAGTACGGAATTTACATAACTGTAGAAACACGCAATAAAAGTTGGTGATGAACGAGAAGTGTTCGTGCGTGAATGTACACTGTGCACGTAGCGACATAATACTCAGCAACGGGTTCAATACATACGAGATCTTAATAATGGAGATCGTATATTACTGTCTCCTTTCAATAGTGGCGTGAATCGCTCCATATGGGAGCTGCGATAATGTTATGTGTACATCTCGCAGTTTTATCATAAAGTGACTTTTTGTCCAGAACTCTCATGTAGGTTCGGTATTGTCAAATTTTCTGTTAATCGTTTTTATATTCTGTAGTATCAATCAAACTTCTTATTTAACTTCTTGAAATAACCATGTTCAATCTCAGCATATCTACCAGACGATGAATTTGGTAGTTATGCATTTCGCCGGCAATCACTGTACTGTTCGTTGTGTACACGAATGCTGTGAAATATCAGAGTATGTAGAGTCAAACTATCACGCGCGCCTCAAGTGAGAAATGTATACCTTGCTCCTTTAATGTTGTTTTCAAGAAAACCCCTGAGCCGGCACTGACACAAAACTTGAAATCACTCAGTATATGCGCGTCGTACCCTCAAATAAATCAACACATTATCGATGTTACCCTCATGAAGCACATTACAAGATGAATGGCGAATTTATAACCAGACTCGAAGAGAGCGTGCAATTGTTTTTAGCGACAGAGAACCACGTCATAGCTGGTCCGATATACATGCATGCTTCTCTGCTACGTGCCTCTGACACCCGCATGTAATGAATAGAGTGGACATCTATGTGCTCCTAATGCATTTTCTCTTGTCATAATTACCCACGCCGATGAAAATCGGCAGGGGGTTATGTAAAGGGTTCCGTATGTTTGTTTGTTTGTTTGTTTGTTTGTTTGTTTGTTTGTTTGTTTGTTTGTTTGTTTGTTTGTTTGTATGTATGTTGGTTTGTTTGTTTGTTTGTTTGTTTGTTTGTTTGTGTACAAGATAACAAGAGAACGGGTAAACGGATTTGCACGAAATGTTCAGGGAATGTTTGGATAATGACAGGAAAGAATCGATTAGATTTTGGTGATAATCGGTTGACCCTTGCAAATTCTGTGTGACCTTGAAGTTTTGACCCCATGGTATAGTGACCATTCCGAAAATTTCCCGTTTCTCACTTTGCGATTTTCCGCTACCATACGAAAACATAAACTCCCCAACGATCCGACTTCGCTGCTCAAATGTTCGTAAGAATTCCGATATTTACGTTTAGGCCTATTTGAGGGACTATGTCCTTCTAGATTTATGAAAGTTCGTTCTCCGTCATCACAAACTGGCCCGTATTTTGATGATTTTTCAAATTAACATTGATTGTTTTTTTTCGTTGGAGGAGCATTTTGCTCGGTCGCAGTCACACTGCACGATATGCGTGCTCAATGTCAATGCGTGTGCAAGGCCGCTGAAAATGCATCGCGCTCTACACTGTTGGTGCAAAATTGCACCGGGGACGTTGCGGCGCTCGTTGGTGGCCGAATACTGGTGCAGTAGACATTTGCATTCAACCCTTGCATTGAATAATTCCCGTAGACACTAATCATAGGGGTAAATGCCTAGGGGGTACGTAAATTTTGTTTTTCTTTTTTGCTTTTGTGGATACCATCAAAGATCGTACACTCATACGACCTTTGATATTTGATGATTTTTCAAATTAACATTAATTGTTTTTTTCGTTGGAGGAGCATTTTGCTCGGTCGCAGTCACACTGCACGATATGCGTGCTCAATGTCAATGCGTGTGCAAGGCCGCTGAAAATGCATCGCGCTCTACACTGTTGGTGCAAAATTGCACCGGGGACGTTGCGGCGCTCGTTGGTGGCCGAATACTGGTGCAGTAGACATTTGCATTCAACCTAGGGGTAATTGCCTAGGGGGTACGTAAATTTTGTTTTTCTTTTTTGCTTTTGTGGATACCATCAAAGATCGTACACTCATACGACCTTTGATATCATCACACTCTCGGCTTGCTATAATCAAAATATCCCGCAAGAAAACGGCGTATTTCTCGATTTTTAGCGCTTTTTCCGCGACCCGTCGCGTAGACAATACAATACTCTTAAAACTGGACTTAATTCGCGCGCGCTTGGAAAAGTTCCGATTCTGCACTTTTGACGGTGGAATTTGGGATTTTCGATGGATTTTTGGAGGAGACTTAAGGACTTTCCTGTACGTGAATGAGTGTTAATACCGTATGTGTAATGATGTGATTTGCGTGTGATGTGACTGTAGAACCAAAGATCGTACACTTCAGTGTACGATCTTTGGTAGAACTCACTGGCTGGTGATAAAGCACACTGGCAATTAAGTGGCCGAATTCTGGTAGATGACCGAATGCACATTATGTTTACCCCGACTTTGTACTTAGGCGTGGGTCTGCCGCCTTTGACGGCCCCTCTCTAGTTTTGATTTGTTTTTTTTTTTTTATAGCAAAAGTGGATCTCATGTGAATGAGGCTCATTCATACTGACTCTTCCCCATATCTTCACAAGATTGTTTTCAAAATCGATTTAGTGAGAAGTTTTTCAAATCGATTATCATTTTCCAAATCGATTTTCCAAATCGATTAAAGTACGTTTTAAGGCAGTAAGCACACCCCATGTCTTGCCATTCGCCGTCTTCATGCTGATGTTTGAGGTTCATTGGTTGTGAAAAGCGTTTGCGCCAACAAGAGCAAAGCACGAGCACAGCAGGGAACAATGACTCCGCTGCTGCGCACCGAAGGAAGAGGCGGTAAAAGATTCTGGGAGGCAGCAGATGTAAAATTCGATCCCTGATAGTGCAACTAACAGAACAACAGTGGAAATGAGTAAGAATCATATACATAAACTCCAAAAAGCTGAAAGGGACATAGAAAAAAATAGTTAACAAATAGCGCAGAAGGTACTTCTGTATAGGCTTAAACAATAGACATTAGGCAGAATGCATAAAACTAGCCATTGATTGTAAGCGATTGCTTCAAAGCACAAGTACAAGCTCGTCTAGTAAAATGTCTACCTCAAGCAACCTTTTTCTTGTGACTTATACCTTTTCTTTGTCCTGCACAAGCAGTCGCTTGCGTTTTCAACAAAAGGGACGTCACGCCAGCCCTGTGCGAATGCAAGAACAAAGGCGGGTGTGACAGCATTATTTGAAAGGGCGTGTCCGTGCGAAAACATTTCCTGACATAGCAAAAGGGTTTTAAAATGACACTCGCAATAAATGCACACACACAGACGCGCAAACACATATCTTTACATACACACACGTACTGGCTGATTTCCATCACTGCTTATAATAGCCCGGATCTGCCAGGTCGCATGTGGAGAGAGATCCCCTTCCTCTCCTACTGTTTGTCATCACATTTTGGGTGCTAACCATTGGACATTCTCGTTGTTGAAACGAAAACGTTTCTTACACTATACTTAGGAGTAATTTCTTGTAGGTTTATACCACTCCTACACAAGTTTAATCGTGAACGTCCCAGTTAAGCAAAAGCTCAAGCTCGTTTTATAGAGCTTGGAAAATCGTAAGCAATTTGCTAGCAATAACAAGCAAAAGGTATGTTTTATGCATACATTTTTAAGCAAATGCCTTAATTGGTCTCTAGCAAGCAATTGCTTGTTTTTATGCATACGGATTCAAGCAAAATGCTAGCACAACCGATTGCTAGTTATTATGCATCTGGCCCGTTAATGATAGAGTTGAGAAACCTTGACCAGTGCATGAACTTGACAAATAACAATCAAACAATATTATCATACATCTTCACCCCATTTGTTAATGAGGACTGCGGTTCTGTTCAACATAATTTCCAACTTTCATACTTCACTGACATTGACATTGTTGACGCTTACGTCTCCCCCCTCTCTCTCTCTTAAACAAAAAACAACAAAAAACCTCTTTTGACGTATGAAAGAGAAGGGCGTAGGTCTTTGAAAGCCTCTCATTCATGAAGGTTACCCTATAGTCCTGTACGCTCAGCCATGTGTGGTGTTATTTATTTAAGCACCGTCAGTGACACGCCACAATTTGTACTAAAAAACATGTATGGTCATAATTTTGCATTGACATGCATACACACACACACACACACACGCGCGCGCGCCTGCACAGATAGACAGACACGTGTACACTAACATAGGCCTACTCACTATTATCATGAGTTTTCCCCAGTCCATTTGACCACTTTTTACCTCACAAGGATTACAGCGAGGTTCTCTTTATATTCATAATTCGATACAGAAAGCCCCGTTTTAAGTGATAAAAAAACCCAAAATGCAAATGTGACCTCATGACTAGACCCCTTCTTTTCTTCTGGTGTCATACAATGAGAATAAAAATATTATGACTACTATTTGGATGAACCAACGCTACGCTCAAATTGCGTCCTCTAATACATATAACTGATAAGATAGTTGTGATTGGAGATATGAATTGTAATGTTAACTGAAAATATTTTTTCACGTAAAATTGTGCAGATGTGCAATACTCTTCATATGTCACA
Organism: Diadema antillarum; assembly: GCF_040938485.1. Classification (NCBI taxonomy): domain Eukaryota; kingdom Metazoa; phylum Echinodermata; class Echinoidea; order Diadematoida; family Diadematidae; genus Diadema; species Diadema antillarum. Next base: position 606,077 of record NW_027271862.1, on the reverse strand, counting down.
GATCGCAACCAAACCAACGAGGATAACTCGATAGAGTGAAACGTTGATAGATTTGATTTTGGTATCTGAAACATTAGGTGATCTTTTTTCAGATGTATACTCCATGGTCATATCTGACCACTCTTGATTTATGTGATTTGAAAGAGTGCACGCTTAAGTCAGTTCCATAAATTTCATATATGAGGTCATTCCGTCAATACAAAGAGGAAGATTTCTTCACTGATATAGAAAATGAACAATGGCACTTTTTGGAGTCTGAAACAGATATTGAAAGTTTATGGGGTGAGTTTAAAGAAGATTTTTGTGTGTGTATTTGTGACAAACATGCACCTTATATACATAAGTGTAAGACAAAAATAAAATCCGGCTCCTTGGATAAATGATGAGTATCTATTGGTTGCACGTCAACGTGATTATGTTAAATCAAAATTTGATTAGATTAGATCAGAAATATTATGGAATAAATTATGAAAAAAACTGCGTAATAAAGTCAATAATTTGAATTAAAAATTGAAGAGAGAATATTATAGAAATGTTTTTCAAAAAATTGGGAAGAATGATTTTAAAGCCGAATGGAAAAAGGTAAAAGAGCTATTACCCCGTAAGAAGGAAAGTAATATATTGAGATTAGAAATTGATGGTGAAATAATAGAAGATAGATATGAAGTAAGTAATGTTTTTAATCTATATCTTAATTGTATTTGTGATAAACTGCGGGAAAAAGATAACATTTTGATGATAATAGAATTGTGGTTCCGCTGGAAGTAACGAAACAGATGTTTGAATTTTTTGTTCAGAGGGAACTTGAATCACTTGAGCAAAATAAAAGCTATGGTATCGATGGAATGCACCCAAGACTGCTGAAAGCAGCCGCTAAAGGGATTGCTAAACCTTTATCTTTTATTTGTAATTATTCTTTGCAAATCGGAAAATAACCAGCTGATTTTGAAATAGCTAAAATCATTCCCATACATAAAAACGGTAGTAAAACAGATCCTGCTAATTATCGGCCCATTTCGATTTTGCCTACTGTAAGCAAGGTATTTGAAAAAGGAACTCACAGTCAGCTTTATAATCATTTGAAAGAACACAATTTGCTAGCACAATGTCAGTCAGGTTTTCGACCACTGCACTCAACGCACACAAGTCTCCTCAATGTTACCGAGGATTTACTGGCAAATATGAGTTCAGGTTACATAACAGGTGCCATATTTCTAGACCTTCGCAAGGCATTCGACATTATGCCACATGAAAAACTTGTGGAGAAACTTAAACGATTTGGTATAACCGGAAAATAGTATTTGTGGTTTCACTCATATATAACAGAAAGAAAACAGTGTGTTTCAATAAACGGCAAGATTAGTGACTTCCTGACAATGAAGTCAGGTATACCACAGGGATCTACCTTAGGGCCATGTTGTTCACAGTGTTTATCAATGATCTTTATCATGTCCAATTTTCTTCATCCACCAAGCTATCATTGTATGCTGATGACACGGTTATGTGAAACAGGGGAAAGTCATTACAAGAAATAGAATCTTCGTTACAAAACCAATTTAATCGCATTGTTAACTGGATGTACTGATATGTTTATTAATGTTGGTATAACAAAAGTTATATGCTGTTTGGGTCAAGAAATAAGGTGAGAAATAAACAACAACATTGTTCGTGAAAATGAGAGTCTGGAAACAGTTGTAACCATGAAGTATTTAGGTATAACTTTAGACTCATTTAAATGGTCTATTCACGTGGATCACATTGTAAAAAAAGTATCTAAAACATATGCATTTTTCCATAAAATTAAGCCCCATGTTAATCAGAAAACATTAATTGATTTGTATATTTCTCTAATTGTCCCTTATCTGGATTACTGTTGTACGGTCTGGGCCAACAAGACTAAAACATGTACGCAAAGACTGCAGAAATGCCAGAGTAAGTTTTCTCGGCTGGCCTTAAAGGCCGTGTCACACCATAACGCGGGCTTGTGGCGAGGAGGTAGTTTCCAGCACGTAGAAGATTTTCAGCGGGCGAACAAGAATGTTTGCAATTTTCATTCATGCCTTGTCATACCGTACGGGGGAACTTCTGCGGCTTGACTTGCGGGGAAACAAATCTACTCCAAGTAGCTCTCCGCAGTTGGTCCGCACCTGACAGTATCTAGCGCGTAGTTGCCCGGAGGTGCTCACGCAAGTCCGATTTAACCGCAGCCAAGTTTTGAGCATGACCAAAACTTTTTCCGGGTGAGTCGCGGGAATGCCCGTAGAGGCCCACGCAGAACGCCAGTAGGAGACCCTTAGCGGCAGTACTTCCCAGGCAATTCCCACGCAGATACTTCGCAGTCCCGTATGCAGCCAAGATAATGAAATTCTGTGAGATTTCAGCCATTCCATTAGAGGAATTCCTTCACTAAGTTGTCAGCCCCCACGCGACTGGTACAAAGGTCACACAGTATACTCGCAAGTATAACGCGTCCAGCAAGTAAGACACATGCGCTGACTCGCACAAATCCTTTTCCGCCCTCAGGAATGTCCAGTATGCTAGAAAATCCCTACACGTAACAAGCCCGAGTAACTTGCCCGGAAAGGTGTGACAGGGCCTAAACACGGTTGCGGGTAAAAAAATATGCGTGCGCACCTCCGGGCGACTACTTTCGAGATACATGCTAGGTACTGTCATGTGCGGATATCTACGGGGACCTCCGGGTAGTCAAAATTGTTCTTTGCCAGTCGCACGCAAGGCTGGTGTGACACGGCCTTAAATGCCGATAAATTCTCCTCTTCTTCTCCCGTGCTGAAAACGCTTCGGTGGCAATCAATCGAACGAAGACATAAATACCAGCAATGTATAATGGTTTACAAGATTTTAGATGACAGAGTGCCGGTTTATCTAAAACCACTCATAATCATTAGACCAGTATACTACAACACCAGATACGCAGTCAACAGCCCCCTCTTTGTGCCTGCACCACAGATAGAATACATGCGAACGTCCTTTTCTTACCAGGGAAGTACTAGGTGTTTCAAAAAACATTTCCCACTTTTGATTTTTAATAATTCAAAAACTATATATCAGATAACACTGTCATTGATATGAGTGATAGCTGAATAGTGTACAATTTTGTTGAAGGTGGTTCAAATATGAAAGCATAAATCACTTTCATAAAATCCATGATTAATTTCACAGTTAGGTTCCAGGTTTTGCTCTATTTTCAACCCTCTGTATAAAACTTTCACTTTGCACAGGGGTCAATGGGTGTATATGGGAGTATGTGGTTAACACCCTGACAATGGTCCTGAACAATGGCCAGGGTTTGAATTCTTCATTATTTATTCATGAGAAATTCCACTATCACAGCTAGTCTTTATTCATTCTGAAATGTGGTGTTTGCAAGCACATGAAAACATGTGCTTACTTTTTCCATGTGCATGCATTTTACCTTTTACCGTGCATGAATCCAGACTAACAGCGCCCAGGGCAATCCACATAAATTATTGATTAAGCATTCATGTGCCTGGGAGCGCGAGACTCATACAACGACTCATCGGACCCATCGGACTCTCTCAGACTCTCTCTTCCTTTTTCTTATCTTTTTACGTTTTTCAACTGAACTACATGTTTTAATCATCGTCATCTGACTCTACAATACCTGGAGATTGTTTTAAGACCTATACCAAGTGAGTGGATCTCCTACATTTAGAGACTTTTAACCGTCATTTTTATCCTGACAAGTTGCTGAGAATCGACTAGATAGCCTTACAGTCCCACATCATCGTTCCTGTGTTTGTGCCTTCTTCCGCCTTCCTTGCCAGCTACATAGCACTGAACTATTCATTCATCAAGCCGAATTCTTGCCCATTATGTCGACCCGCAACACCAAAGCACTGATAAAGGAAATTTTACAGGACAATGATGTACTCCATGTGATCAAAACAGCGTCAAGGAGGCCGAGATGAATGAGGTGATCAGTAGGCTGGAACAACAGGAGGGCAGGGTACTTGACCTGGAAAGCAAATGCCAGTCTTTAGAAAAGGAAATCAGCCAACTTAGGAAGGAGAGAGAACAAAATGCAAATGAGGTGATCCGACTGAAAAACGAAACTGATGATCAGGAACAATACTCAAGGCGCAACTCTGTCAGATTTTTTTGGAGTTCCTGAGGCTGACCAGGGCAACATCGAGAACACAGACGAGACCATTCTTCGCATCGCCAAGGAAGTGATGGGTGTGGACCTCCTCCTATCTGCAATCGACAGGAGCCATCGCATCAGACGCCAGAAGCCCCAAGTGACAGCGCTCCACAGAAGCCAAGAGCGATCATTGTGAGCTGTCCTCGTACAGGTACCGGCAGATGCTCTTCAGGAATAGGAAGAAGCTCAAGGACGCCAAAGGGAAGCACAAAGGCATCAGCATGTTTGAAGACTTGACAGACTTGAGGAGAGCTCTGCTCTGGGAGGCGTTCTCCAAGATGAAGGCCCCCGACAGCAACATCAAGCATGCCTGGACGATGGATGGTCGGATCTACGTTGCAATGACCACAGAAGCTGGGGGGGGGGGGGTGGTGAAAAAGGTGATCCACTCGAAAAGAGACCTTGATCTACTGCAAAGGCACATAGCATTGCTTCAACATTTCATAATTTACAGGTATATATACCTAAATTATTGTTTTAACTTGTGCTATTTATTAATATGAAATACACTGTATACATAAAAGGTTAATATATAAGCAAAAAGAATTTATCTCCAGGGTCCAATATGCCATTTTGATTATTGTTTTATAACTATATTTTTGTATGTTTTGATTGTATGTATCTATAATTTCCTACATTTTTTATTTGTTTGTATATGGTGTGTGTGAGTGTGCATGTGTGCATTGAAATGTTTAATGATGACAGACATAGAAAGATATCAGCAATCACTAAGTTCGTGCAATATTGAAAGAATTTCTGAATATTTATCTCCGATTCACAGCGATGACCATGTAATTGAGCCTTCTCATTCCTTTTATACCCCAAATGAATTAAATAATCAAAATATTGCGTCATCAAATATGTTCTCTATTTTTCATTGCAATTGTCGAAGCTTAAAAACTTTGACGGTATGTTAACCTTACTTAATATGTTGAATGTGGAATTTTCAGTGATATGTATTTCTGAAACGTGGCTCAAAAGCAATGATTCATTTTTTGATATTGATAATTATGTTTTTATAACAAAAGGAAGAGAAACAAAAAGAGGAGTCGGATTATACATAAATAATATTCTGAATTTTAAACAAAGGCCAGATTTAGATGTAAATACCTTGTACATGGAATCTGTATTTGTTGAGATACAGAATACTGATAGAAATATGATAGTTGGTGTTGTATATCGTCCACCTGATCAATCTGTACAATTATTTAATGATGTTTTGGAAGAAATTTTGAGAGTTGTAAAGAAAAGAAATTATTTTATCTTCTAGGGGATTATAATTCAAATCTATTTAACGTTTCATTTTCTGAGAATGTAAATAACTTTCTTGATATTTGTATGACAAATTGTATTTATCCTTTGATCCATAGTCCAACACGCATCACCAGTAATTCAGCTACTTTGATAGATAACATTCTAACAAATGACCTTGAAGATGTCTTCTCAGGTGTCATTGTAGCAGACATTAGTAATCATTTCCCGATTTTTGCAATATCCAATGTATCTTTACGCCAAAATGAGAAGCCTGATATTAAGATGAAACGTGTTATGAATGAAGAAAATGTTGCTCGTTTTATTACTGAGATGCAGAATTCTTGTTGGAATGTTTATGATAATGATGTAAATGTATCATACGATCCTTTTTTTGAAAAGTTTATGTATATTTCTAATTTGTGTTTTTCAACTACAAGAGTCCTGAAAAAGAAGTTTAGAATAAGCCATGGTTTGATAAATCATTAAGAAAATTATGTAATAAGAAATATTGTTTGTATAAAAGATGTAAGAAATAATATAGTAAAGATATATATGATAAGTGTAAGATATTGAGAAATAAAGTGACTCAGAAAATTAAAGAAGCTAAAGATTGTATTTTGCAAAGAAATTTGAAGGTGCTGCAGGAAATATGAAGATTACATGGAATATCATACATGGGATACTAGGCTCTCGGTCAAAGAAAACTTTACCAACCTCAACCAAGTGCAATAACAGTATTGTCACTGAAGAGTATGCAATAAGTAACATTTTAATGATTTTTTTAATATTAATGTTGGTCCAAGTTTAGCCGCAAAATGTCGAGGCACTGGTAATTTTTTGCGGTATGTCAACAAAAACCAATCTACTCTTTTCTTTTTGCCATGTACCCCGAAAGAAGTTATTGACATTGTTTCTAAATTCAAGAACAATAAGAGTTCTGGTTTTGATATTGTAGATGTTATGATATTGAAAAAAAGTTATTCATATTTTATGTTATCCACTGAGTTCAATCATTAATTTATCTTTTACATCGGGCATTGTTCCGGATCAAATGAAAATTGCTAAGGTCATTCCAATTTACAAGGGAGGGTCAAAAGAAGAATTTAGTAAATATCGCCCTATATCTATACTTCCTCTTTTCTCAAAGATATTAGAAAAATGTGTGTATAATCGTTTATCTGTTGTTGTTTTTTTGTGGAAAAGTGCAATATAATTAGTAATAAGCAATTTGGCTCCCGAGCTGGACATTCTACATCTTTTGCCATTGTTGAATTTATACACAAGGTCGCTGACGCTTTTGATGATAAAGAAATAATGATTGGTCTTTTTTTTTAGATTTGAGTAAAGCCTTTGATTCATTAAACCATTCAATTTTATTGCAAAAGCTTAATTTGTATGGTGTAAGAGGAGTGAACCTACAATGGTTTGATAGCTATTTAGTTAAAGAAAGCAATATATTGTGTATGATGATATTGAATCTGATATGATGACAATAAGATGTGGTGTGCCACAAGGATCTATCCTTGGTCCTTTGCTTTCTTTGTTATATATAAATGATATGTGTAATGTTTCAGATTCTTTGCAATTGATAATGTTTGCGGACGACATCAGTATGTTCATGAAGGGTAGAGATCCAATTGTACTTCAAAATGATCTTAATAAAGAATTTCTGAAATTTTTTGATTGGTCAGACTGTAATAAACTTGTTCTTCATGCAAAGAAAACAAATTTTATGGTATTCACGAAAAGACAGATAGATATCAACGAAATTAAGATTGAAGTTAAAGATTTGAATTTTGACCAAGTTTGTTCGATCAAATTCCTTGGTGTGACAATTGATAACAAACTTAATTGGAACGAACATACTGGTGTCATCTGCAATAGATAGTCAAAAATGTAGGGATATTTTATATATAGATTGCGATTTCCGTCAAGAAAGGTGTTGCTTCTTTATAATACTCTCGTATTACCTCATCTAAACTACTGTGCAATAGCTTGGGCAAACTCAGGTGTGACCGATGCCAGGAGATTGTTTTTATTGTAGAAAAAGCTGGTCCGTATTATTCATCACTGTGATTTTCTTGCCCATACATCGCCTATATTTTTTAATCTGAAGATCTTAAAATCTAATGATATATTATCAAAGTGCAATCTTTATGTACTTATGCTTTAGGAAGATGCTTCCAAAATGTTTGATGAACTATTTTCAAATGAGTGATGATAGAAGGTATGATATGAGAATCAAAGATAGGTTTACATTGCCTTATGCCAGAACTATGCCATCATATAATTCTATATTTTTTAATGGACCCAAGATTTGGAAAGCTGAATGTGCTTAAAAGAAAATTAAGATTGCATGTCTTAAATCAGTATGCCGAAATGGTGTGATAAACTTTTTTCTTGTAAAATATGTCAGTGTGTGTATGTGTGTGTGCGCGTATGTATGTGTGTATTAACTCATAAAGAAATGTATTCATTCAATACTTTAATATCTTATGAATGAAATAGTAAGGGGACAGGACTTTTATATAAGGCATAGCCTTTCTGTCTGTCTCCGCACACTTTCAAATGTATTGTATTTTCGTACTGATGCTTATTGTGATCATTCTTTTCTTGCTATTATGGTGTTGTCAATTTTCTGTATTCTCCTGTTTGTTTGTTTTTTACTGAAAGTGTTGAATAAATCTGAATCTGAATCTGAATCTGAATCAGACTGACGCCTAGTCAACAGGTGGTTCAGGCATGTCCATTGTTCAGGGCCATTGTCAGCACACACTCACATACACATCATTGGTTCCTGTGCAAAGTTCAATATTATTTTGTACAGAGGGTTAAAATTTGACCAAAATCTGAAATCTTACTTCAAATCAATCTTAGATTTAATGAAACTGATTTATGCTTTCACATTAAAATTGCCTTCAACAAATTGTACACTATTCAGCTATTACTCATATCAATGACAGTTTTATCGGATGAATAGTTTTTGAACTATTAATGATTAAAAGTGGAAAATGTTTATTGAAACACCTAGTACAATATTCACACTTTACCAGTATTCTTACAAACTTGCCCCTCTTTTGAAAGATTTAGAAAATTATGCCGTCAGCTGAGTTATACGTTTTAAATAAATACTTATTATGATACAATGGCTATTTATTGATTGTTTTAACATTTTTTTTAAGCTGTTTACATTATTTTTAATTACTTTTGTTTTTGGTTCCAATAACCTCTTTAATGGTATTCTAAACTCAGTTTTATTTTTGGTGTGTCATAACAGTAATTACACAGTTTTTCTTTTTAATAATATACTTTGTTTATGCTGAATTTAGTATACGTTCTATGTTAGTCTCCATGATCTAGTATCTTTTTAAGCGTGTATTGTTTTGTGTATATGTGTTATACTTTTATGTGATTTTTTATGAAGTTTATTGTAATCCAATGTTTTATCATGTATATGTACACAGGGCTTCCCTGGAAAGCAGTTGAGAAACTGAGGGGACTACCCTGTTTAAATATGATGGAATAAATAAATAGTTCCAAGTGATTGCCCAACCTATTTCCGCTTTATAGTCTATATTGAGTTGTTTCCCCAGTCAAACAATCATGGATTCTTAGCTTAGCCCAAGGATGTACATTAAGAAAGAAGACTGAGGCCAGACCCACTTCACAGTCCATCAACACTCGTCCTGTCTAGGAACAGCTCAATTTCAGGCAGCCTTTGGGGGTAATCTAAAGCTCCGTTTTTACAGAGCTTTTCAAAGCAGAGTAACGGCGACAACGCCCGAATAGCGTCGGGGTGTTAATTTTATTTTTCCCCTGTTTGTTAAAATGGTCCGGTCAAAATATTGCTCCGACGTTGGCGAAACAACTTTTGCCAAATTCTACCATAGCCAGCTAGTACAATTACCCCGACATTTTACCCTGACATTATCCAGACAAACCTTCTACTAGGACACAACGCAGGCAATATTCCTTTGACGTATTCGAGACGCTTGCTCAACATTGCAGACAGAGTACGATTGACACGCTGCGCGCTGATCACGTGTATGGATCATAACCACTGATCTAGATCAGTGAACGTAGCCACGTTTTGTTTACTAGATGTGCATAATCTAGAACAATAGGCGGTGCTGGCAGGTGGGCGGGGTAGTTGCATCAGTGGACACATCCCCTTTGCAGATTTTGTTCTCTAAACGCTGTCCTGACTTTGTCAGGGTTACTAAGGTCTGTTAAACGGGGCTTGTGGTAGGTCAAGAGAGTACACTAACCCTCTATCTCTAAAAAAAAAAAAAAAAAAAAAAAAAAAACGACAACAACAACAACAACGCTCCGAAATACAATAATCGTCAATAAAGGCTCTGTCACACCTTTCCGGGCAAGGTACGCGGGTTTGTTGCGTGTAGGGATTTTCTAGCAGATTCTGTGGGCGGACAAGGATCTGTGCTACGGTAGTTTCTCGTCCTTGCTACCTGCTGGACGGGTTATATATGCGCTCTGCTTGAGTGTATTTTGTGTGACCTGCGTGTCAGGCGCTTGGTGGATGGCTCGTGAGAGCTCCGATAACGTCTTAGTTACGGGCGGCATGCGGGCACTGCGAAGTACCTGAAGTTTGAAGTTTGAAGTTTGAAGTTTTATTAGCAACAACATTTGAACATGTACAATTTCAAGTATTATACAATTGTATTTACACACATATATGAAAAAAAATACTTATCTATTACTCCTTTACAATAACATGATTAAATGAAAACATTTGAGATTTAAATGTGATACATGTAGCGTAATTCTACAAAGTTGTTGTTAACAAGGAAACCAAAAGTTAGCACACGTGCTAGTCGAGATTGGTCACCTTGATCTTCATACTAAAAGCTAAACACAAACGAAAAATTATTGCATGGTTGGTTGAAATGGCTGTTGATATTTAAATACAACGTACATCATATATTTTCTAACATAGAAAACTAATTATACTTGATACATTATATAATATCTATTAGAGAAGGAAATCTTCAAGGCATTTACGAAATGTCGATCTTCTGCTTTGTTCACTCATTTCTCGTGGCAATGTGTTCCAAAGTTTTGGTCCTAAGTAAGAAATTGAAAATTGTCCCTGTGTGGTTCTAAATTTTGGTAAGTACAACATTCTTTTTTCATTTGTTCTTGTCCTGTAAGTATGATGCATAATTTGGCAATAGTCATATACAGAGGGTGCGGAACAGTTCCATTGCAGAGATCGTACATAAATGTTCAAACTGAGAACTTATGTAACCTAACAACATCTAGAAGTTTGAATCGTTGGAACAATGGTTCTGAATGTGTTCGTTAAGTCGAAAATGTTATAGCTCTCAGAGCCATTTTTTTTATAGAAATATGTATACAATTTAAGTGAGATTTATAAGTACTGCCCCATACCTCAATACCATATAATATGTGTGGTTGTATAAAAGATTTATACAAAAGCACAAGAATGCGCTGCGGAACATACTGTCTTAATTTATACAATACACCTACTTTCCTTCGAACACATTTATTTACCAATTGAATGTGAGGTTTCCAAGTGAGATGACAATCAGTCTGAGTTCCGATAAAGGGTGCAACACTCACTTCATCAATGTCTGTGTCAGATAGTTTTATTGCACCCCTCATCGCAACTAACTGGCGTTTTACAACTGCTTGTTACTTGCGTGGGAGTTGTCTGCGAGATGCCTCGGGCCTCCTACTGTAGTTCTGCATGGACCTCTGCGGGTAATTGTCCGTAACTTACCCGTTACAAGTTCCGAGCACGTTCAAGGGCTTGTCACACCTTTCCTGACAAGCCTTGCGTGCCACCTGCGGGGAGCAATTTTTGCTACCCGAAGGCAGATGGCCCACACCTGACAGCACCTATAGCCATTTATCTCGCCCGAAGTTGCCCCGAGGTGCGAACGCAAGTCCGATATTCCGCAGTCAACATTAAACTTGTTAAAAACGTATTCCACTTGAGTCGCGAGGGACTTGCAGCAGAGGTCCACTCAGAACACCAGTAACAGGGGCGTGAAGTACGTAGGTTGCCTGTAGATATTATGTGCTTTGTATGCATCGGAATCGCATGTCATCTGCAGGCTCTCTTCGAGCATATATAATACGGGTGTTTTACTGGCAAGAAATGGTGTCGATACTGTCAACATCCGTGCAGCTGGTCAGTTCTGAGGGCGCGGAGCGAGCTATACGAGCAAATCACGTGCACGCCGAGGGTCAGTTACTGCCTTTCCGCTGGTTAGTTGAGGATCGGCTGCGACCAAGAAGTCCAAGAGTACGGAATCCCCCCCCCCCCCCAGCTATTCGACAAGGTCTTCTTCGTCAACCTCGTCGTTGATCTTTTGAGGATAGCCTCGCTCCTGGGGACATGTTGGACTAATCCTTGCCTGATACATCCGCTTTATTGGCCTCTGTGCCCTTTGTGACGTCTTGACCTCTTGGTCCTTGTTCATGGCTCTGTGGCCGCGCCCCCATGTTATTTCCGCCTTTGTTTACAATGGGGCATCTTTATTCCAAGAAAACAAGTTGAGAAATGACGGTTTCTCCATCCACTCGACCAGTATATCTTTTTTGGATTAAGATTTCCATGCCTTAATTATGTTAGTTATTATTCATAATTTGTATAAACGCGAAACAGCTTTATTCAGATCGCGTGTCACATGATATCAAACAACATCAACCTTATTAACAACTAAAGAGTCAATTAATTGTAGTGCACCGCAACTGTTGAAGATAGTAAGGCACAGTGAAGCCGTAAATGATGCAAACTCGCAAGAAAACGACCAATTAAATGAAAAAAGTAGACGACATTGACTTAATAAGCCTATCACTTTTATTTGTCATTCTGACTAATCTTGTAAGTCCTGTTTTAACTAGAGTATCTTTTTATGTATTCGTTCTGTATTATACCATGATAAAACTCAAAAGAGTTACACCAATTGTGCATCTAAAAACGAAGAAGTAAAAAGAAATCACTTCGGGTTTTGTGTGGAAACCTACTGAAATTGCAACGTTTTGAAGAGGCAACAGAATTTCTGCTCTTTCTGATGGCCGGTTTTGATTTCGTCTGCGAGCCCCTTTAAATGTTTCGTTTCGTTATTAGACCTGCTGTCTATAATCTACACATTAATTAAAAATGTATGTATAAATATATACATGTACATATATATATCACATATTATACGTCTTATATGTATAATAATGTACACGCATATTCACATACAATACAGTCATGTACAAAATGTACATTCTTTGTTGAATGATGTTATTTGAAGCTTGTATTGATTTTTTTCCCTTTGAACTTTACTCGATCGAAATGCCAGAAAATGACCTTCGCGCATGAAAGACACTAGTTGTAATATGAAACATATTGCATTTTACAAATAATATTGGTGGTGGAGCGTTTGTCGATTTTCAAACTGATGATTCGGGTCTTATGAGCAGGTATTCGAGGGCTGTGTGAAATAAAAATACAACAAATTTTTCGTGTAGAAATTGATGCAAAGGGCAAAGTGCGAAAAATGACAGCAACAGTTAGTTTACTTAATTGAAAGTTTCACGCTTATTAAGCTGGAAGCAAGAAATAAATGGACATACAACATCGATGCCAATATTGCTTATCACTTGCACCTGAATACGAAACCCACTTGAATAGTTGGCTACAAATATGTTTCGAGACTGCAGCATTCTGACAACAGTAAAATCAATGCAACATGATAAGAAGGCATTGGTATATTATGTGTGGGTGATATTAAGGCTGTGTCTAAATCTATTTTTTCTTCTAAGGATCGATATGGCCGCGGTTACGGCCTGGGTAACCGCAGTTATGGCCTGAGTAACCGCGGCTATGTGAGCTATGGCGACGACGGGGTCTATCCGAATTGGAACTTGGGCAGCAATGGACGTCGGAGCAACGGGATTGCATATGTGGCTGGTGACAGTTCAAGCTCTCGAGACTCCGGCAAGCCAAGGTTCATAGCGAGCGGCCGGGAAGGGCGGGAGTCTCCTTATCGCTTTGGATCACCTCTTGCAGGTGGTCATGCAGACGCCTACGACACTAAAAATGTCAAGACGCGGCAGGGAATCGCATACGCCCTCATTTTCTTGACAGTATTTGTCATTGTCGCCACGATCGTCGCCCTCGTCCTAGGATTGGTCCTTACACGTAAGTTAAATTGCCTAAACACATCGAATCACATACTCCGGTCCCCTTTCTTTTGTAAAAATAAAAAACAAAAGCATTCAAAAGCATACTTACAATAATTGATACCTGAACTTTTTACTTTATCCTGTAAAAGGAAATGAAATGAAAATACAAATGTCAATTGCCTGAATGCAGAAATTTTGGTACAACAGGTCAAAAGACGGCATTCTGTTGAGGGTGATATTATGCCCCTTGCCTTCAGGAAGGAGCAAACCATATGATCTTTTCATTATGGACAAAGTGAGGATGAAAGCGTTCATGTATGTTTGTCTCAACGAATATTTCACTTTAACCTTCTCTCATTTAACCTGTTTTAATTGTGTTTAATGCAACACTGTCCTTAGATACGAATTGTTCCTCTGTTTTCCTCTCTAGAGACTGGCTCAACAACAACAACTACAACGTCGACTTTGCCGACTCCAGGTGAGTATGCTTGACCTTAAAGACAGGCAGATACTCTTTAAAAAAATGAAACGTTTAAACTCTATATCTGTGGCATGAGTAGATGTGTATGGACACAAAGCACAAGCGGTGAACTTAGGTAAAGGATGCGATGGCTATGTCAATTCTTTCTAAGTCAATGAGGTTATGTGTTTGTCAGTGTTTGTCAGTGTTTGTCATATATATATATATATATATATATATATATATATCATATTGAAATTATGTTTTCATCTTATGCAGCGCCCCCGGTACCACCTGACGCAGCTCACAATACCATCAACTTGTCGGTTCGGTTAAATGACCTCGAGCTCTCAGATGCGTTGAGAGATCCTACGTCAGCAGAATACAACAGTTTTGTCAATACTTTCACTTCTGCGGTAAGGATATTTTCATCTTGAAAATATAAGTGTAATGATACAATTCATACAATGATGATGATGATAAAATCGATTCTCACAATGACGATGTAGTCCTACGTATCGACTACCCGATGGGAACTGCCCATTCACCAGAAGCGTTTTTGTTTTGTTTTTGTTCTGTCGATTTCCAAAGATTGTCATGTAACTACTTTAATATGAAAATACCTAAAGGTACCATTTTATACATTTTGGGAAACATGGACAATCAAATAAAGATAGGACCATATCTTAACTATATCCAATTTTTGGTTACTATGAAATATTACTGCAAGAAGGCTGTAGGGGACGGAGAAAGAGAGAGAACATCATGATAAGTTACGTAGCAGCCGTATGAACTCTGCTGATTTGAGTTGACATCTCGCTCTGCTGATTTGAGTTGACATCTCGCCCACACGCACATACACACACTCACGCGCACCTATGTGTGTTATATTGTGTGCAATGTATTTTTTTTTTTGCCATATCAATAACACGGAAACATGCAAGTTCTTTTCACTATCGGGAAAGAAGAATGTCAATATCTTCGATTAACTATATAAGGCAGAAATGTCTCTCAGATGATGTCATCGGTAAGATATTGGTTTGAAAGGTTTTAGAGGACTTATCAAAGTGATATGAAGGAATATTCCAGAAAAAATAACGATTATAGAAAGCGCTTAGTTGGACATTTTTGAAAGTACAGGTGATGTCGAAGGTTTCCTGAATTAAAAACAAGTCAAAATGCATTTGAATTGCAAAGTTCCTTTATGCAAAATGTCAAACTTTCGACACTCCTGCTCACCATCTTGTTAGATTCTACAAGAGTTTTACGTAAATTTCTACAAACCCTATGTATTCAAGAAATGAATTCCACAGAAACATTGGGGTCCGAGGAAATTGATTGTAAGTCGCATTATTCAAGATTAATAAAGAATAGGGCCATACTCTGACAGGAAACAGAATAATCGCGAAATCGTGGAAACGTGACAAATCGTCACACTATTTACACTCACACACATACACACATACACACATACACACGCATGAACACATACAAATACATTAATACATACTATCATTATAATATATAAACCCAAAGAAATGGATTCCCACTTTCTTTTCTCAAATTTTCATTTTATACATATAAACATATAACATATTCTTCCCTCATGCACCAAAATCGTATCTTTATATACATTTATGATGATTATCATTATTGTTATCACTGTCAGTTTTATGTCTAGTGTTTCTACCTTTTTTACGTGTCCCATAGATTGAATCTCAAATTGGAAATCATCCACTGTTCGGAGGAGTGGCGGTCACAGGCTTGAGGTAATCCGTGTTCAATTTGATATATTTCAACGACTTTACAGATTTGTGGCTGCAAAGTCAATATTCCATCTCTACAATAATGCCGCATCAACAATGCAATATACACGCGTTCGATTAAAGTGCAGAACTTCAGAGCTCGTTCACTGCGTTCTCTCGCACTGACAAAATGCTATTCATTAACCTATAATTCTGACAATATACTTATTCTGACTACATACTTAAAGACAGGTGTATGCAAACAAATATCTCCGCGTAAGGTTTCATATCTGTTTTACCATATTATGTCCTCAAAAATTACAACGGGACCCTCCGCAATGATAACTTTAAAATAGTGAATCCATTCAAATACAAATTCAGGGTACGAAACTATAACTCGTTGCCCACATCTTACAGAAAACCCCATTCGATTTACTTCAGTGGTCAAAGAGAAATGAGGAATTTCGTAGAGCATGCCAGGAATCTCTTCCCTCCAAGTTCTGTCTATTATGTTCACACGCAAGAGCATCCAAGTGCTAAACTTGGAAGAATCAGACTCATGACATGCTTTACAACAATCCACATTTCTCTGTGACCGCTTAACCAAATTGAATGGGGTTTTCTGCAAAATAGAGCTAAGATGTTATTTTTTAAGACTCTGAAGTAGCATTTAGACAATGGGTGTTATCAATGTAATTTTTTTTTTTTTGGGAGACATACTGTAAATCTATGTACCAATGCTTCTGTAGACGAATTGTGCATATTCATTCTTTACTCAACCTTAGAACCGAGAAGCAAAATACGCCGGAATGTTATTGCGAAACCATGCCACATACTAGTGAAGGTAAAAATGACCCAGTATGTTCGTCGATTGCTATTCAAAATGTGTTTTCGAGAAACGTTAAAATTGTTATAACGATATGAATTGTACACGAATATTGTGAAAATATTCTAAGTTGAGATTATCCATCAATGGAAAACGAGAGAGAAGCAGTCATTTCCCGAACAGTATTTTGCTTAAATCATGTAAGTGTCAAATATTTTGCAGTATATCACGTTTTCAATGATATATTTTTCATATGTATAAAATATATAATATACTAAATTCGTGTATTTATAGACTTGGTAAACTTTGTAAATATATATTTTCCCCTTGTTCAAACATAGGTCTGGAAGTGTCATTGTCGATTTTGTAGTCTACGTCCTGACACCAACAGGGACAGGCGATCAAACGGCAGATGTTGGCGAACTCTTGAAGAACATCGAGTCTGCAATTCTCCCAGCAGGAAGAACGCTCGCCAACGATGTGACTACATACGAGACACAAACAGGTACTTTATATACATAGGAAACTTTATCGCCCTCCCCTGCGACAAAGAAAGAAAATTACTACGTCAAGGTTACGTAATTTGCCATCTTAAGATATCGATATTTCACTTTAGTCCCCGCTTTTTTCAAGTCGTCGCAACACAAATTCCTCAATGCGTTGCTGCCAAAATTCCAGCTGAATTGAACGATGAACGATTGCACCACACAATACCTGCCATTATATTACAAAGATTGAGGATTAATGGATTTGACCATTGTAAGAGACCGACCATCATACCTGACGGGAGTGGGGTGATTTTGGAAGCCTCCGCGCTAATCCATATCTTCATTATGTTTGTGTGTCCGTCTCCTTTCTGTCCTGTTTTGAATTACTTTATATCTTCCTCTTGTTGCAAAGAAAGTCGAAATATTTGCGTTGATTGTAAGAGTTGTCCACCGTATTCAATCACTGCATTTAAGTTGACATCTCATTTTTTTTTTTTACTCAGAGCATTGATAATGCAAAACGTTTGGTTTTAAACTATGCATACCTGCTTTCAATTAGTTGATTACTTTTAGATTTCGTCGTACAGTCAAGCATTGCGTAAAGATCATCTATAAATTTCTGATAACGGTTGAAGAAAATAGTAAGTAAAGTGAGTTGAAATTAATTGAAATGAATCTTATGAGCACTCATAATGCTAGGTGCCAATTAGTGGGTAAGATTTGAAGAAATAACGTAATCTTGGTATCTATATGGAAAGTATCCAAGCATATGATAATATGTATATATATATATACACTGTATATATATATATATATTTTTTTTTTGGGGGGGGGGGGGGGCAATGATCATGGACAAACATTCAAAAGGTTGTAACATAGAACAGAAGATATCGATGATGCTGCTGTAGTTAGGAGTTTTTGGATCCCCCATCACTCTCGATGAGATTGACTTATTCAAACTACTTGTCTCTGATGTTTAGATCCCAGTACAGCATCCAATGCGAACTCGTATTTGGACCTGTGTTCTTTGATGACATATTGATTGCTTTTCATGATTACAAAATATTGACAGAATTAAACTGTAATGTCTTTCGTATTCATTTCCAGATCCTTGTTCCATAGGGGTTTGCGCCAACGGGGGGACATGCCTGTCAGCCTCTAATTCTTTGGCATTCACTTGTGCATGCGTTTCAGGATATACCGGAGACTTTTGTCAAACAAGTGAGCACCACATATCCAGGCGTGTTGCATTGCAGTCATTTTCCTACCTCTTCTAATTCTTTCCACGATAAACCACGTGACTCTCACTTGGTAGAAAGTGTCATTTTGACAGACTAATGTTGCAGAGCTGAAGTATACAAAACCATTTTTTCAATGTCATTTATATTCATTTTCAGATATCTCAATGGAAAAAAAAAATCAGATATAACGAGATAGAATGATGCATGGTATCCAGCATGGATGCAGAATGAAATAATACAATTACATGTATGATAGAACATAGCCGTTAATCTATGATAGATGAAATCTAATTTAAAACACGATAGAAAAATACGATGGAACCTATATAAAAACAAGCTCGTTAGGCGTAGGTAACAGTAGAAACCAAGAATGAGGGTCAAGATAAGGATCAGTGGATTAAACGTAGGAGCGAACTAAAGAAAAAAGGGACAATAGTACTCTGGAATGTAGCAAATACTTCTTAACCGATTATGCACAGCGCTGTCTAGAAAATTGCATCATTGATATTGATGCTTGGATGAGGTCTAACTCATTGCTTCTAAACCACAGCAAGTGTGAATCTATCCTTTTTGGTTCTAAATCTCTCTTGAATAAGTTGGATATTAATTCTATTTCGATTGTAGGTAATGATATCCCTCTGTCAAAGTCATGTCGCAATCTGGGTGTTATGTTTGACTCTCACACGGCTATGTCTGATCAAATCACCAACATTTCTAAATCAGTCCGTTATCAATTGCGCAATATTGGTTTTATTCGCAAGTATTTGACTCGCTCTTCCACGGAAAAACTTGTTCATGCACTTATTTCTTCACGCCTTGATTTCGGTAATGGTTCGTTTTTCAATCTACCAAACTCACAAATTGCCCAATTACAAAAGCTACAAAATGCCGCTGCACGTATTGTTTCTTTGTCAAGTAAACGCAGTCATATCACACCTATCCTAAAGAGTCTCCATTGGTTGCCTGTACAGGAGCGTATTCGGTTTAAGATACTTCTTTTGGTTTATCACGTTATTGAGGGAACAGCTCCTGATTACAATGTTTGTTTGTTTCGGCAATACCAACCTTCACGAACTCTTCGATCCTCAACTTCAGGTCTTTTACATATTCCGTTTTCTAGGAAATCTTGGGGGGGGGGGGGGGGAACGAGCTTTCGCTCACGCTGGACCAACACTGTGGAATTCACTTCCTCGTGAGCTGAAAGACTCAAGCTCTATAACATCTTTCAGGAGTAATTTAAAATCCTATTTGTTTAGCAGCGCATTTTGAAGACCAGTGTCCATTGAAGACAGACTTTCATGTCTTTTTTTTCTGCTTCTTCCTCTTCTTCTATTACGGTGATGTACTTGTATCTTCAGTCTGTTTGCTTTGATGTACAATTGTAAAGCGCCTTGAGCATTTAATCAAAGTGGAGAACGGCGCTATAGAAATTGTATGTATGTATGTATGTATGTATGTATTATTATCATAATAATTATTATTATTATTAGGACAAGTGCAAAACATGCTGCAGATATTTAAATACTACTTGGAAATTATTCAAGTTTCCTTGGTCAGTCAACAGGGACGACAATGAACCAAATTATCTAAGCATATGCTATGCCAATCATTTCTTTTTTTTAACATCTTGTTTGCATAATTTAGTACGTTTTATACCATGTAATTCTTAAAGGGGATGGCTAGTAACTGATCAGTGGGAATCGGTGGGAATGCTGGGGATGATTGTTCCAATCCTTGTGGGATTCATTTATATTGGATTCATTATATATCTATTGTTGTGTGAAAATTATTTGCCTCAGAATGGTCTCATATTCAAGTAATGTGCAGTTAATGTTTCCAGGTTAGCATGCCTGTACAGTAAGATATAGATTATATTACAATCACGACAATAGTTATATAACAATGTATAATGTACTCTTAAATGAATCCCACAAGGATTGGAAGAATCATCCCCCAGCATTCCCATTGATTCTCACTGATCAGTTACTAGTCATCCCCTTTAAGGAAGCTGTCAGTTGTCATCAACTTTTCTGTAAATATTCAGAAAACGTCAATAACCGGCAGTAATATGTTAGTAATTAGTAATATTGTCTACTTAGGTGTACCAAGAGCACACAGTATTAAAGGCTGTAAGTGGTCAATTATGTGTAAATGCAAAGTTTCACATTTCTTATAGCCTACATTTTCCACTCTTCGCAGATATTGATGAATGTGAAGGTAACCCGTGTTTGAATGGCGGAACCTGTGCAGACCAAGTCTCTGGATTCGTTTGCACATGCACAAACGGGTACACAGGGATCACGTGCGCAACAGGTATGACAAAAAACAGAATAGGAAGATTTTGCAACGTTCCCCGTTAAAGTTCCATTATGGATAGGATTTCACGAACAGATCTAACCTCTTTCTTTTTTGTTTGGATGTGACAAAATAGTCCATCTCTCTTTCTTTCTATATATTAAATAATATACATCACGTACATTTGTACATTTGTGGAGTGTACATAAAAACACAGGCAGATCAAATATGTAGAATACTAAATAATGAAATATGATCTGTATCCCATTATCAAATTAATTAAATGTTGTAAAATTATGCGAAAATTTTGCATAACTAAAAGGAAATGTCTACTTTCAAACATTTATTAGCTGTTTTTTCTATGTGCCGTTGATAATTCAGTCATTGTGTATGTGAAGCACACTTCTGATAGTATACTTTGAATCATACTTATTAATCTATTTTTAGAGAATTTGTTAATGCAAGACTAAGTCTTCTTTGTTGACTGCTATGTTTACATATCTGTTATCAACGAATATCAACGATACAGATATCAACGAATGTCAAAACAATCCGTGTCAAAATGGTGGGACCTGCTTCAATTTGATTGCAAGATACCGCTGTGACTGTCCGACTGGCTATGTCGGACTTACCTGCAGCCAAGGTTTGTAATTTATACACATTTTTTTTCACTCTCCCCATCTACGTATTATATACTACTCACGAACTACTCTTTAATTCCAAGTGAGTAAAATGTAATGACATCATATATGAGACATCAAAAGTAAATTGGTAATATTGGTAGTACTTAGTAATGAATTATATGTTTTTATCCGTTTGATATGTACTTAAAGGCGTACTCGAGGGCAATTTTCTCCTTTCCTCATTTGCAACTCCGAACAGAATTCCAGGCACCAGATAACACGTCATCTACAAACTTCGCATTGACCTTGACCCTGAACGACCAACCTTACACAGATGAACTTGCGAATGAAGACTCTCCTGATTACCAGAGAATCGTGACCAGTTTCACCTCAGCTGTAAGAATTGCCGAGACATGTGCTCAACTCGGTCAACTTGTCTCATAGTGGTCATGTTATTTTTGAGACTAAAGAATATTGCAGTCAGCTTTGATATGGGCGTACTATTCAGTCTTTAACAAGACATCGATCTGGTATGCAATGAACGTGACGAATGGGCAAATAATATATGAGAACAAGTCAGAGTTGTAATTGCACGGAAGCCACCGACTTTGTACGGCTACTACTAGTATCCTTTAAAAGAACATGACACCCTTTCTCATCACAAATTACATCTCGGAGTTCTCTTGACTTTAGGTGAATTACCATTCAGTGTTCAAGTTCCTCTTCGATCATTGCGAATTTTAGTGAACATAAAAAACACACCAAACAAGCAAACAAACAAACAAAAACCGACCCACAAAGAAAGAAACAATACAAACCACGACCTCCAACGACAACAAATTTAAGAAATGTGAATTTCCACTTGTTTCGATCCAACAATAGCACATCTGTCTGATTAAATAGTGATGATCTCGTTAGTTAATTTGCACAGTGACTGATATCACTATGAAAAACAACAGCGAATCCAGACCCTATTTTACGTTATCTGATTATGCAAAACCGCTTCCATTATCAGCTGTTTGATGTTTTAACTTTTCAATCAAACTAAAACATTGCACTCAGAAGGACTGAAAATTCTTCTTCCACCATTTGCATTTCTTGTATATGAAAACTTTACCAAGAAACTTGTCTGGCTTACGCGATTTGCCAGGATAATAAGCTGTTTTGGAGTATTTCAAGACCCAAACCGTAAAACAAAATAAAGTCGGTGCACCTGAATATATTTCTTGAACAGTCCATTGCGTTCAGTAGTGAGTAGGTATTGAACGGTACGTGATGACATATCATACAGTAGCAATTGCATTCCCCGACGAGCTGCATGTAGAGCGAGACATGAGTTAATACGACTGTCATGTCCATGATCGCTGTGGCCCCGATTTGTCGATTATTAATGATCGCTTGTAAAGAAAAGTACTTAGCAAAAACATTCAGGTTTATGCCACAAGACTGTTATTCGTACTTCCGGCAAACTTTTTAAGGGGCTAGGGTAAAGGTTAGGATTAAGGTCAGGATTAGGGGTAGGATTAGTGTTAGGGTTAGGATTAGGGTGGGGTTAGGCTTAACAGGGTAATATTTCGTCATTACCAGTCTGAAATCGTGATATTACAGCCTTATTTCTCACATTTCTTGTGCATATGACATTGTGTCAATTTTAGAGCACAAAAATTGACAATCTCTGTAGAAGTATACATTATGTCAGTACTAGTATGTATGATTTACCTTTCATGCAGTTTCATTAATTGATGAATAGAGATACGGATACACAATATATATCTTGTCAAAATGAGTTCCTTACTTTTCCCCGTTACCCTATTTATATACAATTATTGTTGGCCTTATCCCCATCTTCGACATCTGCCTCATATAATTGTAGGTAGGGCCTATAGGCCACAATGGAAAAGAGAGAAAACCCGCACAGGATCCGATGTATTTTGCGACTAATCAACAAGCCATCTTCGAATATTTTCTCCATCAAGAAAAATTAGAAAAAGAAATCTTCATGAGTTTTCTTTGAATTTCATCTTATTGGATGTCAAATTAGATTGCCTTGATATAGAAGGATATATAAGTGTATATATATACATATATATATATGTATATATATATAAGTGTATTCATATTTCATTCCATCATAATTTTCATTAATTTCAGGTATTAGTGAAGATCAAGCATCTTTGAATGCATACATAACACAATATTGACAAGAGCACTTTATATAATTTTGTACCTTTTCTTTTTGAAAATCAAATCTAACAATTATCACTTTCTTTTAGATGGATAATCAATATCGAAACGATCCGGCATATGGAGGTGTGGAGGTCACGGGTCTGAGGTAAGGACGTGTGAATTCAAATATGACGATATAATCATATCATAAACATAAAGTGTGAGTCTGCTCAACGAAATCTACAGAAAGTCGATGGATAAGATCTGGAGATTCTTTCAGTTTTGAAATAACATGACATCTACCTATCCAGTCGACAGTACGCAAATAAGGCCCATGAGTATGACAGTAGGCACTCAGGGCCCACGAGTTGGACATTAAGCCAAAACACCCACGGGTTCGACAAATACATCCCTGGGGTTAATGTGTCAAACTCGCAATTTTTTGTTTTGGTTTTTTGCTTACTGTTGAACTTGTGGGCCATGTTTGCCAAATGTCGGACTCGTATAGCCCTCGATCGTTGGTCTAGTGTCAGACTCATGGGCCTTATGTGCCTAGCGTCGAACGCATGTATGGGCTCTATGACAGCATTACTTGGTATCTGTGTGACTAATTGGCTGTGCTATGAATGGTGAGTGGCGAAAAGTTGTTGCAAAGCTCCACGATAGTCTGTTATTAAATGTGTTGACAACAATCATGATCAAAGTTATGCAGTGCATTTGTCAAGTGACCTAATAGTTAAGCTCCTTCTTTCTACAGCAACTTCAGCTCACAATTACAGGCATTACGCCCTCGCTTCGGCAAATTTACGCAGCTCGCTTAATAGGGATACAGTTAAAAAAAAATAATGTGTCCTAATTCTAAAAGAGCAGGATTCGAATCCTATATCTTCTTTTGAAATGCACAAAGCCCTTATCCTCGGTATTACGTCGTTTCCCCAATAGCAGATTATGAGGAAGTATGTACTGTTTATCGCCGTATTTTCATTTCATTTCTCCTCGTATGAATAAAGCGAGGGAAGTCTTGTCATCGGTTTCATCGTGATCATAATCATACCGATAAATCCACAATTTAGCGCCATCGTTATTGTCGGGTTTCTTTCTAATCTCTACAACAACGTGGAAACCGTCGGCGAGCAACTGTCAAATTCAGCCAGCGTGGACGCCGATTCAGGTACATGCCGTTGACGTCTGAGTGACGACAAAGAAATGAAACAAACAAACAAAATAAAACAACAATGTATGTAGGTACTTAGAAACACATGCGCACATGCACACAAACATCGACACGCACACGCATATTCCTGCTGGAAAGAACACAGTGATTCACAGTACGGCTTTAATGTGTTCACACAGTCAGCTATGTGAAAACGCTCGAATCTCACAGCATGAAGATTATTTCACATCCTGGTGTGGTTTTTCAAAGAAAGTTCAAGAAGTGATGTTCAGTTTCACATTGTGAATTGATGGTTCACAATTATGTTCACATCGTTAAAACCCTGGAATATAACAGTGTGAAGAGATTTCACACTGTGTTCACAACGTATTTCACACTGTGGAACACTGTGTTCTTTTCATCGGCAATCGATATATGAATATAATATATATATATATGTATATATATATTATATATATGTATATATATATATTATATATATTATATATATATATATATATATATATAATATATATATATATATATATATATATATATATATATATATTACATATATGATATTCATTACATTAATTTTTGCATGAGTATGACGGGGAAACATCTGCAATATGACAACAAAATTCACATACTGGACATTCATATAAACTTCTTGGCACAATCCGTTACCAATGTGAATACCGTTACGCAGTCCTGTTTAGACGTATTGAATATTTTGTCTTTGTTTGAACTTCCATTTACTTTTCCTAAAAATTGGAATTAATCTTGATTGAAATGATACTAAAAGTAGTCGGAGTCAAGCAAAATGGTGAACTCAAGAGTGTAAATCATTGATTGTGGGCGGACTATAAGCGGTAAGCCGTAAACCACGCAAGGTAATGGCTCGAGGTACTCAAACTTCCAAATGACTCCACGATTGCGCACTGATGTATTCGTTTTAAGCAGTAGATTACGATGCTGACCTTACCATCTCTAAAGCATTGTGTACGTGTTTTTCTCTTCCATGTTTATATCTGCTTGGATTGTTCGTTATTGCCATGTCAAGCCTTATAATTATGTTCTTTACTATCCCAGATCCATGCGACTTTGATTCTTGCTTAAACGGTGGGTCATGTTTCCCTGGGTCCGACGGCGTGAGCGCTAATTGCACCTGCGCGATTGGATACACGGGAATGTCGTGCGAGACAGGTTAGTATGGCAGAATCATAACTCAAAAATAATGTGTTAGATCCCCTGATTTTTGGCTGATCGTGTTTTACGACACTTTGCACTCCATCACACGCCGCAATCCAAAGAATCATGCCGCCCTGAAAAAGGGACTTCTTGAGGTTAATGCAATGACCCCTAACACCTATACGCTACTGCGCAAGCATGGGATGGACCACCCAGCGTGGTAAATAAAAGCAAAATGATAACAAACGTAAACAGGATAAAATCGAATTTTGATGAGAATGTAATTCCCAGCTTCGTCAACAGCTGGTTAAATCATTTAAGCGTATGTTTTGTAAAGGTTTCGACTAGAATGCTGTCGACAAGGTTTTCATCTCGATTCTCATCAAAGTATAACAAGACAAACATCATTAAGCTAATGAGAAAGCATTCAAAAAATCCAGTGCAATAGTCTTAAGTGCTCCAAAAGCTTTACCTGAGGAGATATCAGTAAGAATGATAGATTACAGAATGTAAAATGCTTAGTAATTGATCTTCTGACAGATATTGATGACTGCGCAGAGAGCCCATGCTTAAATGGCGGAACATGTGAAGATCAGGTCAACGGATTCACGTGCACGTGCATAAGAGGATATTCCGGTGACACGTGCAACACAGGTAAGATAATAAACAATCTTACGGTCGCAATCTGAGCATGTATAGATAAAACGTCATTGCAGACTTCAATCTCTTGAAATTGACTGTTTTTTTTTTGTAATCGAGATATTTAGAAACTGGATAGGTCTCCATGCAAAGGCTATGGTACAGAATCAGGTGTGTATTGTAATGTAAAGGTAAATGCGATGTGTTCTTTTCCACTAAATCAACACCAGACGTACACGCAGTACTTACATGTAAATTACCATTTTTTGCTTGGATGTTTCAACTGCTCTTCAGATTTTCATATCAAAACCTTTACATTTCAACAGACGTCAATGAATGCAACAACTTACCTCGTGAAAACGGAGCTTCCTGTTCAAATGTGGATGGGTCGTACTACTGTATTTGTCTTAGAAAGGAGAATATATCATATATATATATATATATATATATATATATATATATATATATATACAGAGAGGGGGGTGTTTGGTATCCTGTCAAAAGAGGCTATTTATGACTTGCCTATCTGTCTATGTGTTAAATTTGAGTACAAAGTGGTGAATTTGTATCTTTTAAATCTACAACTCCCATCTTGAGTAGTTCTTCTTCGGTGTGTGTGTGTGTGTGTGTGTGTGTGTGTGTGTGTGTTTGCTCTCAATTCAATTGCAATTCAGTTTTCTAGCAGGGCAGCTAAAATCACCAACTTGTATACTGACTATACAACATGTGAGTGTACTTTCTTTCACCAAAGATTGCTCAAATTACTTCCCGCCAACCTAACCATGATGTACGGGGAGGAAATTCAGGTAACCATGTACTATGGCCTTTGCTGTTTGAGTACAAGTATATAAATGACAATGTGCGACTAAAATCGATGTCGCAAATATCGACAAAGTCAACTCCAAAAATGAGGAAGAGATGGTTACCTTTCAAGTAGATGAAAGAATATTATACATTAGCACAAAAACAATGGTTTTCGCATTAAAATATAAATGTCGAATAAAGAAAAATGTATATCAAATAACTGAAACATTTTGAGCGATTATTTTTCCTGCATAGCTGTTTATGCCATTGTCTCAAAATGATATAATGTCTTGTTAAACGGAATAGATGTCAATGAATGTGATGCCGGTACGTGTGTTAATGGAGCAACCTGCCTCAACTGGGATGGTGGCTACAACTGTACATGTATAACTGGCTGGGAGGGTACTAACTGCGACACAGGTATGATCCTACGCCATATGTACGTTTTTACTCGAGCCATATCATCATCGAGCAATATATTGCAGTTCCAAACATTGTATTTGGTCTTTTTGGCAACAACATTCTTAAAGCGAACTTCGTCTTTGATATTGATGTAAGAAAAATTTGGGTTGATACTGATTCTGCAGCAATGATTTCGTTGATTATGTATTTCGGCTAGTTGAGTGCATTGTACATTAACAGATGTACTGAATAAATGAGTGTTCTGCTTTAGGTTGTATCATGTCTGAATGCGATACAATACCTCCAACAAACGGTGCGTCATGCTTAATGCTTGATGTATCCATGTGTTTGATAAGAAGAAGTTAGCGAATTAGCATATGCATCAGGGCGTGAACTGTAAAACTGGTATGACTGATAATACGATATTGCCCTCAAAAGTTTTGGTCTTGCTGCGGGTAGTTTGCCCAAAATTTCTTATCCATTCCTCTAGACTGTGTAATAAGAAATAGTGTTTGCACGAGAACACATGAGATCAAAAATGCAGCTACATAGGATACTGCAACCTCGAATGCAAAACCAGACCATTACTTTCTTCCTGATATATGAAATGCAACACGTATTTGTTTACATTATCGTATCTTATATTGCATTACATGTATTAAACATAATAGATATCAATGAATGTGACGACGGTACGTGTGCTAATGGAGCAACCTGCCTCAACTGGGATGGTGGCTACAACTGTACCTGTGCAACTGGCTGGGAGGGAACAAACTGCGACACAGGTATTTTCAGTAGATTTATATCATCTAACAGTACATAACATTTACATTAGCATAACATGTAACACTGAACTTTAGTCTTTTGGCAACAACAGTCTGTCACCTTATTTGATGTAACGGCACTGGGTTGCATCTGGTTGTGCAGAAATCATGTCCTCGATATTATAGCTACCGTTGAGTGTATTTTATGTGGGTACCTCACTGATATTTCCTTTTACCTTGTGACAAAATCAGTGATGTAGTGTAGTAAGAATTCCAATATTTTTGTAATAGGGCTAATAATCTAGATATAAAAGAAAGGAGAATTGGAATGTTTTATGGAAACGTATAGGAAAGAAAAACAATACGAATCATGATATTAAACTCACAATTAGTAATGGTCAAATGCTAACAAGGAAAAAGGTCAAGTTCTAAACATAACCTTGAATACATTATGCTCATAAGACAAGGTTGCAATCTTCTTCTGGCAATACCATGAAAGATTCATAAAACATTTTGCAAAGCTTATCTATGCCTGGATGTGAATTTATACATTTTATGCAGTAAACACCGAATATGTGGTAAAAGAACCGATACGTGTTGACTGCTCAAAAGTATCAGGAGTAAATGGTATTAATCCTAAGCTTCTTAACCTGGCTGAAGAGTAACTAGGTGGTCCTGTGACCAATTGATTGAATGCTACTTTACAACGTGGCAGTGTTTTTTACGACAGCGCGAATTACTCCGAACATAGTGCAAATTGCTCCTATACACTGTACATTAAGGGGGATCTTTTGATAATGATAATTTTAGACCTATACCTTTGTTAACTACCTTGTCAAAAATATTGGAGAGAGCAAAACCATAAGGCGTTCCGCAAGGGTAGATATTAGGGCAGCTGATATTAACTTTTTTTTTTCTTTTTATCAGTGATATATGTAATGTGTGGATCTGCATTTAAATTCTAAAATGTCGCAATATGCTGGTGATACAGTCATTAAATCATGGTAAAACAATTAGGAGGTACAGAAAAAAATTGTAAGATGACTTTGTTACAATATGCAAATTATTAGACCTGGATACTATATACATCTACACCCACAAAAGATGAAAGTCATGGTTTTTGAAAAAAATGGAGAGTGAGGTTTTGTTAATAACATTCAGAAACTTACCTTAAGAAAATATAACGAAGATAAGATATTTAATCACGTATCCGGGCACTTACCCCCTGGGCAACTACCCTCCGGATAACTACCACCCGGATAATTACCCCCCAGGTCTATTCCCCCTTAGGGCAACTACCACCCGGACAACTACCCTCCCAGGGCAATCACCCTCCAGGGCCATTACCCCCTAGGAAAACTACCACCCGGTCATCTACCCTCCTAGGGCAACTACCCCCAAGGGCAATTACCCCTAGGACATCTACCCCCCGGATAACTACCCCCTGGGTAACTACCCCCTGGATGACTACCCCCCGGATAACTACCCCCCAGGTAACTACCACCCGGATAACTACCCCCTGGATAACTACCCCCCGGATAACTACCCCCTGGATAACTGCCCGGAGAACTACCCCCCGGATAACTACCCCCCGGATAACTACCCCCCCCCCCCCGGATAACTACCCCCAGGATAACTACCACCCGGATAATTACTCCCCGGATAACCACCCCCAGGATAACTACCACCCGGATTACTACCCCCCCCCCCATTAACAATACCCCGAACCCCCCCCCCCCCCGCCCCCTCCTGATACTTACCTACTGGACAACCCTCCCTCCCCGCCCCCCGAAAGTTACCACCCGTCGTATATTTTCCATAAGTTCATAACACCATATCAGAAGATGCACCTTTCTCTTACACTGTCATCACTCTTTTGGCTTGTCATTTATTTTCTACCGTTATAACACATGATAGACGATAAACATAAGAAAAGGAGAGTTGATTTCACTGCAATTCATATTCCCTTAACATTAGCGAGGGACTCTTCGATATAAAGCCATAATTTCTGATAGGATCCGGGCACGGTTTTATGAAAGTTATCAGTCCTGACAAGCTGTCAGTTCCACACAATTACCAATCGTTGTAGGTCGATCAAAGCAGGTCCATGGTAACAAGTCAGTGACTCGAGCTTATCAATCAAGCAGAACCCATGGTTTTATTGAAATTATTAGATACTAACAAGATGTCATAACTGGCAACTTTTGTCAAAAGGTGCCCTAATCTGTCATGAGAGTAAAATTACAGCTTGTTTTACATACAAGTAGAATTGTGCTAGTTTTCAAATTAAATGTTCTCGACACTTTAAGAGGAAATCCAGTTCAAATATAAGTTAGTCTCATTAGAAAGAGTAAAATATTACGAGTTTAACGGTATTTTTTTTTTTTTTACAAAACACCCCTAGTTGTTAACGAAGTCTTTTGTCCTGCACCCTCTTTTTGAATAGATCTAGGGAGAGTTGTAGTTGACAGAATCCTTTTTACATTATAGGGCTGCTCTGTTTTATCCCGGCCATTTCAAGAGTATTTTTTTTTTCTCAAAAAATTGAATCCTTCTTGGAATAACATGCTCTTTAATATTTCGTAAGGGGTTTCTAATTATCTCACCCAAAAGATGTTTAAAACCTGAAGTTAGGTCTCGACCAAAACCAGACGATATGAAAAAATGTTGGTTTTTTTTTTCAATTCAAATAGCTAATGTGTTCGAAAATAACAATGAGAGACGTAATTTTCTGGGGGAGAGTTATTGTAAGAGGGGTGATTGTTTGGAGCCTAATTTTAATAAGGAGTAGTTGTCAAGGGAGGTAATGTTCTGCAGTGATCATACCAAGGAGGTGACAATCTCTTCCCACATCCTTGATATACTGGTTGTTAATATGCCCAATAATGCAGTAGGGCAATTCTGAAATGAGCGTTAACGGTATAACAGTAAAATAGTTACAAAATTGATGAAACAATGCAAAGAAAGCAAATTAAGACAGAGACGAAGTACACAAATAAAGATACAGTGCACTCCCGTTACAACGAACACGGTTATAACGAAATTTCGTTATAACGAAGCAAAACTTCTGGTCCCAAAATTATTTCATTTCATTTCATTTCATTTATTTCCACATCCTGATAAAAAGCATTAATACAAAGGATACTAGGAACGATACATACACAGTATAACATTGGAACAAAAGAGGAAATGTTGAACCTATTACAATTACACAACAGACAAACACAACATAAAGCAATCATTTCAGTTTGTGGGGGGATCAACATAGACCATTGGTCTTTCTACGGCTGATCCCAAATATTACAGCTAAAATAGATTACATTAATGCAATAACAACAGAAAACTATACAACAGAGAGAACACTATACATATAAGAAGGCAGGAGTCATCAAAGTGTGGTGCTTATACACACACAAATTATCGCCATTAAAGTCTATGGTACAAAATTCGCTTATAACGAAGACGGTTATAACAAAATTTTCGTTATCACGAAGTCTTTTCTGAGCGGCACTGACAAAGAAAAACAAAAGAAATGCGCTCCGTTATAACGAAATGCGGATCGCATTCGAAAATGCGTAGCGGAACAAGCATTATTAAAGCGTCTCTGCATGAGCGAACGCATCATTAAATGTTCACTCCGTGTATCACGCACAGTTTCCGAGGGGAACTTGCGTTGTTGTAATAAAATAATTTGAATTCAGATAAGGTTTGTTTCATTGTTCCGAAGTCCTTTAATACAAAACACACAGATTTTGATACAACTAAATGTTCGTTAGTTCGGAAATGAAAGAGGGTTTGTTATTAAGCACATTTTGGCGTTATTCCAAAGGTTCGTTAATTCGATAATAAATTATGGTCCTTATTCTTATTCTTATACGGTTCGTTAGTCCGAAAATGATAGGAATTCAAAACGTTCGTTAATCGGAACATTACAAAAAGTATCGTTAATCCATGGTGGAAAAAGGAGAGTACACTAACAAAACTTAAGAATTGCAATCTTTATAATCGTCTTAAGATAAATAAATCTTCGAAATAACTAACCTTTCTCATCTTTTTTTTCATTAACAAAATTTCTTCGGAATAACGAACCTTATTTCATTTTCGGATGAAAAAGCCTTCGGAACAACGGACTTTCTGACTAGTGAACCTTTTTCTTTTTTTTTTTGATTTATAAACCTTCAGAATGACGAACCTCATTTCATATTCAGATCAACGAACCTTCGGAAAATGAACAATATATTATTTTGATCTAGATTATGAACTTTCGGAATGATGATTCTGCGGAAATGCGAACCTTCACATAAACAAACCATCGGAATCCCGGGAATGGCGAAACTTCGGAATAAGGAGTCTTCGGAGTAACGTACTTTAGTAAGAAAAGAACCTTTGGAATAGCGAACTGTAACCAAATCCTACACCGTCATTTTCTACACATGTGTGACAACACAAACAACTTTATGCTCTTTTTAAAATGTAATATTTAAACGAAATTAAAAAGGTATTCTCCCATTTCACATAGCTTTCCAGCGTATGATGAGGATTCAACAAACAATTTTTTTTTATGCGTGGTTTCCTTCTTTTCGTTATACATTGCATATTATATTTGTTCGGTTACAACGAAATTTCGTTAAAACGAAAAAAAAAAACAAAACTGCCGGTCCTGAGCATTTCGTTTTAACGGGAGTGCACTGCACATGAACACACACGAGATAAATCCCTTGTAATGAGAGAAAGAGGAAAGGTGAGTTATGAATGACAGGAATAGACTACCTTCACAGTGGACAGAGAAAAGCGAGAGGGAAGAGGAAGATGATGGGTCAAAACCAGGGCACGTGAGGCATGAGATATAAGCTCCTCAAAATAAAGAAGTGTTACATGGAGTTGTGGTAAACGATAGACAATTGTGGTTAAAAAATATTGCAAAAAGTTTAACTCATTCTGAAGTGTAACATTTCTTCAAAATGTCTTTAGTTCAATGGTAAAGGCATTCAAACTTAAAACTTCTTTTATACTATACTATCAAGAGAAATCCGAAATTTCGGAACAGTAAAAGAAAATACAGATTTAGCGAAAATAGTTTGGTTAAAGGCATTGACATTTACTGGATTACCGGGTAGGATATGAAGGGACAGCTTCGTTTTTTATGAACATAGAGTCAAAATACAGAGGGAGAAATTAAGCTTTTACATAAATTGTCCTAAGTGCAAACGATACAAATCGTAAATCTTTAAGATGTTGTTTTCATAAAATGATGTATCAGTATGGCATCTCCGTGATTCCTGGCAAATAATACAAAGAACTTCGTTTCCTGTAGTAATGATATTCTTTTTATTAAAGGTGAGATGGGGGGGGGGGGGGGGGGGGGCAATGACCCGGGAGGTAGTTACCCAGGGGGTAATTGGCGTGGTGCACTGTCCTGGGGTAATTTTCGTCTTGATAGTTATAGGGGAGGGGGAGTCGTAGGCTTGCTTATCCGGGGTAATCATCCTCGGGAAGTTATCGGAGGGTGTAGTTATCGGGTGGAAGTTATCTGGGGTCTAGTTATCGGAGGAGGGGGTAATTAACCTGGGGATAATTATCCTGGTGGTAATTATCGGGGGGGGGGGGGTAGTTATCCGGAGGGTAATTATCCGGGGGGTAATTATCCGGGGGGTAATTATCCGAGGGGTAATTATCCGGGGGGTAGTTATCCGGGGGGTAGTTATCCTGGGGGTAGTTACCCAGGGGGTAGTTCTCCGGGGGGTAGTTACCCAGGGGGTAGTTCTCCGGGGGTAGTTATCCAGGGGGTAGTTCTCCGGGGGGTAGTTATCCAGGGGGTAGTTATCCGGGTGGTAGTTATCCAGGGGGTAGTTATCCGAGGGGGTAGTTATCCAGGGGTAGTTATCCGAGGGGTAGTTATCCAGGGGGTAGTTTTCCTAAGGGGGAATTGCCCTGGGGGGTGATTGCCCTTGGAGGGTAGTTGTCCGGGGGGTAGTTGTCCTAGGGGGTAATTACCCTGGAGGGTAATTGCCCTTGGAGGGTAGTTGTCCGGGGGGTAGTTGCCCTAGGGGGGAATTGTCCTGGGGGGTAATTATCCGGGTGGTAGTTATCCGGAGGGTGGTTTTCCAGGGGGTACTGTTCCTAGAACCATTTAATCATCATTGCTCGACTCACGTTTGACATGGTGCGAACATGTTTCCTAGTATATTGTTTGCAAAATCTCTCAGGCAATAGCTTGTATAAGGAGGATTTAACATTTGCTGTCATTCAATCTCAATGAAAAATCTGTATTTTGCAATGATTTTAAGATATTTATACATGATATACTGATTATTGGGGAAGCTGTGCAAAAATCCATGGGAATAAGACACTAAAACAACAAAAATATACGTGCCATGATGATGTTGAGTGATGATTAACATACATCTCAAACTTCCTTGTAACTAACGCTGAAATGGCAATCGGTTGAGCAACGTTTAAGCCATCAATATTGTGCTTTCGTTTTAAAAATGCCCTATATGTAATGCATAATGTAATATCAAACATATTTAGAATCACTGATGTGTAACCGAATTGTAAATTATAGGATTTAAATGATAGAATTATGGATAATTGTGTGAAATGCCCTTCAACTTCCCCGCCCAGGGACAGAAAAGAAAATCGTTTTCGTATGTCGGAGCTAGTTTGTTTAATGCACTCCCTGTAAATGTTCAAACATGCACATCTCTTTATGGACAAAAAAAAAAAACAGTTCATAGGCTTATAATACCCAATTATAACGATTCAGCCAATTCGTAATATGCTGCTATTTACATGTATATCCATTTACTATAATTATCTATCATTAATCCACTCCCGATGACTATAGTGTACAATGTTACCTAAATTTGCATTCAGTGTTTTCTTGTAGAATGATGTTTGTTATTGCTGTGAGGGTGCCTTTGAAAAATTTTACAAAATTGAACAGGCCCACCCTGCAGTGTATAGATAAAAAACAAAATAAATCAATAAAAAACACTGTTTGATCGTAAAAATGTGACTGCATTCATATTGAATTGACATTTTTCCTCAAAACAATTAACTGACCCAATGTTTTTGTTTGTTTGATTTTATTATTCCATATTCCACGTGTGATCCTAAAAATGTGACTGTATTCATATTATATTGACGTTTTCCTTCAAAGCAATGAACTGACCAGAAGTTTTTGTTTGTTTGTTTGTTTTTATTGTTCCATATACCAGGTTTCAACAAATAAACCATAAACATAACAAAAAATTATATTCACAATTGAAAAGAATGACAATTTATGAATTAGGGAAATATAAATGTCGAAGAATATAAAGCAAAAATAAACAATGTCCGCGGTACAAAACTTCTAGAGAGTTGCGTGCTCTAGACAAATTGCTATTACGGGTCTAGTAAAAGGCTAACATCGGAAAAAACCTTTACATTTCAACAGACGTCAATGAATGCAACAACTTACCTCGTGAAAACGGAGCTTCCTGTTCAAATGTGGATGGGTCGTACTACTGTATTTGTCTTAGAAAGGAGAATATATCATATATATATATATATATATATATATATATATACAGAGAGGGGGGTGTTTGGTATCCTGTCAAAAGAGGCTATTTATGACTTGCCTATCTGTCTATGTGTTAAATTTGAGTACAAAGTGGTGAATTTGTATCTTTTAAATCTACAACTCCCATCTTGAGTAGTTCTTCTTCGGTGTGTGTGTGTGTGTGTGTGTGTGTGTGTGTGTGTGTTTGCTCTCAATTCAATTGCAATTCAGTTTTCTAGCAGGGCAGCTAAAATCACCAACTTGTATACTGACTATACAACATGTGAGTGTACTTTCTTTCACCAAAGATTGCTCAAATTACTTCCCGCCAACCTAACCATGATGTACGGGGAGGAAATTCAGGTAACCATGTACTATGGCCTTTGCTGTTTGAGTACAAGTATATAAATGACAATGTGCGACTAAAATCGATGTCGCAAATATCGACAAAGTCAACTCCAAAAATGAGGAAGAGATGGTTACCTTTCAAGTAGATGAAAGAATATTATACATTAGCACAAAAACAATGGTTTTCGCATTAAAATATAAATGTCGAATAAAGAAAAATGTATATCAAATAACTGAAACATTTTGAGCGATTATTTTTCCTGCATAGCTGTTTATGCCATTGTCTCAAAATGATATAATGTCTTGTTAAACGGAATAGATGTCAATGAATGTGATGCCGGTACGTGTGTTAATGGAGCAACCTGCCTCAACTGGGATGGTGGCTACAACTGTACATGTATAACTGGCTGGGAGGGTACTAACTGCGACACAGGTATGATCCTACGCCATATGTACGTTTTTACTCGAGCCATATCATCATCGAGCAATATATTGCAGTTCCAAACATTGTATTTGGTCTTTTTGGCAACAACATTCTTAAAGCGAACTTCGTCTTTGATATTGATGTAAGAAAAATTTGGGTTGATACTGATTCTGCAGCAATGATTTCGTTGATTATGTATTTCGGCTAGTTGAGTGCATTGTACATTAACAGATGTACTGAATAAACTGAGTGTTCTGCTTTAGGTTGTATCATGTCTGAATGCGATACAATACCTCCAACAAACGGTGCGCCATGCTTAATGCTTGATGTATCCATGTGTTTGATAAGAAGAAGTTAGCGAATTAGCATATGCATCAGGGCGTGAACTGTAAAACTGGTATGACTGATAATACGATATTGCCCTTAAAAGTTTTGGTCTTGCTGCGGGTAGTTTGCCCAAAATTTCTTATCCATTCCTCTAGACTGTGTAATAAGAAATAGTGTTTGCACGAGAACACATGAGATCAAAAATGCAGCTACATAGGATACTGCAACCTCGAATGCAAAACCAGACCATTACTTTCTTCCTGATATATGAAATGCAACACATAATTGTTTACATTATCGTATCTTATATTGCATTACATGTATTAAACATAATAGATGTCAATGAATGTGATGTCGGTACGTGTGCTAATGGAGCAACCTGCCTCAACTGGGATGGTGGATACAACTGTACCTGTGCAGCTGGCTGGGAGGGAACAAACTGCGACACCGGTATTTCAGTCGATCCATTTAAGCATTGTGGATCAACCCATCACAATTTCTAACTTTGAACTTAGTCTTTTGGCAAACAATAGCCTGAAACCTAATAAAATTTTGTGTTTAGTAATGAAAGGCCAATGTGCTCAAACTGCATATACATATATATATATATATATATATATATATATATATATATATATATATAAAAAGGGCCGTTCATTGTATTCCTTGTACCTCACTAATGTTCCCTTTTACTTACGAGAGAGCACTAATGAGTGATACTTCTGCGCTTACGTTTGATACGTATGTATTTCTCTAAGTGAATTATAGTTAGTGAATCAATTAATGCTGCAGTGCAGTAACCATTGCATTTTAGTAAACCTGCGAAACAGGACAATTATGGTATGATTCCACATCAAATGTACTTTTTTGTTTTTACTCAAATCATATCATTGAGCAATATACTACAATCTATCACATTGCCTTTCGTCTTTCGGCAGCAGCAATCTGAAAGCGAACTTCGTTTTAGTGATGTAAGACAATATGGGGAGATACTGGTTCTGCAGCAGTCATTTCGTCGATTGTGTATTTCGGCTAGTTGAATGTATTGTACCTGATGTAATGAATTATTGAATGTTATGCTTTAGCATGTATAATCTCTGCACGTGATAAAACACGAGCAAACTCTGTTTTATGTTCTAATTTTGAATATATCCCTTGCTTTGAATAAAAGATGAAAATATTAAATCAATTTATGTGGTAGTTTAGTAGCAATTTTATTTGGTAACGATTCTGTTTTGTCACTCATGTATGACTACAATCAAATTAATCTGTGAACTATCTGCCAAAGGCAGTAAAATGAACAAAATTTTAACATTGAAAATACATTAACTTTACATTGCAACAGACGTTAATGAATGCGAAAACTTCCCTTGCGAAAACGGAGCTACTTGTTCGAACGTGGACGGATCATACGACTGCGTTTGTCCTGACGGATGGGAAGGAAAGGACTGTGAAACAGGTTTTTAATGCCGGCTTTCTTTAGTCATTTACTGGTCCTATGGAAGGTGCATTCTTGCTACGTTCAATTATCTCCAACTTCCGAACCGTACCACTGCGATTGAGATGTTTCACAAAAATCATTTTAACTGTATTCATCGCCACAATAAGACGAAATTGATTTTACTGTGAGAAAGAGAGAGCGAGATAGGGAGAGATATATACAAAGAAAGTGTTTGGTATCCTGTCAAGAGAGGCAATTAATGACTTGTCCTTGTGCTCGTTAATGTAGTATAGCAAGTTAGTAACATTTATTCCTTCTAGATCCACAATTCCTTTCCTTGAAATTTCCCTGAAATCGCCAAATGGCATTACTGCCAGTGTTGAGGATGTGTTGAGAGCGATTCAGGTAACCATGCACTCATGAGCATTGCTTTTTTTGCATGAGTCTTTAAAAAGGATTATGCGACGGAGATCTATTTAGTTTTTTTTAAAAAGATAAGACCAAAAATGAAGGAAAGGTGGTTACCCGTTACGTAGATAGAAAATCATGGATACAAGGACAGAAAAATGGTTGTTTACATTAGAAAACCTCTGTGGAATTAAAAGGAAAATAGACTTGTACCATATTACTGATACATTTTAAGAAACTCTCTTACGTGTCTGGCCGTGCCTTTGTCTCAAACTGATATAAAATCTTATTAAATGGAATAGATGTCAATGAATGTGATGTCGGTACGTGTGTTAATGGAGCAACCTGCCTCAACTGGGATGGTGGATACAACTGTACCTGTGCAGCTGGCTGGGAGGGTACTAACTGCGAAACAGGTATGATCTCTCTTGAAATGTACATTTTACTCGCGTGTATATAACATACTTTAATTCTTCACAAATCAAAGCATGTAATAAACAATCCTAGGTTACTACCTGCCCACAAGCAGATAAGTTCAAGAACAAGTAGAAGGATGCTATTGAGCAATATATCACAATTTCCAACATTCATTTGTTTTCTTTTTGTTTTTGTTTTTTGGCAACAACATTCAGAAGTACACTTCGCCTAAGTGATGTTAGACAATCACGGGGAGATACTGGTTCTGCATCGACCAGTTCGTCGATTGTGTATTTCGCAGCTTGTATAGTTTATATGAATGCGAAAACAGCAAGAAACGGTGTTTAATGTTCTAATGTTTCAATGTATCCCTTGCTTTACATAAAAGATGAAGATATTAAAATAATTTATGTTGCAGTGTAATAATTTTATTGGGTAACGAGTCTGTTTGGTCACTAGTGTATGACTACAATCAGTTTAATCTGTGAAATGTTTGCACAAGGCAGTAAACTGACCAAAATCTGCTTGTTTTAATAGCAACAGGCTAACATTGAAAATATCTTAACTTTACATTGTAACAGACATTAATGAATGCGACAACTTTCCTTGTGAAAACGGAGCTTCCTGTTCAAACGTGGACGGGTCGTACGAGTGTATTTGTCTTGACGGATGGGAAGGAAAACACTGTGAAGCAGGTTTGAATTATGGTTCTTTTTTGTACAACCATGGAATTGTTGTAGTAGGTCCATGGTCCTTTTTTCACACATTCCGCATCCTACCATTGTGAAGACCTCTATAGCGCATCCCCACCTCCCCCCCCCAAAAAAAATGAACTCGAGTCTAACTAAGAGCATTTATATTGTTTTTATCGCAGCTACAATACAATTTTTTTTTCTTCACGATGACAAGGAGAGTAATAGGTTCATGCAAGGCATTCATTTTGCTGTAAAGAATAGGATAAAATTCGCCATTGTTTTCATGGACTTTGAATGACGGGCGAAAGTGATTTGTACTCTAAAAGATTCTCTTAGATTGTAATAACTTCGGCAGTTGAAGAACCTCATAAACGCAATGATTTCACTTCAATTTGAAATCAGTGTACTAGCAGGACAATTAGACTCACATGCTAATAAAGCAAGATACTGCCAGTAGAGAGGGTATTATTTCCCGAAACCAGTTACATAAATTTAATTAACAAAGTTTAAGGTAATGAAAGGAGAGAGAATTTATTTAACCAATTGCGGGCATTGTTTTTGGATGTGTGTGTGTGTGTGTGTGTGTGTGTGTGTGTGTGTGTGTGTGTTTCAATACACGTTAGTCTGTAGAACGCGATTTTGCGTCTCAAATCATATTGTCTTTATCGAAGGGTCGTTAAGTAGAAGATGCCAAACTATGCGTTCAATTGACCTGTTCGTAATTTATGTTAGATTTGTAAAGATACGATAATCTTTCAAACTTATACCAGTAACGAATTAGTTAAAACATTAATGCAACTTTTCAATATTCCTTTCAGTTTGACCTAATTAGCTCCCTTTGTTCTCGAACTAGCCAACTGTATTTTTGAGTTTCGTCGGTGAATTTTCAAACGTTAACACCACTTTTCCGTGTGTTTCTATTATTACAGACATTAATGAGTGCGACAATTCTATTTGCCAAAACGGAGCATCTTGCTCCAATTCAGAAGGGTCATACAACTGCACTTGTCCTGAAGGATGGGAAGGACGGAACTGCGAAAGAGGTATGAATATTGTTTCTTTTTAATGTCCGGTGGAAATGCTAGTCTTGCATGCATATGGCTAGGGCCTATCTAGTTGTCGTTTCTTTTCTCTGCTGCAACTATGACTACTTAAAATGTCAAATCTGACAAACTCAGAATAAATACTCATTGTTGGTCTTTACTATTGCACATCGCTCAAATCATCCCAAAATTAAAGTAATCTTATAATTGCCATTTTCCTTTCTTTTTCAATTTGGAGAGACTAGCCGTCAAAACTAGTCAGATATAAAACCAAATGGTCAAAGATTGAACAATGCATTTTATTTATGAATTATGTAAGTCATGGTTATTACTTTGTAATACGCAGTAGAGTATCATTACAATTAGAGTCTGTTATAATATTAACTGCGCAATATTATAATGTCCTTTATTGAATTGAGCATTAAGATATCAAACTTTCCATATCGAATGAAACTTTGAGTCTACACAATATTCGCGTCCTTGAAACACAGAAAAGGTCACTTCATAATTATCTTTTGAAACAGTAGATGAACTATTGTTCCACACAGCAACACTCCAAATTAGCAAGCATTAAAAGGGAACACTGGCACTGAAGTAGTGTTTTAGTGATGATAATTATGATAAAGTTGTCCCATGCGTTGAAACTGATAGAAGTCACTGTTTTTTTTTTTAGTTGCAATCTAAAGAAAATATACTCGAACATGAAAACAATTATGAAATACCCTCTCCTATTTATCACTACTTATGATTGGGAAGAATAATATGCGTCTCAAAAGAACTTTTAATTTGCTGTTCTCTTAAATCCAAACAGATATAGATGAGTGTACGTTCAACGTTACATATTGTGAGAACGGTGGGTCCTGTATGAACCTCAACGGATCATACGAGTGCGTTTGTGTGAATGGATGGACGGGAACACACTGTGACCAAGGTAAAAATGTTGACATTTAAAGGGAGTCTTAGGCAGTAACGTCAGCCTGAAATTTAATTTCTTCCTTAAAAGAAGAAGGAACACACACACACACACACACGCACACGCACATACACAGGCAGTTGTATCAGTGGCCACCAAATTTCGAAAAGGCAATTCTTTTGGGTGACACTGAAGATTCAATACAATTTGCAACATTCGACGCACTACACAATTCTGGTCATCAAAATTACAGATAAGGATTTTAGAAGTCCAAATCCCACTGTTTGACACTAAACTATAATTTTGTTAAAATGCAACATTCAGAGAACTTGGGGGGGGGGTGGAGGCACTCTGAGTGTAAACTGATTTTTTATGATATCGACCAAGGTTCTGGATAAACAAAAGAAGTCAAAGGCCATCGAAGGTGAAACAGTTATCATTTGTGGTCAGTTCTCATCATGCATTATGCAGAATATGAACATAGCGTATATGATCTGAGGATGCCATATTGAAACAGGATCAACATAACCCGAGACATCGTAATCTTATCCCCCAAAAGTCCTACTTGTTTTCTACGAGCATTTTTCTTTTTTTTTGTATTGGTATGTGCTTGAAGTACTAACGTGATGGCATCTTTATCGATGGTAGTAAATTTTTCTGTCTTTTTTTCTCCATGATTCCTTTTTTTTTTAGTTATACAAATGTGGGCCGGGTAATATTACTAATCAACAAACACTGATATAACACATGCAAGTAAATATTGCTTTGATACGTAATTGTATAGTACCTTAAGATTTCTACACTTTCTTCTCACTTGTACCATGACGCTATAAATGAAAACATGCAAGTTTGGAACAGTAACGGAAATGAGCAATAATTTGAATGTAGTTTCAATCAGGGTTTAATATTTTTTTTTTTTCAGAGTAAACAATGATACATACATGAGCAAGGGCAAAATGGTATTTCCGGTCACGTTACGATAAAAGCGGAACCTAATAAAAGGGCTGACGTTTTGTATATGACGTAGTTCAAACTGTATTTAGTAAAAACAAACTACTGAATCAGAATTTAGCGAGTGAGAAAGAGAGAGAGAGAAACATGAACAAAATATACACATGACTGACATAATAATCAACTGCTTTTATGGTTTTAATGATGTTATAACACTTTGAAACTGTCAAAATATTCGCAAGTATATCTTACTGAACCCAACGACTCTGCACACAGACACTTATTTTCCACTCTATGCTAACCCTGTAAATGTTCTTCATTCAAAGGTTCCCAAATTCTTGTCATTGAGCTGGTAATGGAAGGAAACTACGGGGCAGCCTTCACCCAGGAAGGCACGGACGAATATATTCAGATGACGAACGACTTGCAAAGCATGGTAACAGATATTGTTCCTTTCCTA
Source organism: Diadema antillarum (assembly GCF_040938485.1). Taxonomy (NCBI): domain Eukaryota; kingdom Metazoa; phylum Echinodermata; class Echinoidea; order Diadematoida; family Diadematidae; genus Diadema; species Diadema antillarum. The sequence continues at coordinate 562,704 of NW_027271862.1, read as the reverse complement.
GGTTGACGTATATCAATTCAGAATGTAAAGCCAGTGCCATGTTTTTTAAAGTTATTGCTTTCTGTTTTACGGTTGATGTGAAGTAACGTCTGAAATGCTCCCTCCTTTGAAAGATGTAAGTATGGTTCATAGATTTATGGAAAATATCGCTTTTGATTCGATTTCATCAGATAGGTCCAATCTGATTGGGCGTTTCTCTATCACTATGTGACGGAACTTGAAAGTAAAGCTGTAATATGTTTAACTCGATGACAGAAACAATTAAGATATAGTGCGAAACGTGTTACGTCAACATACTTTGCCAAAGGAAAGTATCAAAATTCCTTGAAAACGTCAAATGGGAAAATAATTTGTCCGATCGTTCAAAAATGAAGGTGCTGTTTATGATGATGAAGCGGTTTTGTCTGAAAAAGGGACAACACACTAATATGACCTTGGCGTTTATAGTTTACCACATATTCATACATTTATACTATTTGACAGTTAAAAGGGCTATATGCGATGTGTGACTCAATAATTGGAATATTTCTTTATATTATTTCACACCTCATGAATTGTGAGTTGAACGAACGTGTTTTGATGGAAAGTGAGTACCCGCTGTTTTTGTTGATGTATTTCCAGCCTCTCCATGGCTGGGTTAAAATAAAGTTACGTATCACAAAACCGAAAGGTTGAAGGTATTCTGTTAACGTAGCAACGTTCGGTCGTTTGTCATGTGGTTTATTTTGCGTGTCTGTCGGCAGTTACGCGACGTATTGTCTCAACTCATTTACGTGTATGCCGGCTCTTCTGTGGACAATATAAGGTATGAAGATTGAAAACGGTAAAATAAAAATTGTGAGAAAAGGTTAAAATTTTACCCAGAATTTTATGTTAAGATTGGCATTACTGAATAATCTAAATTGAATGAAATGTACTCTTAATAATCCTATTCAAGCGGGCAATAAAATTACGAAGCATCGCGGAATTTTCACAGCTTTTTATGACGTCCACAAACAGCTTTATTTATATCAGTGGCATATGTAAATTGAATTAGATAATATGTTTCTGCCCAGTCTCTCTATTTATTTTCTTCACAAAAGTAATTTTTTATCCATATGTAAGAGACGAAATTGCATCCTTTATGTGAAATTGCTTGCGATGATAACTTCAAGATTATGCTGCAAAGATATTTGAATTAATGATACATTTCTATTTAGGTAGAATGAGCGCTTTATAAGAGTCTCTCTATTATTATTATTATTATTATTATTATTATTATTATTATTATTACATGATACAATAAGGATAATTACGATGATAATAATGACAGTGATAATAGTAACAATAATAATGATAATAATGAAAATGGAATCTTCTAATGGAGGCTCGTCAGTTTCGGTATTACGAGTTTTTTGTCTCCACTTGTATGAAAGAATCAGTATGACAATATTATCTTTTCACTACAACATAAAAATATAATCAAGAGAAGTCATAGGAAATACGATAATGTGAATAAAATGTACACATATATCTATATATCTTGAATTATAGGTCTAAGGTTATGGGACACCTTCATCAATAAGTATTTCGCTTGACTAGAATAACAGCCTGTGGACATTATGGTTACAATTCTTTCTGAATGATCAAATCATATACAGGATAAACGAATCAATAAATAATTAAATAAATACATACATACATACATACATACACATACTAGAAATATATATATATATATATATATATATATATATATATATATATATATAAATAAATGTACATATATATATATAAGTATTTTGATCTGCTTCAAAATTAAGTGTCAAATGTATTGACTTGACAAAGCCGTATGGGCGAAAATTCGTCGAATTGACGTCTCTAACGGAGTTTTTATATTGATCTACTGTTGTGAATCTATACTTTCTTAGGACTCCGAGCAGAAACTAATTATTGCTGTTTTATATATATATATATATATATATATATATATATACATGAAGAGCTTGCTTCGAAAGGCGCTAAATCCATAACAAGATCGCGTTTCCTACTTTGATCTATACCTCGGTTCTGATGGTAGATTTGGAAGCCTTATCGCAACAGTTTCCCTCCAATTTGCTGGTACTTCACCGATCAGCATTGCTGCAATACATGCCGTTCTAATAGAGGCAATGCACACCCATCAACCCTTCCAAGACGTTGGAGTTACGAACGTGCACATAGGTAAGCCTAGCTTGTGGCAAGGAGAATCTCGCCATAGTTACTCTGGTAGTAATTACTATAGGGATGCATTAATTGAATGAAATTAGGCAAAAAAAAAATCGAAGTTTTTATAATTTATAGTTTCGCTAATATTCACCAAGCATCCCTTAGACAGTCAATATGAACATAAACTTCAGTGTTAAGATTGATGTTATCCCCTTAGAACTTGCCGTATAATTTGTACTCAATATATTGAAGTTATCAGTTTGGTTTTGTTCAAACGCATGCCCCAGTCTAAAGACCAATATTTGACTGTATGACTGTATGACTGTATGATATTTTTGAATATTTTTATCCAGTATTATGTTTTGCACTGTGATAGCAGAAAACGCTAATTTTCGTCATTTTTTAGCATAGTGATAATGCAGACATCCCATCCCTTATAAATCCTTTGTTAAACATTAAAAAAAAAATCGCCATCCACTTTAAAACAGAAGAAAATTGTTCTTCGGGACAAAAATATTTTCAACATTTTCAACATAATGAAAAATAGCATATCTTCTTCAATTCATTGTTTATATTATATTCCTGTGTATTTACAATGTATGTAAACTATGCATATTTTTTTCTTTCTTCATGCTATGTTTTGTATACATTAACACTCTTAGTTGGAAATGAAAGTGAATGAAATGAATAATGGTGATTATAATTATAAATGATATAAATCATAAGAATAGTGGTGGTAATAATGATGAGAAGAAAAGTGTTTATAATATTTCATAAACACACACAAAAAAAAAACATTCATTATAAAAATATGTCAACAGAACCCCCCAACCAACACTCCGACCCCCGCTGTCAGATACGCCCAATGTACTACTGCAGGGCAAATCAATGTGCGTTGTGAATTTTGAGGCGATCAAGGGCACAATGTAATGGAAATAATTCACGATACAAATGATCCCTCTCTGCTTCTTCATGCTCACTGTATCTATCTCTGTCCTTAATTGGTTTCTCACAGTCTATCAATTTCTGACCTCCATCTTATTGCTCCCTTTATCATCTTAATTTTTCACTTTTTGCCTCGTTTTTTTTTTCATACTTTTTATCAGACGTTCCAATTCACATTATCTTTATTCTACCTCGGTGGCGGATATACGGGGGATGTTTTGTTCTGATTTGTTTGTTTGTTTGTTTGTTTGTTTTTTTACTTGTGTAGCCGATGTGGAGAAGTGGCAGGAAAAATTGTGAAGAACTTCGGGTTTTTTTGTTTTTTTTGTTTTGTTTTTGTTGTCAGCCGATTTGGGGAGGGAAATTGTAGCAAATTAATAGCACGCGTGCTATGACTTTGTTATGGCTTGTCGCGACTCATCATAATTGGATCAACTCCCCCCTCCCCTTAACAAAAAGCTAGATCCTCCCATGTAGGCCTACCTGTTTAACAATGTGTCGATTGCAAGTATGTTTGATACTTAACGATTACAAACTTGATTCTTAGATTCTCATCCAGGCGGAAGCAATTATGTAGAGTGGAAGTCACCCATAGCATGTACACAAATCAACAAAGTCTAAATTGAGCTAGCTAATGACATGATAATCATGTTGAAAGAATGACAATTAACTGAAAGATGCTTCACATTCTGCTAACCATTGCTAACTGCATGCAGGGCAACTGTGGGGGAAAAAAGATGGGCATACAATGCAGTGAACGACTTTATCATATTATGCAAGTTATCCCTTCATGTATGATTAACCAGTGCGTGAGTGTGGCTACCGTCCTGCCAGTTCGGCGACCAGTTCTCGGATCATCGGCGGTTCAGACAGCACTCTCGGAGACTGGCCCTGGATGGTCTCACTGCGAGACGCATCGAACAACCACCGCTGCGCTGCCGTACTGATAGACAGCATGACCGCAGTCACCGCCGCACACTGCGTGTAAGATAGTGCCGGGTGTTATTTTGGGTGCAAGTCACGAGCTCATACAACCCCCGAGTCATAGAGCCCACGAGCCATACAGCCTACGAGCTTGACACTAAGCGAACAAGGCCCATGAGGTCGACAACGAATAAAATAGACCCACGAGCCATGCAGTCCAGGAGCCCGACCCTAGTAAAAAAAAAAGGCACAAGAGACCGACATTACATCAAGGGATTAGTGTACGCAGTGTCAGTTTAGTGTGCCCTCTTTTGCCAAGAAAAGTGTCTAGCATGTGGGCTCATGGCGGTCTCGTAGACATTATACTTGCCTAATGCCGATCTCATGAGCCTTATCTGCTTGGCGTCGAGCTGGTGGGCTTTATGACTCGTGGGTGTCGAATTCGTGGGATGATCCCATTAATAATTGTTCATTTCCGAATGTTTACATGCACTTTTGTCTCACTTGACACTTGAAATAACATGGTTGACAATCATAACCTTTCGGCGTCTGTTGATGCATACATTAATCTCATGCAACCTCTTTGTCAATTCAATAGCATCCCTCAATGTTACATCCATAAAGTTGTGATTATTCTAACACTGAGGATGTCGTATTCAACTGCAACTCCGACGCTCCTCTGTCAGTGTCTGTCTTGTCCGATATGTGAACCGCAGCAACAGCAACAGACCTCCGTATTGTATGATGAAGTATAATTGTCGACATTAAAATTCCAATATAACATCCATACTACTACTACTACTACTACTACTACTACTACTACTACTAATAATAATAAACTGTGCTTGTATAGCGCATATCACATTCAGGGAGAAGTCTCTATGCACTTTAAGAATGAAACAATACAAGTAAAGGGAGTATGGTGAAAATGGGACAGGTTAGGGTGGGATTTCACGGAGCACGCGAACGATTTGCGAAGGACGCGAATGACAAAATCCAACATTCGGAAAAGTTTTTCTCCGAATGTTTTCCGACAATGAAGCCGAAAACTATTCTTGCGCAATTTGTGCGAAGTTTTCACGACGTATGTGCGAATGTCGTGTGTATCATTGCTAAAGTACAGCATGTTACGTACACGAAGAACACGCGACGGAAATGCGAACAACGAAGAATTTTAAACAATCATGGGAGAAAATGTACCCAAGGAGAGGTGGAAGCTGTCTTGAGTTGAATTTTTTTCTTTCCTCTCTTTCTCCTTTCTTTTTCTCTCATTTCTCTATCGTGTGCTTGCCTCCATTTTTTCCCTAGGACATATCTCCACTAGTAAAGCATTTGATCTTCTTTTTTTTTTGCAGTTCCTCCAACACATAATCTCTATAGTTCAAATGAAATTTTACATACTTTAGATCAATTTTAAGTGTATTCTGCGATTTTTTTTTATATCAAATATTTATTTCTCTTTGCTAGTCTTTAATTTCTTTTGTTACTGTAGTTGTTAATAATTCTTTGATGTTTAGATGTATGTTACGATTTTTATTTGTAGAAAACGTATAGGTCATACATCCCCCAAACGTGCGCTAAACGTTCGCGAGAGTGTCTCAAAAGGTACGCGAACAGTTTGCGATTACGTCGTAAAATGATCGGAAAAACTTCGCACATTTCGCGTAACATACGCGAGACATTCTCCAAAGTTTCGGAGTCTGTTTGGGGTTTCACGAACATTTTGCGAACATCGCGCGTGTCTTGCGAAGGTCTTGCGCATATGACGAGGCTTTAAAGACACTTTCGAGAACAATTCACGAGCAAATCACGACCAAGTGTGCGGAAAAGGTTCGCAAAAGATTTCAAACTTTTTTGAAATTCTTGCCGAAGTAAAAACGACATTCGCGAACAACTGACGACGCTTCCGAACCCTCACGTTCGTTTGGCGAACTTTTGCAGACTAAAATACGAATGCTGGATTTTGCCATTCGCGTCCTTCGCAAATCGTTCGCGTGCTCCGTGAAATCCCACCCTAAGTAAACAATAGAAAATTAAGATAAAGCTGACACTGAGAAACACTGATGGCCATGAGCCTTATCATTGCAAAAATAAATATGTATTATTTAATTATATATGAATATGTATTAAATAATTATATAAATATCGGCATCTCTTTCAGAGACAAATTTGAGACGGCTGTCCTCGGCGATTTGAAGCTGTCAATGACATCAAAGTATCACGTGGAAATCGACGTCGAAAGCTACTCCCATCCCGATTACAAGCCCAATCAGATCTTCAACGACATCGCTGTCATCCATTTTAAGACCGCACTTTCATTTGATCATGATTACATTCTTCCCGTCTGTTTGGCGGCACATGAAAACTCAACTGCGTACACATCATGTTATATCACCGGATGGGGCCATACCAGTGAAGGTAAAGGCGTTTTGTTTTTATTTGTCAAAATACTATAAAACCGTTGCTGCTCTGTAAAGTTTGTGGCAAGCCGATACTGGTAATCAATTCATATATTGTATAGTATAGACGGGAGATAGTTGTGTAAAAATTTACTGATATGCTATGAACTGTTTATATTCTAAACAACGTTGATGGGAAATATGTTAACATAGATAAACAGACACTCTCTACAACTATGCATAGAACATTAAGGCAACTATGCGGAATAAAAACAAAAACAACATAAACAACAACAGCAACAACAGCAAAAACGTCCTTGGTGATGAATGCCTCATTACATGATATTAAGAAAGATTCTGTATTACCTAGCACATAATCGATCCGTCATGTCGATTGCTGACTCTGATCGCAGGTAAGAAACAAAATTAAAAACTTTTTTTTTTCTAGTCGAACAAGAATTGTCACATGCAATCTCACTTTCATATATACACATATATATACATATATATATATATATATATATATGTGTATATATATATTTTTTTTTTTGCAATGACTTTGTTTCCAAGGGGGCCATGTCTCGGATACCTTGCAAAAAGCTACCGTGGAGTTGTTCGATCAATCGCAGTGCGAGTCCTTCTACAGTGATAGAGTCATCCTTCCCAGCATGCTTTGTGCAGGTCACGTGTCAGGCGCCATGGATTCGTGTCAGGTTCGTCAATTATTTTGATCACTTCTATCAGAATATTCTCCTGTAATTTCATCTCTTTTGGTGGATGTTTTGGTGGTGTGTGCGTGTTTTCTGAAAATAATTCGTCTAAAAGTAGATCGAGCAAAAAAAAAAAAAACAACCTATATATAATGTGCATAGGAAAAGAGAAAATATAATTTCATGAATGTATTTAGCAAAATAAAGAAAAGATGACTCGGATGGTTGAAGTAAAACATGTAAAAGGACGTATCTTTATTAAGTTATATCCATTTACTTACCAGTAACTCATACGCATTTTCCGAACTGAGGTGCATCGTTATCATCCTCACTTCCTTTTATCTTTAATTTCCTGTGGATGGAAATTTTCTTTCTTTCATCTTCAAAGGATTCTCTTTTCAACTAAGTTTAGACCAGTGTCATTCATTTCAAACAGAAATAAACATACAAGAATACAGGTAAGAAGTGTTTTTGGGTCTTCATTTTGCCCCAGAGGAGATTTTTCCTTGATTATTGACTGTTGGATATAGGGAGATACCGGAGGTCCCCTGGTGTGTGAAGACTATGACGGAAGGTTTCACTTGGTCGGCATCACCAGTTTCGGTTATGGGTGTGGCAAACCGAACTATCCAGGGGTGTACACGCGTATCTCCAGCTTCTTAAACTTCATCAATTCAGATGGCGACGATGACGGTGGGTTTTTCTTTATTTTACGTCGATGACAGGCGATTATTACGGTAGAAGAGTAATAATAACAAAATTGATAGAGCAAGAGAGTTCACACATATAGAAATGTCCTGTTTTTTTTTCCCGCTCCGGTTTTTGAGTGCTATTCTCTTTGTCGTTTCTCAGGAAATAGATAAACGAGTTGTCCTCTTTGGAGGTTTTATACACCTGCTAAAAACATGAATGAATTGAAAAAATACGCGACTATTATTTCTACTCGTGTAATTTCTAATGTTAATGGGTATGACATGAAAACAGACTTTCCTAGGATATCAACTTGCATAACGTTGTTCTGTAATCGCACGATCTGTGTGACAGGTAGGAGATATTTGAAAATAGGTAGATAATAAAATACATATACGGAGAAAATTTGACCTTGCTGCCCATCTTTACAAAATTTACAGACAAACGAAACCACGCAGTAATTGAATTGATCCGAGGCAAAAATGAAAAAAAAAAGTTTGAAATGGTAGCGTTACGCTTACACATAGATCCAGGACATTTATTATTTTCATTTTGTGAACCTAAAGCTGCTTTTTTTTTCTTTACTAAAATCTCCATATGATTTGTCTATAGAACTGGAAGAAATCGAGTTCTCCGTGGCTTCATCGGTAAACCTTGTTTTTCCTCCCGGCCTCAATGAGCCTTATCCACCCGATTTCAAGCGAATTTGGGTTTTGACATCAACCGACGGAGACGCAATCGACGTTTTTGTGCGACTGGTCAGGGTCGAACGCGGCTTCGACACCTTCCTCTTCGGCGAGGGGAGCATCCCCGACGATCCTACCTCAGTAATAGCGAGTGGCGGAGATTCCGTGGCAGACTTCTACCGCATCCACGCAATGAGTATGTGGTTTAAATTTGAGAGCGATAGCATCGTAGAGCTGGTGGGATTTTATGTCGATGTCTACGCCAGAACAGTTTCAGGTGAGAAATTCTAAGCATATTACTCTCATCATACCGGCTGTGTCTATTTCAGATCTCACACTTTATTGAATATGAATCAGGTTTCTTAAGGATTTATAAAATGAAAAAACGAGCAACAAAGCGTAATCCACAAATATTACCACATTCAACAGAAGGGAGGTATACCATGGCAGTGTGATAAACATTCGTTTGCAGTACACACTAAGAAATACGGGTTCAAGTTTGAACCCTAAAATTGTCGCTATACAACCACCCTATAGGGTGCAACTTTGCACTCCAATAAGCAATTTGCACCCTTAGAGGTGCAATTCGCTTAATATTGAACCTGCAGGTGTGCGAATTTGCACCCTCAATTTTGTGCTAATCAAGGATGCAAACATGCACCATGAACATTGATACATTATTAATTGAAAATTTGGACCACGAGTACCAAGGCTTTACTCGTAAAATCAAACTTACACTCTGATGGATATGTCTGCATGTTTGTAGGTAACGAATATTAAGAGATTTAATTTTCTACGTGGATAATAAAAGGTGCAACTGTGCACCCCAGAGTGCTGCTATAGGGACAAATAGGGTGCAAATGTGAACCTGTATTTTTTTTTAGTATGTACTTCATAATTAACTTTGATTGATGAATCAATAATGTTGTGTATGGGTGTTTTTCCCAGCACCGCGACTTTTCCTCCAAAAATGCAAGTCTTGTGCATCTTACCACTTCTGCTTCACTTAATTACGTTTTTCTATGTCAGCCCACCAGTTTTCAGCATTGTATACAACCAGACATATTGATTGTTTGTGCTACAATGTACTTTCCGTCAATCGTTTTGGACCATTCGACTTACAATTATATTCCCTAGTATCATGAATATTATTTCGCTGGATTTTCTTATCATGACATAAGAAAGTGGGAAATTGGTTATGGATTTTGAATACGTAGGGTCGTATTCTCATGCTCTGAATGAAATGGCATTTACTCTTAATTTTGTCTGATTCAGATGGTGCAATTACCTGCGAGACTCAGTCGTGTGGGAGCCGTAATCTCTGTGAGGATCACCCACCAAATACCTTCTCCTGTCGTTGTTACTTCAGAACATTCACCGGACCATGTGCTGGTTGGTTTAAGATTCATGTTCTACATTGAAGTAATGCACACTCCTAGTACAAATGTGTTTGTCCCGCCGGAGGCCCCCCCCCCCCCCCTACTACAACCTGGCACTATGAAAACACTGCGATTTAGTCGCAACCGTCCAATTGGAGTGTGCATTAAAAGCGAAAGTTTTGGTCGATAACTTAGAAATTTCATCTCCCCCCCCCCCCATAGAAACACAGATCATTATTTTGACATCAATGATAGAACCAACAAAGTTTTATTATTATTATTTTTTTTTATTATGAAGAAATGCACGTGGTTGAAGTTTTTTAAAAGCTCAATATCTCGGGGAAATCGCGTACCGAACACTGGAATCTCTAAATTGGCTTATTCTTCTTTTTTTTTTACCCGAAAGGCAGCAAATCTCAACAGCCTTGTTTGATAGAACTCCTTTTCGACGATATAATCCCCGTCAGATTTCTGGCTTCCGAACTTCGGCCCGTACGAGTGACAACCACACAGGTATTCTAGGGCTGCACAGTTGCATAATTGAACAGTTGCATATTATGTTGTACGATTTCTAGCATTTTGATTGGTTAAAACCTGACATCTATTCCATGGCTGTATAGTTGCATAGTTGTTTGTTAAGACACATTTTACCCGCCATATGCGACGCCGTTGGTACAAGGCGTATGCTGAAGTCTATCTGCAATCTCACAGTTGAAAGAATGGTTTAAAGCCTTCCCTCACACACTCTATACCTTCAATACAATGAAACTAATTTTTTCCATGTGAAACAAGCTGCCTAATCAAGTGACATGAGATTATGCCATCCTCATTTCAAAATACTGCATAAGATATTTCATGCAATTGTTTGTCTTTGTCTTTTTGCCAATTCAGATATCTGGATGTAAGAGGAGATCTAATTTTCCGAGACTTTTTACCATATGTTGACGTCTTTCCTTTGCTTAATTTTGATTTAGAACCTGTGTATGAACATCGGAGCAATGAAATCCGGTGTGACTTTGAGGATGGATTATGCGGCTGGCAGCAAGTTGCCTCTCCACGGGACGATTTCAGCTGGGAACTTGATTCTAGTGGCACGCCTTCTTTTCAGACGGGACCCTCGGCTGACCACACGTTAAAAAATGCAGGTTAGATATAGGTTCGCGTGTCTGCCCTTTCCCCGTCTTCCTTCCCCTTTTTTGTCTCTCTTTCCTGAATGCAAAATCATCCAAGTTATAAAATTCTTGCGAAAAAAGACTTCATACATTTCTGATGGAGACTGAGCTGAGACCCATACCCCCCCCCCCCCCCCCCCAAAAAAAGAGAGAGATATCATGAACAAGAAATCTGATTCATTTGCAGGAAGGGTATTCTTGTGCTGACAAAAAAAAAAATCATCTGTCTTGGCAATCTGTCACATACAAAAAGTACTTACCCGTGCTCCCACAATATTTCAACGATTGAAAATAAATCGCTCTGGTACAACTTGCAATTGGCAAAAGCTTAACCACATTCTATTTTTCTGGTGCCACTTCCGGGGGAAAGAAAGTGTGGGGTGCCCAGAGTGGTTACGCCCTATTATTCCTATGTATTGTGCAAAAAATGAGAGACCCCTCCCCCTCCAGTTCCGCTGGCCCTGAGGTGTTTACTGCCTGTATTCTGATTGTTTCTGTTGTGTGAATGGCGTGAAACACCTTATAATAAAGCGAGGAGTGGATTATGATATGTTTAGGGTTGCTGACACTTGAAAGTATGGTACAAACACGCACACATGCAGAAACAGACACACACACACACACACACATATATATATATATATATATATGTATATATATATATATATATATATATATATATATATACATATACACACACATATATATATATACAGTCAAACCTGTCTTGGCGGTCACCTCTCTATAGCTGCCATCTGCTCATAGCGGCCACTGAAAATCCCCCCGAGGAAATTACTGTATTGGGGACACTTTATACAGCGGCCACCTGCCCAACGCGGCCAGCACCCACTTCTTTTGTTTCCCGTGGTGTATATCTATCTGTGCGTAGCGGCCACAAAAATTTAGCTGAACCGTTAAATCAGCCATGAATACGATGTCTTTAACGTTCATTGCGTGAATTCTACCGAGTCCTAGCTCAGGCACAATCACACAGACACCACTGACAAAATTAATGCAGCTCTTTGCCACGAAAAGCCACGTCTTACCACTAATTTGACTAGATTAGATCTAGGCTTCAGTAATGCCGCCCTGAATAGATGCTACAAAACAAAGACAACTCCTTATAATATCTTTGAATTTTACTAAAATGCCAACTAATTAGTGATGAAATTCCTTTCAATAAGGACAATATGGTGCTTGATTGGGTATTGTTTGTTATTTACGAAACTTCACACATTATTATTCAATCATTATCGAACTCGGCACTCGTGAATCCCGTTCATGCAAACCGGTACGCAACAGAGCAGTTCCTCAGGCCAGAAATGTTGTTCTTAAAATCAAAAGAACAGAAGCAGGCAAAGAAAAAAAATGAAGTGTCATTGTCATTCCGCGTCGAGACTCCTGAAGAAGGTGGATGGAAGCCACCGAAAATTTGAGTTGCTTAATAAACTCATTCTTTCTTTATACTTGTATTGGCGAAATATTGCATTACCGGTTTATTCTTCGTTACATTGGAGCCAATACGTGAATTCGCAACATGTTTGGACCTAGACTATGTATATATATATATATATATATATATATATATATATATATATAAAAACATGTGGTAATGAGCGTTACTGTAATAAAAATTATCTTGAATACATATACTTGTTTGACTGTGAAAATCATACATAATCTTTGATGCCTAGCTCTCCCACCTCCTTCCATTATATCTGTTGATTATCCGTCATATTAGTTATTTTAAAAGGAAATTTTGATATCAACTAAAAATACGTTAGCTGCTCTGTCTCACGTTTCACCCGTGTCGGCCCATTGATATCAACGTACCTTTTGATACTCACGTCAACTTCTTCCCAAATTAATTGTCCTCTTTACTCCCTTACCTCCAACTTTGTTTTTCTGTATCTCTCGCTGTCAGTATCTATGCACTTTTGGTATCAGATATCACATATTATGAATCAAAACGTACATGTCCTTGATTTCTCGTTGCACATAGATGGCACCTACATATACATTGAAACCACTTATTCACAGTCTGGTCAATCAGCGAGTCTCATCAGTCCGAGAATCGACAGGAAAAAGGACGGTTCTGACGAACCACTGTCCTTCATATTATATTACCACATGTACGGTGCCGACACGGGCACACTGAATATCAATTACCTCGAAGAAGACACCATGCAGTTCCAGACACTATGGTCGAAAAATGGTGACCAAGGTGATGAATGGCGATTTGGAGAGGTCGACCTGAGTTCTCTTGGTCCCGGGTGGCTTATCATCCAAGCCATCGATGGTCCTGCCTTCCGGTCAGACATTGCCATAGACGATGTGAGAGTCACTCGGAGTCCGTTCACAGGTAGGCAGCAAGTAGCGGTTCCACCACATACACCGACCTAGTTCAAATCACCTTTAATGTATAACCTCAAAATGGTCTTTGTCAATAATATTTTACAGTCATTATATTGGGATATTAAACAATCATAGATGAAGTAAAACTGAAATCAACACATGAATTGAAAGAATCCCTTTTTATCTATTTCCAATACTATAACGTTGTATATTCAAGATACTGTAAAAAAATAATTTAAAAACACAATGATGATAATAATAAATATTTGTTCTTATACAGCGCATTTCACCCCTGTTAAGTTTGTCAATGAGCTTTGCAGACTATTACTCCGGTCACTGCCATGGACACGTTATTTCCAACCAACACCAACCGTGATAGCAACAATGAGAGGATATAATTTATGTAGACGATTATAGCAAGAGACATATATTGCAACTTCAATCGTACATCGGAGCGTAAACTAAATAACACCTCGACGGGATAATGACCCCGGTTACGGCCATAAGCACACTCTATAGTGAGAGACACTCTATAGTACAAATACTGAGTATTTAATTTTCCCCTGACAGACAAAGCCAGCATGTGATTCTTATCAGTAACGTTAATGGTGAGAACAATCGATGTTTCAGTTCAGATGTGTCAGAGGGTTAACGTCTGTTGATTGGAGCAATATGACCCCATAAGATGAAAAAAAAAAGCTGACTGAAATCTCAAATCATATTCAGGCAGTTCACGAATTCCTGTGTAACATTTTAAACTCAGTGGTTTGCTGAAACACACACATAAAATAAGTATCACACTTACAAAGACAATTGTTGTATAGGTAAACGATGGTGACCAAAAAAAATCCTCTATTCAAATTTGATAAGGCTAATCACCTTTGCGAACAGAGCACTTGAAGAGTTTGTCCGCAAAAACCGATAAGTCAATTTTTGAAGATTTTGAAGTAAGGTCTTTGTCATAAAGTACAAAATAATACCTTTTGAATTAAATATTGGTCACTACATATAAGGGTACATTTTTGAAGTTATGGTCAAAAGAAGCAAAAATTTTCTTATTATTCTCTTTATTTTTCTTGACCTTTAATCGCAAATATCTCCATTTGGCAAATATGGACTAATCGGTTTTTTTTTTTTTTTTGTTTTTTTTTTGCGAACAAACTCTTCACTTACTTCTGCTATTGAATATTATCCGAGAGGGGACAGTTTATTCAGCAACATCTTATAAATGAAGCACATTGTATGAGATATATTTCCTTGTACATCCAAGTCAAATTGCCATGCCCTTTTGGTTCTCCCTCAGATTTTGCAACTGGTGGGAACATCACACTGCAACCTGACTATCTTCATTATGTTGCCTCCCCGGGATTCCCCGAGCCGTACCCTAGCTGGTCCGATCAGGTCTGGACAATCACCGCACCCAACGGGTTTGGCACAAAAATTACTCTTGACTTGCTATCGTTGGAGCCCTCGTTCGATCGTCTGACTATTGGCACGGGGCACGATGCTTCGGCGGGAGACACTGTGCTACAGGAATTCTCTGATGGACACTACGATCCCAGGGGCATCCTACCAATCACCACTATCGACCAGCATTTGTGGATTAGATTTAAATCTGATTTTACAATCAATAATGAAGGATATCTCTTGGCAGTGAAGGTCATCGATCTGTCAGGTACGCCATTGGTGGTGGGAGATAGCGGTGTCTTGAATAGTCTGTAGATCACGTTTGAATTTGCGGCAAAATAAAGGCGGTACAGTACGTGAGCGCCGATAGAAGAATGCATATTTTCACTTTGTATATGTCAAGTACTACAGTAGTATCTTTATCATGTTTATGTCAGAGACAATGGAAAGAAACTCTACCGTGCTTATTGTTTTTGAATCGATGTAGAGTACTTCATCTGCGATAGTACAACTGTCATAGAAGCACACCGAAGATGCGATGACTCTATCGATTGTGACGACAGAAGCGACGAACGTTCATGCAGTAAGTGGATTCTCAATGCCTTACGTTATTCTTCTTGACCCTCGCAGTAAGTAGGGATCTCAGTCTACTGTGTTGGCTGTATACCCCATACTCCACTGCCTGCAGCAGTGGAAGTGAATTGAAAACATGGATTTAATGTTTCATCAAGATTTGAAAAAAAAATATATATATACCATAGTGAGGCGAAAAAGGCAAGTGGGATGGAATGAGCGCTTTGTACTGACAGGGACAGATTCAGAAGAATTTCTGAAGAAGAAAATATTCTTAGGGGATTCAAACTGTACAAGATAAAACAATATGAATAATTGTACAAGCTAATGTCACTGCTGAAAATTAAAACCCGTCTGTATAAATTAACGTCATGGATTAAATGCATACCGGCTCATTTGTTTTAAGTAGAACGTTTTGGGAGATATTCAGGTGGGGTTGTCATCAGTAAGTATGGAAGATTAAACATCCAAACAGGTATTTAATGTCTCTGTACGGGTCATCCTCGGCACGGTTACATGTTCATAAAGCGGTTACAAGGTATCTAAAATATATCACGAACCATATGTTTCAACCCCCATTTTCCTTTCTCAAAGGTCTACTGCTAACAAGGCGTATACCCCCCCCCCCCCCCCAGAATTGAACGATTCTTCTCATTTGATATTTGAAGTCGATTGATTAAGTAAATAATGACTTTGCATGAGTGATGCGTTCGTAGTCGAGTCCTCCCAATACGGTTACGACTCAGCAGGTCAAACTTAAGATAGTGTAATAATGTCCATGCAAGTATTTGCACACATCAACTGCATAAAAAAACGCAATTTATTCACTTTTAGATGTCACTTTGGAGAGTATTGGAGATAGCTACGAGCGGAACACAGTCGGTTACTATGACGTCATCTATGGCGACCAGTCTGTCATCGCCCCCAAAGGAGCGCGAATTCTAGTCGAATTCTTCTCCGTCGTGGTACCGGATATTGTCGAAGTGGAAGTCGATCTTGACCCAAGCGCTTCCGACTCGACACTGGAGCTTACGTTTAACGACGTTAACCTGCGGGATTCCCCTCTCCTTCCTCCCCAAAAGTTGTCATCCACCAATGAAGTAACAGTCAAAATTCGAACACCTGAGGGATTCAGCCCCAGATACGTAGCACTTTCGTTGCTATTTACAGCAGTTAACGCGACTGGTAAGTGAGGTTCACTTTACCTAGAATATCGCATTTTACATGTCAATAAAATGTGATTCTGTCAAGAAGTCGTATGCCTCTACCTAAATCTTTAAGCATGTCCTATTTGAGGTCTGTCATAAAACGAAACTGTCCCAAATACATGTTTCATGACAGCTACTGGTTCCTCCTGGGAAGACTACACAATGTTTAATTGGAATGTTTCAATAGTTTGAACCCGATGTCATCACTATACATATTCACAGTGGGTTCACTATGTGAGCACACCGTGAACAAACTCTGTTCTCTACGGCAAAGATTACCATGTCTGTAATTGATAACTCATATCACACAAGTCTATTTCCTGATCAATGCATGGTTGCCGTATGATATACAGTAAACTTGCCACATCCAGACAACTACTAGTATCACATTTAGAACCAGCTTCTTATCATGCTCTTGATTTGAGAGTTTAGAACTCAAGAACGTAACGAGCATAAAAGTACAATTAGATAATACTTTTTCATTACCTATTTCTCGTCCTGAGAATAAAAAGTAATGTAACCTATCAGTCTTAAACCAGTCATATAATTAATTGCATGATCGATAATCAAGCCATTGAGTTCCTCTCTGTCTCTTTTTCATGCATAATGTAACACATAGTCCCTTGAACAAAATTATCTAAAGTAATGTTTGAATCTAACACTGAAAAAGGTAATAATCTACTAACTTTAGTGCAATACTATTTCATGAAAATACAAGACAAATACTAGCAGGCGTCATTTTGTACGTATTTCGTATTTACGTATATGGCGCGCTATTTGCCCAATAATTCCGATAAACTGAGTTTATCGGAATTATTGGGCAAATAGCGCGCCATATACGTATCTAAGTATCACACCTGGCTGCTGTCCAAATTAAGCTATACAAATTAAGCAGCCATTAAGTGGAATAGAGATATAGCTGATGTGAATTAATGGGAAAAATAGATACAGAATACGTTTTACCTATAGGGAGAAAAATCATACAGACAGAAGAAACTATACTGTACGCAAATAGACAGTGCACTCCAGTTATGACGAACACGGTTATAAAAAAAAATCCCGATATAAC